>NW_016805059.1:7440163-7484979 GCF_001698545.2 Rhinopithecus bieti | reverse complement strand
AAAAAAAAAAAAAAAAAAAAAAAACACACACACACACAAAAATTTCTTCAAAAGATAAACTCTAGACATTGTCTACCTATTTTCAAATATGTTTTATTAGGATTAATAACATAAGAAGATCAAAAGAACCTGAAATTATTCTATAAACCTAATAGTTATCCTACAAAAAATTTTTAAATTTTGAACACTTCTAACCAAAGCACAATCAAAGTAGTTATCTGCTAAACATCAGTAGTAAATTTTGTAAAAGTTAAATGGGCCTATTTTGCTTTTTGACCATAGTTTCTTTCTTATGTTACGCACAAAAAAATACTTTACACAATTAAGGGAGGAAAAATCCTGTAGTGCTTCAATGAAATTTATATATTTATCTAATCATAAAACAATGTATAAACACATGTACACTTCTCTATTTGGAAATAAAGAAAAGTATAAGGAAGAAAGCAAAATAATCCATGAAAACAATATTCAAATTTGGAAATATTTTCATGCAATCTATTTTACTATGGTTATATGTTTAAAGAAATAGATATGGACATTTTTGAACTGAAATATACTATGGCATGTACAGTATATTTTCAATGCAGAAAATATAATCCAGGCAACAGAAACACCCAAAAAGATAATCTGAATAGTAACATTCTTTCAATCTGCTCACAGATATTAAAAATGTGATAACAGCTCATTAAACTAGACTCAAATGTTAAAAATGTGTAACAATTTAAGCAGGGGATATGATGAGACTGACACTGAGTCGGAAAACACAGTCACTTCTAAGGAAGGATACGTCTTCCAAGCTGTTGACCTAGTTCAATATCAGAGCTAATGTTTAAATGATTTCATGGTAGAGAAAAATTTGTATTAAATAACAATGTGTAAATTTATGTCATTTGATGCAAATTAAATTGTCACTCAAATTTGGAAATACTACTGATGACTATGACACAGTTTGGCATGCCTATATTATCTGGCACCAGTAAAGACTATCCTCCCTCCAATTTTCTCCATTTGAGACTGTGCTTATACCCCCATTTAACTTCCAGTTAACATGAAACCTTTACTAAATTCACCTCTGTTCTTTTCATGGTGGCCTTCAAAAATTATGGTGCTAGGCCGGGAGCAGTGGCTCACGCATATAATCCCAGCACTTCGGGAGGCCAAGGTGGGCAGATCACTTGAGGTCAGGAGATCGAGACCAGCCTGGGCAACATGGTGAAACCCTGTATCTACTAAAAATACAAAAATTAGCCAGGCATGGTGGTGGGCGCCTATAATACCAGCTACTCAGGAGGCTGAGGCAGGGGAATCACTTGAACCTGGGGGGCAGAGGTTGAAGTGAGCCAAGATTGCTCCACTGCACTCCAGTCTGGGCGACAAAGTGAGACGCTGTTTCAAAAAATAAAAAAAATTATGGTACTATATACTAAGTACCAACGTAATCATAAACAGGTACTCAAATTTTGTATCAATGTCCAGTTTGAATTTTTTCTCTCTCTCCGACCTTCTACCATCTCTTTTAAATCATCAAAACAAAATCCATAATTTAAAAAATGTAAATACTGAATTTTGGACCCAAAGAATACTTTCAAAGAACTCCAATTAGATTGAAGGGAACTATCCATCATTCAAAAATTATTTTTAAACTACATAACTAATATAAACATTTAATAAATATTTCTACCCAGTTTTTTTAAGTAACTGAACTGAATTTAAATGGAACTAAATCTTCACATTTCTATGTACTAATCCAAATTAGAAATTTTTTATTTCTTCACAGTAATAAATAAAAGACTGAGGGCCGGGCGCGGTGGCTCAAGCCTGTAATCCCAGCACTTTGGGAGGCCGAGACGGTCGGATCACGAGGGCGGGAGATCGAGACCATCCTGGCTAACACGGTGAAACCCTGTCTCTACTAAAAAATACAAAAAACTAGCTGGGTGCAGTGGCGGGCGCCTATAGTCCCAGCTACTCAGGAGGCTGAGGCAGGAGAATGGCATAAACCCGGGAGGCGGAGCTTGCAGTGAGCTGAGATCCCGCCACTGCACTCCAGCCTGGGCGACAGAGCGAGACTCCGTCTCAAAAAAAAAAGACTTGAGAAAGTAACAAAAATTAAAACATACTGTAAAAGCAAAATAGGGGGAATAATGATGCCAACATGGAAGTCAGCATTTTCCTTCCATAAAAAAAGGAATAAAAACAAAAAAAATTTTTAACTGACAAGTATTTATTCTTAAGAAATTGCTAGAAATTCAGGTAAGAATATCAGGAGTCAGTGGCCTTGTTGACAAGACTACTCCTGTCATTACCACCCCAGTTTAGTTGGTAAGAACTATAGTTTTACCTTTTGGGAGCTGGCAGTAAAAAGTAGCACTGTTGCTTTCAGACAGGGCAAACCTATTCAGGGTGAGAAATGAAAACTGCAATTCTCCAGCTGTAAGTGGCAGACTTGGTTACGAATCAATGGGAGAAACCAGCAGCTCTGCTAGATCAGAGACGCAGTCACAATTCAGGGTGAACAGCAGACCAGTTAGATATTTAGTAGGCAGATATTTAAAAAGAGAGAACCATAGAAAGATTGAGATAAGTCCTCCACACAGACCTAGCTGATTGAGAAAGTACCTATATCCAGGAGACACCTGGGTCACTAACTGAAAAAGGAAAGGCAAAAGAGACTAGTTAAGTAGCCACAACTTTGAATGCAATCCCTAAAAATACACAGATCAACACAGTGAACCGAAGGGCTGAAGGAATTTTATCAGAACCTGTAGCTAAATCATTGATTGAACTCTAAGATATATAGAAACATGGAAAACCCTAAGAGCGCTATGGAAAGAAAAAAGGAAAAAGTAAAAATACTGGACAGAGAAAAGTCAGAGCTGTAAACCATGGAGAAAACACAATCTGCAAATTAAATGAGGCAAATTACTTAAAACAAAACAAAAACCAACAACCACAGAAAAACAAAAAAAGTCCAGAGTTGCCCAGTTTTCAACAAAAATTACTATATATGCAAAAAAACAAAAAAGAGTGTAACCCATAATCAGTAAAAGAGCAATAATCAAAAATAACTTGTACGGTCTAAATGTTAGATTCAGCAAATAGTTTTAAGGACTTGTAATAAATTATATTCAATAAATGAAAAAATAGTATGCTCAAATAATTGAATGAAACAGATTAACAATGAGTTCTCAATAAACTATAAAAAGACCAAATGGAAATTTTAGAGATTAAAAGTATAATTTAAAATCAAGGAATTCACTATAGGCATTCAATAGGAGACTCAGATGGCAAATGAAGACTCTGTGAATTCAAAGATAAATCAATATAAATTATAGTCTAAAAAATAGAGAAAAAAAAGGAAAACAAATTATTCAACCTTTAGACACTGAAGGACAATACACTGTTCTAACATAGGTATAACAAGAGTACCAAAGAAAAAAAAAGGCATGGAAAAGAAACATCTGAATAAATAGGAATAAAATCTTCCAAAATTTAATGAAGAAACATTTACTTAGGCCGGGCGCGGTGGCTCAAGCCTGTAATCCCAGCACTTTGGGAGGCCGAGGCGGGTGGATCACGAGGTAAGGAGATCGAGACCATTCTGGCTAACATGGTGAAACCCCGTCTCTACTAAAAATACAAAAAACTAGCCGGGCGAGGTGGCGGGCGCCTGTAGTCCCAGCTACTCGGAGGCTGAGCCTGGAGAATGGCGTGAACCCGGGAGGCGGAGCTTGCAGTGAGCCGAGATCGCGCCACTGCACTCCAGCCTGGGCGACACAGCGAGACTCCGTCTCAAAAAAAAAAAAAAAAAAAGAAAGAAACATTTACTTACGGATTCAAACTCAATAAACCACCGAAGTGAAAGTAACAAAGTGAGTCACAACTAGGCCGGGCACAGTGGCTCATGCCTGTAATCCCGGCACTTTGGGAGGCGGAGGTGGGCGGATCATTTGAGGTCAGGCATTCAAGACACGTCTGACCCACACAGTGAAACCCCATCTATACTAAAAATACAAAAACTGGCTGAGCACAGTGGTACATGCCTGTAGTCCCAGCTACCTGGGAGGCTGAGGCATGAGAATCGCCTGAACCTGGGAGATGGAGGCTGTAGTGAGCCAAGACCATGCCACTGAACTCCATCCTGGGCGACAGAGTGAGACTCTGTTTCAAAAAAAAAAAAAAAAAAAAAAGTGAATCACAACTAAACAAACCACAGTTAAACTGCTGAATCCAAAGACAATGAAAAAAACCTTAAAAGCATCAAGAGAAAAATGACTGATGACATACAGAGCAACAGCAACGCAATTCATTGCTGTCATCTCATCAGAAACAATGGAGCCCACAGGTCAGTGAGATGACAGTCAAGTGCTAACAGAAAGAAAACTATAATTTAAATTTTTATATCCAGGATAAGTATCCTCTAAAAATGGAAGCAAATAAAAGTATTCCAAGATGAACAAAGACTGAGAAAATTCATTGCTAGCAGACATGTCTTATAAGAAATAATAAATAAAGCCCACAAAGATGAAAGAATATCCTGTAAAACCACTAATAAAAGATAACCTTTAAGAAAAAAAACTAAAATCAACAGGGGAATTTTGATGCAACCAAAAGAAGTCAGCTCAATAAAGCCTCTCTGTCCCAAATATTAATAAAATTTTAGGGAAAAAAACACAAAAATCAACTTGCCAAGTACTCTGAAGACTAAACAAAAGCAGGTGCATTGTGAAGGGTAGTTAAAACTTGGAGAATTACTCATATGGATACAAGAATCATTGTTTCCTTTCTCTCTTCTTCTCTCTTCTGAATCTGCCCCTGTTTCAAGGCTGGATGTCAGAAGCTCAGGTGGCAAAATTTCTAAGAAAAACTATGCTTTCAGTTAAAGAAATCTAGACATTAGGTCCCAGAGAGGAGAAGTGTGGGGAAGAGTCCTAAATAGCAGAGAGTAAGAGAAAAGGGTTCTCTCAATCTGTGTAAAAATCTGCGATAACCCTAAACTCATTCCAGAGATGCATGGGTGTGGGACAAACCCAAACCAGAATAGCCACCTTTCTAAATTTAATTACCATCCAATTATCAGCCTAATTCCTGAATGAAGCATATGCATGTGAGGAAAATACAAGTCAATCTAGTCTGTCTCCCTGGATCGAAGGCGAAAAAAGAAAAAAATGAAAGAAAATCCAAAGCAGGGTAAGAGAGGTTTGAAAAATGAACGGGCACTAGAACCACCATGCACAGAGAAGAGGTGGAACTTGCAGCCCGACCCTTACCAGGTTGTCTATTTCAACAACAAAATATCTGTTAGAGGATTATAACAGGGCCCAGAGTTATGTTCTAATGTAACCAGGACCCACAATGTTCAGGACACATTAATATGCAACATACAAAGAGCCATGAAAATGTGATTGTTTCTCACAGGAAAACACAAACAACAGATGTCAATGAGATGAACAAAACCTTGGACTTATCACACAACGACTTTAAAGGAGATACTATAATTATGCTTTAGAAAATAAAGGTTAACAAAGTCTAAATGAATTGAAAGAGTTCTCCAAAAAGAAATAATAAATGTTTGAGGTGATAGAGGTGCTAACTACCTTGATTTGAATATTATACATTATATGCATGTATTAATATATCACAATATTGCACATAATATGCACAATTACTGTCAATTTAAAATATTAAAGAAAATAGAGTTCTCATCCAAAAATGAAAAGCATAAAAATGAAACATATGCAAATTTTAGACTTGAAATGCATACTATCTGAAAAAAAAAAATATGCATGAGATGGGTTCAATATCAAAATTTAAAATACAAAGAAAATGTCCATAAATTTGAAGATCAAGTTTATTATACATATCAAGTTCCTATGTACAAACTACAACCTAAAAAAAAAAAAAGACTGAAACAAACTAAACAGATGCTTAAGTAGTTGCCTGACTCTATCAGAAGATCTAATATTTATTTCTTTGGAGACCCAAAGTGAAGAACTGACCAGGCGCGCTGGCTCACGGGCTGGGCACGGTGGCTCAAGCCTATAATCCCAGCACTTTGCAGGGCCGAGACAGGCGGATCCCGAGGTCAGGAGATCAAGACCATCCTGGTTAACATGGTGAAACCCCGTCTCCACTAAAAATACAAAAAATACAAAAAATTAGCCGGGCGTGTTGGCGAGCGCCTGTAGTCCCAGCTAACGGAAGGCTGAGACAGGAGAATGGCGTGAACCCGGGAGGAGGAGCTTGCAATGAGCCGAGATCATGCCACTGCACTCCAGCCTGGGGGACAGAGCACGACTCCTTCTCAAAAAAACAAAAAACAAACAAACAAAAAACTTTCACAGAAACATCAAAAATAACGTTTGACCATATATCTGAGCATCATGACCCAGTTCGGTTGACACATAAAACTAACCACCACGTGGCCTGTATCAGTAAGAAATTCAATTAAATACAAAAACATAGATATGTTACCAAGTAAAAAGATGGAAAATATATATATACCATACAAACACAAAGCAAAAGAAAGCTGGATTAAATATCAAACAGGTAAATTCCAGATCAAGAAATATTTCTAGGGATAAAAAAGAAAATTACATAATTATGAAAGCATTGATTCACCAAGAAGACATAATAATCATAAATATGAATATATGTAATAACAGTTTTAAAATTCATGAAGCAAAAAATGATAGAACTACAAAGAAAGAAAAATAGAAAAAGCCATAATAATACTCAGAATTTCAATAACTGTATTTCAGTAGGTGACAGAACAAGTAAGCAATACATTAGTAATGGTATAGAAGATCTGAAGAGCATTATCAACCAACCTAATTGACATTTATAGAACACTCCATCCAACAATGTCAGAAAACACATACTTTTCCAATGCACATGAAACCTTTACCCAGATAGACTACATTCTGCACCATAAAACAAGGCTTAATAAATGTAGAAGGATTCATGTCATACAAAGAATGCTTGCTGGCCACAACAGAATTAAACTAAAATCAAAACAAAAGATCTCTGCAACATAATTCTAAATAACACATGCAAACGAAAATCAGAAAGGAAAATAAAAGTATTCTGAATAGAATAAAAATGAGATGAGAATAAAAGTATGTAGAAAAAAATGTATATCGCTAAATGCCTATATCCAAAAAGAAGAAAGATCTCAAAACAGCAACAATCAATACATTTGATGAACCTACAGCCAGGCTAATGACTAGGATAAAAAAAGAAATTTTCAGTATGAGAAATGAAAGAGGGAACATCACTACAGGTTCTACAGATATTTAAACGAAAATAAGGAAACAACTTTGTATCAATAAATTTTCCAATTTAGATGAAACAGACAATTCCTTGCAAGATACATTAAATATACTTTATTAAGGCTCATTGAAGAAGAAATGCATCACCTAAATAAACTTGTATCTGTTAAGGAAATTGAATTTACACCTAATAACATCCCCAGGCACAAAAAAAAAATCACGCCTAGATAACTTCACTGGTAAATTCTAGCAAACATTGAAAAAATAATAATAACAATTCTATGTAAACTCTTCCAGAAAACTGTAGAGATCATTCTGTGAGGCCATTGTTTACTCTGACATGAAAACCAGATAAAGACAATTACAAGAACAGAAAACTACACACCAATAGTCCTCATGATCACAGATATAAAATTCTTTTAAATTATTTAGCAAATTGAATTCAACAATACATAAAAACAGTAATATGTAATTACTAAATAATTTTATTCCAGGAAGTGGTTTAATATTTAAAAGTCAGTCAATGAAATATACCATGTTAACAACTAAAAAACAGTAAAAGTATGATATCTCACTAGATGCAAACAAAGCACTTGACAAAAATCCAACATTCATTCCCAATTTAAAGGGAAAAAAAAATCCAGCATCCTGAGAGAAGGAAAGGACATTTGCAGATGTCCTCAATCTTACAAAGGACATCTGCAAAAAAACCTACAAGTTCAGTCTGGGTATTGAAGAAGAAAAAAAAATTGTTTTAACCTACAAGTAATATCATAAATAATGGTAAGAGACTGACCACTATTCCCCTAAAGTCAGGAACAAGGCCCATTTCACCACTTATCTATTCAGTATTGTACTGGGGTTTCTAGCCATTGCAGTCAGGCCTGAAAAAGAAATTTAAAACAACCAGGTCAGAAGAAAAGAAATAAAACTGATTTGCAGACAAAATGTCTACACAGAAAATCATAATTAATCACTTGAGGTCAGGAGTTCGAAAGCAACCTGGCCAACATGGTGAAACCCCGTCTCTGCCACAAATACAAAAATTAGCCAGGCATGGTGGTGGGTGCCTGAAATCCCAGCTACCGGAGAAACTGAGGCAGGAGAATTGCTTGAACCCATGAGGCGGAGGTAGCAGTGAGCCCAGATGGAGCCACTACACACCAGCGTGGGTGACAGAGCAAGAGACCAGTTCAAAAAAAAAAAGAAAATTAAATCATAATAAATGAATTTGCAAAGAAAGCTACTGAACTTTAGCAAGATTGAAGTAAACAAGATAAAATATAAAATCAATTTACAAATGGTAGCAATGAATGAAAAATTTTATATTAAAAAATATCATTTACAATACCATCAGAAAATATGAAATACTCAAGGATAAATCTGTCAAAAGACATGTAAAATGCATACACTGAAAACTACTAAACACTACTCAAAAAAATTAAAGAAGATTTAAATAGAGAGACACTACGTTCATGCTCCAGAATCAGTATTATTAAGATGTTATTTCTCCCCCAACTAAACTACAGATTCAACATAGTCCCAATGAAAATCCCAGCAGGCTTTCTGGTAGAAACGGAAAAGCCAATTCTAAAATTCATATGATAATACAAATAACAAAAACAACTGTGGAAAAAAAAGGACAAAGTTGGAGGACTCCTATTATCTCACCTTAAAACTACAGTAATCAAGATAGTGTGAGTTTGGCATCAAGATAAATAAGTCAATAGAAAAATAAAGTAAACAGAAAATAGACCCACATATATATGGCTGATTAATCTTTAACTAAAGTACAAAGGTAATTCGATAAAGAAAAGATAATCTTTTCAACACATGGTGCTGGAAGAATTGGACATTCATATGTTTAAAAAAAAGAAAGAAAAAGAAAGAACCTTGATCCATGCCTCTCGTCATATACAAAAATTAACTCAAAATGGTTCATTCATTAAAACGTAAAACCTAGCCGGGCGTGGTGGCTCATGCCTGTAATCCCAGTACTTTGGGAGGCCGAGATAGGCAGATCACTTTAGGTCAGAAGTTCAAGACCAGCCTGGCCAACATGGTAAAACCCCAGCTCTACTAAAAATACAAAAATTAGCCAGGCGTGGTAGCACACACCTGTAATTCTAGCTACTAAGGAGGCTGAGGCACGAGAATTACTTGAACCCAGGAGGTGGAGGTTGCAGTGAGCCAAGATTGTGCCATTGCACTCCAGCCTGGGCAACAGAGAAAGACTCCATCTCAAAAAATAATAATAAAACAATAATAATAATTTATATATGTATATATATGTGAAACCCAAAACTATAAAATTCTAGGAGAAAATATCTGTGAACTAGGGTTGTGTGAAAACTTCTTAGATATGACACCAATATGATCAACCGTAAGAGAAAACTGGGCTTAATTAAAATTAAGAATTACTACTCTTTGAAAGACCCTACAATAGTACTAAAAGACAAGCCACAGACGGGAAGAAAATATTTGCAATGCACATATCAGATAAAGTACTTGTATCCAGAATATATAAAGAACTCTATTAAGATTTAATATTATTAAATAGGACACAAAAAGCAATTTAAAAAATAACTAAGAGACTTGAACTTTTCATCAAAGAAACATATACAGATAGCAAATAAGCATATGAGATGATGACTTGGACATAATTCATCATGAGGGAGATGCAAATTAAAACCAGAATTAGATACTACCACACACCTATTAGAATGGCTGAAGTTTAAGACTGACCAAACCAAAACTTGGTGAGATTATGGGTCAAACAGAATTCTTACACACTGATGGTGGGAATACATAATACTACAATCACTTTGAAAAACAGTTTGACTGTTACTTACAAAATTAAATATATACCTACAATATGACCCAGCCACTACATTCCTAAGTACATACTCAAGATAAATAAAAAAGCACATGTCCATACAAATACTTGTACATGAATATTCACAGCAAGCTTGTTTTCAAGTGCCAAAAAATGGAAACAAATGTCCATCAATAGTGAATGGCTAAATATTGTGATATATGCATATAATGAAATAATATCCAACAATACAAGGAAATAAAACAATATGGGTGAATCTGAAAATAATTTATCCTGAGGGAAGTCAGACAAATAAGAATGCATACTGCATAATTCCATTTATATAAAATTCTAGAAAATCCAAATTAATCTATAGTAACAACAAACAGATCAGTGCTAGCCTAGGGATCAGTATAAGGGAGGGATTACAAAGAGGCATAAGAAATTTTGGTAATGACAAATTTGTCATTATCTTGTTTGTTGTGATGGTTTCAGAGATTTAGATACATGTCAAAACTTTCTATGTGCAGTTCACTGTATGTCAATTATGCCACAATAAAGCTACTAAAAAATGATACTGGCAAAACTTAGTGAAATCTACATCAAGTCAAATATTTTGAAGTAATAAATGGTTTCAAGTAAATGTTAAGGTAATAAATTATACTTTCTAAATTAAAAGAAACAAATCTATCACAAACTCCCATATAGCTAAAAAGATGCATTTTGTTTACATCTGTATTGCATGAAAAAAAAAAAAAAAAAAGATGCATTTTACTATAGTTTTACCTAACCCTGAAATTAAACATAAGAAGGAAAGGAGATTTAAACCATTAAAGGGAAAAAAAAAATTTGGAATAATTTAGCACAGGAGTTAAAAAACTGCTGTGTAAAGGATCAAATAGTATATTCAAGAACAGTGGTCCCCAGTCCCTGGGCAAGAGACCTGTACTGGTCTGTGGACTGTTAGGAACCAGGCCACACAGCAGGCGGTGCACACTAGGCCAGCAAGCATTACTGCGTGAGCTCCACCTCCTACCATATCAGCTGTGGCATTAGATTCTCATAGGAGTAGAAAACCCTATTGTAAACTGTGCATACAAGGTATCTAGGGTTGCATGTTCCCTATGAGAATCAAATGATAAATGTAATAAACTGGAATCATCCTGAAACCACCCCCCACCCCAGTTTGTGGAAAAACTATCTTCCACAAAACCAGTCCCTGTTGCCAAAAAGGCTGGGGACTGCTGTTTTAGAATTTATGGGCCATATCATCTCTGTTACAACTCTTTGAGTCTGTTGTTATAGCAGGAAAATAACCATAGGCAATATTTAAAAGAATGAGAGTGGCTGTGGTTATAGCAGGAAAGTAACCATAGGCAGTATTTAAAAGAATGAGAGTGGCAGTTCCACAACAAAATGTTATTTATGAAGACAAACCATTATAGAAGAGTCAGCCAAAGAAAGCAATAAAAATAAAATAGAAAAAATAAAAATAAATACGATCAAGAGCAATAATGGAAGGGCAGCCATAAACAGGAAGAAGACCTTATCTACTACTACTGTACTAGAAGGAAGCAAACAAGAACGTGCTCTAAAATACACCTTTGGGGAAAAAAGATGGAAGTTGAAATAACTCCCTCCTAATAGCTCTAATTAAGTAGATGAGGCTGTCACTGCTAACAGGAAGAGTTGTAAAATTTTTGAATTGTATCTGAAGGAATAAATAAAAGTCTAACAACGATAGAAGTGTAGATCATGAATTTATAATAGTTTCAACACACAACACTGCATGACTTTTCCCCACTAGCCAAGGTTTAGCTTAGAGTGTGCCTACCTAGACTAATCTAGGATCAGAATTCTCAAAAGCAAATCTAACAGGACAAGGGCAGATGGAAGTTTTTGTTATAAACCACTTCCAGCAAATAACCAAGCCAAGAAGGAAGTAAACAATGGCAGATGTAGTATGACACACTAGGATAAAAAAAAGCAAGATCACAGGACAGAAGGTAACTATGAGGCTGAAGAGCATTGGAAAGGGCAATATTAGAAAAACAGGAGATAGATGATTTTGATTAAAGAGTAAGATTGGAATTTTAAATTTATGATGTGGAAACATTCCAGTGATAAAAAGGTCTAGGTTTTTAAAATAGGAATGGATAAATTACAAAGAATGGCAGTAAGCGTAGCAAAGTTAAGGAATTAAAAAAAGTACAAAATGTGAATGCTAAGATGAGTTAGTCACAAAGACAATGAAGTTATTCACACCTAGTGAAACTGAGATAAGGCTGTGTACCAAAAATTCACACACGAAGACCACAAGTATAAATTACAGACTTTCCTTGCCCAGACTTTCAACAGAATAATTCTTCTTACTAGTTTTTAAATGTCTATGATACTATCTTGAAATTATTTTTTAAATAAAAAGTAGTAAAATCCTATACACTAAATCACAAAATACACTAAAGCACATCCACACCAATACTAAGAAAATAAGGTTATAAAATTAGATACTCTGGCACCAAAAGAAAAAAATCTGCCAGGTCTTTACATAAACCCTTAAATCTTTTTCTGAAATTCAGTTATTGAATAGGAAATGTGTACAAAAGAAACAAACAAGTATTTATAAGCCTCGTTTGTTTTGTGTTAATATGGCTATCATACGACCTATCCATTACATTCCTAAGTATGGCATATACTCAAGATAAATGAAAACATATGTCCATACAAATACTTGTACATGAATGTTCACAGCAAGCTTGTTCAAAGTAATAATTATTAGACAGTGGTAAGGAAAAATAAAGAGTACTCTGTTTGATAGCAAAACTATAAATAAATGACAAACTGTAAATTTACATCTTATAATGCTTAACTTTATGTGTCAACTGGGCTAGGCCATGTTATCAAGATATTTGGTCAAATGTTTTTCTAGATGTTTCTTTGAAGGTATTTTTTGGATGAGATTAACCTTTAAATAAGCAGATTTTTTGTATGTGGACCTTATCCACTTGAAAGTCTAACAGAAAAAAGCCTGACTGCTTTGGACAAAGAGAAAATTCAGTCAGCAGACTGCCTTTGGACTTGAACTGCAACATCAACCCTTCCCTGGGTCTCCAGTCAGCCTGCCTATCCTACAGATTTTGGATTTGCCAGCCTCCACAATTGTGTAAAACAATTGTTTAAAATAAATCTCTCTCATGCGTGTGTGTGTGTGTTGGTTCTGTTTTCCTGGAGAACTCTGAAAATAAACCCCTTAAATGTAATGAATAAAGTTACTTTTTATCTTGTAGAGAATGAGCATTAAAAGATACCAAATAAAGAATCTGTAACAGAAGATCAATGTGCGTTTGAGCCTAGGAGTTCAAGACCAGCCTAGGCAACATGGTGAGACCTTGTCCACCTTGTCTCTACAAAAAAATTTTAAAAATAAGCTGGCCATGATGGTATATGCCTGTAATCCCAGCTACTCAGGAGACTGAGGAAGGAGGACCCCTTGAGCCCAGGAGGTCAAGGCTGCAGTGACCCGTGATCGTACCACTGCACTCCAGTCTGGGTGACAGAGTGAGAACTGTCTCAAAAACAAACAAACAAACAAACAAAAATCCCTGTGGGAATTTACTATAACTCGATAATTAAATTAGTTTCTGTAGCTGATGATTAAGCAAACTAGTCGCTAAACTTTTGTCGCCCAGACACTTTTTCATTAAACAAAAGATTTTAAACTTCCTTATGTGTAAAACAGAAGTATTCTGTTTTTGTTGTTGATCACTGTTATGGACCAAATAATTGCATATACCAAAAATTCTTATGTTGAAACCCTATCATTAGTATTTGGAGATAGAGTCTCTAAGGAAATAATTAGGGTTAAATGTGGTCATAAGAGTGGGTCCCTAATTCAGTAGGAGTAATGTTGTTGTAAGAAGAGACACCAGAGAGCTCACTCATGCTCTCTTTCTCTCTCTGCTACGTGAGAACACAGCAAGGAAGAGGATGTAGGCAACCCAAGAGGAGAGTCTTTACCAAATACCAACCCCACTGGCATCTTGATCTTGGACTTCCCACCTCCAGAACTGTGAGAAACAAATCTTTGTTGTGTAAGCCATCCTATCTATGGTATAATGGCAGCCTAAGCACACTAATACAATGCTGAGTCTGAAGTGGGAGGTGGTGGAAGTGATATTTTAAAGGAAAGATAGAGAGCTTGTCTTGGATTACAACTGAACACTATTTAATACTATTCTACAACCTAAAGATAATTCTGCTAAAGAAGTCAACAATACAGTAGCTCTATAATAGCATTCACCATACAAAATACTGGAATCATTTATCTGTCTTCACAAATTAAATAGTAACAAATAGTAACACAGCCTCTATAATTAAAGATTCATTGAAAAAAATGCATGATAATAAATGGGTCTTAAATCTTAATTCATTTCAAGCTATAAACTGATTTCATATGTAAGTTTCAATAATACTTTTCATACTTAAGCTTTCAAATATTTCCAAACTAATCCCTTATATGAAATATATTAAAAACTCTTGATATATTAACTCTTACCGTAACCCGTTCCTTTGGTCAAAAGCAGGAATCATAGAGTTAGGGTGTTCTGACATTAATGCAACAAGCAGCTGTAGGACATCCATTAGATTGTCATCCTATAATCATTTTAGAAATTTTTTTTAATGAGGAAAAAAACAACTTAGTTGAATACTGAATACTTCTGAAATAGAAATTTCAACATCAGAAATATAAGTAGACATTATCTGTGATAGTTATTTTTAACAAATTATGTTCTTTAAATGTACACATTCACCTCTGTAACTCCAAATATACATAAAATAGCAAAACAACTTCTTGTTTTGTGCAGGGGGTCAGAGTCTCACTCTCTCACTCAGGTTGGAGCTCAGTGGTGTGATCTCAGCTCACTGTAACCTCTGCCTCCCAGGTTCAAGCAATTTTCGTGCCTCAGCCACGCTAGTAGCTGAGACTACAGGTGTGTACCACCATATCTGGCTAATCTTTGTATTTCTGGTAGAGACAAGGTTTCACCATGTTGACCAGGCTGGTTTCGAACTCTTGGCCTTAAGTGATCTGCCCACCTCAGCCTCCCAAAGTGCTGGGATTACAGGTTGAGCCACTGTGCCTGACCTCAAAACAATTTCTTTGGTTTTTTTTGGTGGTTGCTGTTTTTTGAGACAGAGTCTCTCGCTCTGTCGCCTCCTGGGTTCACGCCATTCTCCTGCCTCAGCCTCCGGAGTAGCGGGGACTACAGGTGCCTGCTACCACGACTGGCTAACTTTTTGTATTTTTAGTAGAGATGGGGTTTCAACATGTTAGCCAGGATGGTCTCAATCTCCTGACCTCATAATCCTCCCAACTCAGCCTCCCAAAGTCCTGGGATTACAGGCGTGAGCCACCGCACCCGGCTTCAAAACAATTTCTTAATCAAAGAAATAAAATGCCTTTTATGTTATACTGAATCAAGATTTTGTAAAACATAACCTATAGAAATAGTATATCCAACATTATTGTTTTTTAAGGAAGGCTTATATATCAAGAAATTGTGGGGAAGGGTTATTCTTTATTACAGAAAAATATATTAGAGCTTCTAAAATGCTAATAAATGTTGCAAATCTGGTGGTAGTGGTAGGGGCAAGATATTATGTATCATTTCTTAAACTTATCTGACCTGGAATATTTTATTCACTGTGCCTCTCCAGAAACTAGTTCTAAAAGAACACTTTGCAGGAAATGATAACCGGATCGTTTTCATATACAGTATTACCTATTGTCACTATAAAGATAAACAATAAATGTTTACTTCGTCAACATACCACTAATATGTGGTAGTATTTGATAACGTTTACAGAATAACAGCACAGGAACATACATGAGCTCTAGACCCCAAAAAAATCTTCATGAAAATCCTTCACTACCTTTGTTGCATACACCAATATGTATGCATATCATTACAGCCAACTTGAACAACACTGACCCAAAAAGGAAAAGGCAAACAGCTAACAGAATTTAGTTAACTTGGTTGCCCTAACTCTAGTTTTCCTTCACTGCTTTGGAATTTTTGCTATGGAAGCTACTTATATACCTAATTTTCAGTAAGTTAAACAGATGATCTAGAGCTAGGACACTGAATCTTTGAAAGTGTTATTTACAGGACCTGAAACTTTCCTAACAATAAGGAATCACTGTGACTTCCAGTTTATCTCATATAAAGTACTTTATTCAGTCCCTTAGGCTTAATAAAAACAAAATCACATATATAGATCATATGAAATTCACCTGAAAACTCTTCAAATATTATATTTGGTCAGAAAAATCTAAAAATTAATAGAATTGCCTATTCAAGAGGAAAAAATATAATCATTAATGATTTTGAGTCAAATATTACTCAATCACAAAATTTAAGACATTCTTTTATACTTGAATTAACAAAGAGATCCAATCATTATCCCTTATTTAAAATTAAAGAAGGCACTACTCCATACTAAAATATATTAATTCACAAAATATTTAATTATAATATAGGAGTATAAATTATCATGTTAAATGCTATGTATATCCATCAATTCAATTTACTATAGGTAAAGTTAAACTAATTATAGCGTAAAATCTACTACAAAGAGATGATTTAGTTAGATTGCAACTGACATTACATTGCGTTTTCCTGGTATAAAGAATAAAAAGAAATAAACAGATATGTTCAACTATTTAATTTTCACCCTTCTTTGCAACACATAATTTTAAATCCCCATTAATTAAATGAGTTGTTTAATATTTTGAACACGTAAAGTCAGGGGAAGACTGTCTGTGTTACGAATTTTAAAACCTAATCATTTTTAGTCATTTTCGTAATCTATTTTTTCATTTGTTACACCGGTTTCTGAAAATACACTGAAAGTATGCTTCGGTATACTTTATTATTAATTCAATGAAATCCAATGTTAGTACTTTTTAAAGCTTTTCATGATGATTCTCAAGATTCATCTTGTGGTAATAAAGGATATTTATTTATTGCTGGGCTTAGTTCCTAAGTAGACGCATTTATTCCCCATTACAGTTACATAATTATTGAAGATTTCTTTAAATTTTTACTTTTAAAAAAGTCTAATGTAGCTTCAAAAGTTAAAATTTCAAAATATAAAATTCAAATATTACCTCATGCATAGTCAGTAGGTAATTAAGAATGGCCTGTAATTCATCTTCCTTTACTCCAGAATCCTTCAAAAACATAATACAGGTATCTTATGTTTACATGCAAAAAAATGTTTAAAGAGAAATTATACACATAGATTTGTCAAGTTGGTCAGCTACTATAAATATAAAAATATAATGTAATAGAGAATCTAAATGTAAAACAAAAATTTGGGGAAGCACTCATACATCAACGCTCCAGACCACGTAGAGGTCAAAAGAGATTTAACATCAGCTTCCTGTTTTCAACACCTTGTATAATATGATAGCCTACTTACTAAAGCTACAGAATCCTGAAGTCAGCAAAAATAATAAGTAATGATAAATTAAAAAGTAATATCCACACCTACTATGCCTCTAAATACAGAAGACATCTTTTTGACTGAAATTAAATGTGGAGAATAAAATGAACAGTTTCTGAAATTATCAAGTTAAAATGTCAAGTACCTAAAAATTAAATAGTAATTTCACTGGGGGGGAAAAAAAAAACACTGTACTTTTAAATATGAGCTCATTATGAAAATTTTCAACCTGTTCTATGAGTACATTAATCACTAAAAAAGCTGCAATCTTTAAAAAAAAAAAAAAACCACACAAGAAGAAAAGAAATTGGAAAATAAAAACAGTATGCATTGGGAACGAGCAATAAAACAAAGACGATTCAAAGGATACTTTTTTTAATAAATGGAAATAAGGTATATGAATCTGAAAGGTATACTAAAAGTTAGGTTCACTTGCCATAATCTTACGTGACAACTAATAAAGCATTATAAAATCATATAGGAAAATACTGACAAAATATTGGCAACAACTACATTTATATATTGCTATCTTATAAAACCAAAATGCCTTTTTTAGAATGGCAAATTTTACTTTACCTGTAATAGAATGAAAAGGGACTAAATATGACCACTTCTAAAGGCTCATACACCTACCTGGTACATTTATACAGAAATACTATTTCTCAAAATCTGAATGTCAGGTACAAGGAGCCTGCTAAAAATGAAACCTCCTTCAGGAGTATAGTGCCAAATACTAACAGAAACATAGTAAATATTTGCAGAATGAATGAACACACTTGAGCTACTAAAGAAATTTATATAACATAAAATACAACTACCAATCCCTAATTCTGCAACAATTTATATCCATATAGGCTCCAAAAAAGAACCAAAACAAACATGGAAACATCTTTCAAAGTATTTTCCAATGTGTAACCATAGTAACCAAGCAAAGAATAAATAAAACAAGATTGTATTCCATGTGAAATTATAAGCCACAATACACAGTATGCTACGGAATAAGGAATGTGAACTCACCTTCATCACTAATTGCTTAATGAACATCAACAAGAATGCTCGTAGAGAAAGTATTTCTTTTTTACTAGGTCGTGGTCCATCTTTTAAAAAATACACATACACAGTTAGTATTTAAAGGACCTCAAAGCTGTCAAAGTATAAAATTCTTATTCCCAAGAGTTTTTCCATTTGTTTGTAAGAAACATAAAAGTCAGTCTCCTACAGAATGACCTCTTTTATGCCTCCAGAAAGACAAGTGTTCAATCTTACACGCACTGTATACACAATATTTCAAACATACAAACAGGTTATGTTGAAACTACAATGAAGAAGTTTGTACTTTGAATAGGTCAAAGAATGCCCAAAACATAAAAATGAGGTAACAAATAAAATTTGTATTCAATAATAATACACTTATTTTAATACTCTGAGAGTATTAGTAAGGTAACAGAAGTTTACAAAGAAAAAAACAAAGGAAAATCTAAACTGTCAACGTTATTATTATATATGAATTCAGTATGACAAAATTTTTCTACTGTTATCATTATATAAGCTAATACAAAAATCTCAAAAAGAATGCCTCACCACACGGTATCATTCATGAAGAAGGGAAATACTATGTTGACTGCCTCTGACATCTCCTTCTCTGCTTGGAAAAGTCCTTGGTCACACATGGCTCACATTAAATCAATTTTCATGTCTCAAACATATAATTTCCAAGTAGAAAGCTTTTGGAAACCAAACACTCATTGTTCTAAGATCCTAAGTTAGGAAGCTGTTTGCTCATATATTTTATAATTTTCCCCCCACTAATCACTATTTACAGATAGTTCTTAGACCACCAAAGCATAGGACCACCATGACCTTGAACAGATCAATGAAAATAGGAAGAAAATTGTTTAAAATTTGTTCCATATGATTCCTAGACAAAAAAAAAATAAGACTATAAGACTACAGTTAGAATAGGATCACAAAATTTGTCCAGTTCTCTCATTTGAAGAATGAGACTTTCCCAAGGTCACTAATCAGTTATAAAAGGCAGGCAAGAATACAAAACTAGCACCTAGGACAGTACATGCATGGTACACCTACAGCACCATGTAATAGTCACGAGAAAATTCTAACCCAGTTCTAGATCTGCCACAACCTTGCCAGCTTAAAAAGTTCATAGCTTGCTAAATTACAGATACCAGATTCTCTGAGGCTAAACCAAACTTATTTTGAAAGTAATATAAAAAGTAGTATGCCAATGTGAAAATCTTTGTAAATCACTGAACAACCAAAGCCTCTTACTACAATGAGAATGTATGTTATTGACTCCCCAGCATCTATTTCTTAATTTCAAGCAACAGCCCTTAATTTTTACCAAGTGACTGAAGTCACCTTCACTTTCAGACCATGTCTTTCAAGGTAGGGGATGCTTCCAATTCTAAGCAATCAGAGCAATTACAACCACAGAAATGGGCACATGATATAATCAAAATCAATGAACAACAGAGAGACTAAAAGAGACTTTCACTGGAAACACTTTATATAGGCAGATGCTCTTACACTGGATTTAAGTTGTTATGGATGTGAAAGTGGACCAGCTGCTTGCTAGTACAAAGGGAGCGAGTATGTGAAAACAGTCATCACAGAAGAACTGGTAAATGCAGTAAGACAAATTCAGTCCTACGGTCATACTCGGAATACCTGTATCAAGTTGTATCTGAAACTGCCAGTTACACGAGCTGATTACCTCACTTTATGATGTAAGCCAATTCCAAGGAGACTGCTATAGTTACAAACAAAAGAGCCACTCTATGTCAAAAGTTTTATTTTGACCCCTTATATGAACTGCTGGTCATGTTGAATGAATATTGCCCTTTCAGCAAGTTAGTCCTCATTTTGTAAGAAAATAATTACTAACATTTTGTAATTTCATTACATCTTTAAGAGAAGCAGATAACTCCTACTTCTGTAAGAAACCCCCATATTCCCAAAACACCATTTTCAAGGAATCTCATTGTGACAATCCATCTCGCATCAATTACTAAAACTAATTAAAATTTCTTGGCATTTTCAGTGCCTTACAACAACCATCCTAGTCATATCAGCTCCCCAAAAAACTCACATCAGCACAAGTAGTATTCTTCCATACAAGTAGCAAGTTATTAAACTCTAGAAACCACAATTTAGGACAAACTATTAACATTATCAATGAGATTAAAATAAAATTTTGCCATAATGGAATATAGAAAAGCTGCCCAAATATATGATCGTACTGGTTAAAACAAAAAGAAAAATTAAATCCTGATTTGCATTTGTGTAAACTAATATACAGACAGAAATTATATACCTAATCCTTTTGGGGTAATACCACTTCGATCCTGAGGATTCACTGCCCAGTAGTAGTACTTCAGCGTGTGCATGATGAGAAGCACTGTTCCAACTCTCCGAATGGTGTTATATATGTTGACTGTACCAATGAATTCCGTGGACAGGTAAGTATAGAGCATCAATTGAACCTACAGAATAAAAATGAAGAACTTAGAGAACCCCACCAGCATTTTATCTGTTTCCAGTAACACTTTCAGGCTGTTTTATTTTCACCATGCTTCTTCCAAAAAGTAAAATGCTGACCTTGATAATAATATTCATATTAGGTAACACATACCCAATGACACACAAGCACATGCACACACACTCCTTATAAAACCAAACCAGGTAATTTCTTCTTTTAGAGCAGCATTATCAAATATGGAAACTTTTTGCTGCATTATTCCATGAAAATAACTTTGTGATTCCTATTTAGCAACCAGCAATTATTCCTAAGCATGTGTAACCTCTTTATAATAGACTTATTACTTACGCTATCTATGCATAGTTGTTTGAAAAATCTAGAATTTCTTTCAAATATAACATTTGCAGAAAATCAGGAGCTGAAATTACTCAAAAGAAAAGTACTAGTAACGCAAAAGGAAAAAATAAATAGAACTAAACCAAAAGAAAACCATAGAAAAAGATATAGAGCTTAACTGAGGAGTATTAGAAAAACAGAATTCTATGACAGTAGCTCATTACAAGAAACATTCCAATCTAGCATTTTCATCATAACATTATAATCTCTCAATATGTGTATCATGTCCCCTAATTTGGAAAGGATTCTACTAATCTCATTGATAAGTAGTCTAAAAAATACATAAGAAGTTATATATTTTTATATTAACTTCAAAATATCACCCTTCATATGTAAGAGAAAGAAATAATACAAGTGCTACCCCACCACTGCACATTTCATCTTAACAAAAAATTAGCCCACCCCGGTGGTTCATGTCTTGTAATTTCAGCACGTTAGGAGGCTGAGGCGGGCAGATCACTTGAGGTCAGGAGTTTAAAAGCAGCCTGGCCAACATCATGAAACTTCGTCTCTACCAAAAAATACAAAAATTAGCCAGGCATGGTGGTACACACCTGTAGTTCCAGGTACTCAGGAGACCGAGGCAGGAGAATCTCTTAAACCCAGGAGGTAGAGACTGCAGTAACCCAAGATAGTGTCACTGCACTCCAGCCTGGGCGACAGAGTGAGACCCTGCCTCAAAAAAAAAATTTTTTTTTAGTGAAATTATGGGTCTGAAATTCATCAACTATACTCCATTACTTAGAGCAGCAAAAATAACAACTGCTTTTGCTCTACTCTCATGTTGAAATCAAGAATTTTTCATTTTATTGCTAGAGGGTAGATTTTATAAGCTGAACAACTTTAAGTATAGGACATATATTCTGCCCTTGACCATAGACCAAACTACTGATCATTTATAATTGAACATTTATGTTACCTTCCTGGACAATGAGGGCATTTTCCTTTTCAAACCTGCAATGTACCTCAGTGTCACCTAGGGATTTCTTTAGAGAGCAAAAAAGTAGGTACCTATCTTCCAGGTGCCCTACAGATAAACAATCAAGGCTAAATCAATTAGAGTGTCAGTGAATAAATCTAACATGGTAAAAAGTGGCAGGTTCTGAACCACTTAAAAGCAGGGTTTGGAAGATCATTGTAATTCACAAAACCATATATGTGTCTATACGCATACATATACATTGTGATCTACTGATTTGCTGCAAAATGTTATTTTGATGTAGCTACTGCTGTTCAAATTGATAGGCCCAATCTACTCCTCATTGAGACAATGTGACATGGCTCAAATTCTTAACCATGTTGTTTCAGTCCTTTAGCAAATATTTACATCTAACTATATGCATAACACTGTATCATGGAAATACAATGGCACGTATGCTGTCCCTAAGTAGCTGAAATACAATTGAAAAGATAAAAAAAAAATACACTTATATTTAAGCAAAACAAATCAAAGATAATAAATATGCCCACCAAAACATGAAAAAAGTCATGAAGCAATATGTAACTGAGTAACATACAGCTATGAAATATTATTAATTCAGAGGACAGATAAATTATTATACAATAAACTGAAATCATAAAGAAAAGCTTCACTAAGAAAGTAGGCATTAAGACAGGCTTTGAAGATGAGTAGTAGAATAGACAGACAGAATACAAGAGAAAATTTCAAGCAAGAAAAATGATGGTTGAAATAAAGGTTTCCCTAAAGTTAGAACAATGGTTCTCAATCTTGACTGCACATTAAAACAACTGGAAAACTTTTTTTTTTTTTTAATACTGATGCCTGAGTCCCATCCTAGTGAGGCAGCAGAATAGGGTCTAGAGGCAGGGAACCTAAGGACTTCCTAGAACTAAATCAAATGGAAACACTACTACAGCTATGACAAGAAATATCCTCTCTATTTAATAGGGCATACACCGAGTAAATGACTTTGTAACTTTACTGCATTGTCTTCATTTACATAGGGCCTACATCAAGCAACCAGTGGAAACCTCTAGAGGTTATTTAAACCCCAGAAAATTCTGTAACGGGGCTCTTGAGCCCCTATGCTCAGGCCTGTTCCCACACTGTGGAGTGTACTTTCATTTTCAATAAATTTCTGCCTTTGTTCCTTCATTCTTCCCTTGCCTTGTGCATTTTGTCCAATTCTGTGTTCAAGACACCAAGAACCTGGACACCCTCCACCAGTAACACCAGACTGATGAAATCAGAATCTGCAGTGGAAGTGGTGGGATTCTATGTTTGTTTTTAAAAACCTACCCCAACTGATTCTATTAGCAGTCAAGACTGAGAACCACCACTGTAGGGAAACCTTTTGGTACCTCCCTATCCACTGAGGATATTTCCATTTTTAACCTAGAAAATCTAGAAATAATAATTGACATGAAGTCCTTAGATAAGGAACTACTTCATTTTGAGAACAATGGGAAACCATTAAAACTTCTGGGGCTAAGGAATGATAAGAATCATATGTTAGGAAAACATTGGGGTTGGGCATGGTGGCTCAAGACTGTAATCCCAACACTTTCTGGGGCTGAGAGAGGAGGACTGCTTGAGGCCAGAAGTTCGAGACCAGCCTAAACAACAAAGCAAGACCCCGGTCTCTACAAAAAATGTAAAAAGTTAGCTGGGAATGGTGGTGCACACCTGCAGTATCAGCTACTCAGGAGGCTGAAGCAGGAGGACTGATTGAGCTCAGGAGTTCAAGGTTGCACTGAGCCATGGCCATGCCACTGCACTCCACCCTGGATGACAGAACAAGACTCTGTCTCAAATTAAAAAAAAGAATACATTGGAATTCTGGCAGAATAGTGATAAGTTAGACAAAGAAATAGAAAACTGGAGAAAGTTAGTCTATTGAGAATGATACTGTGGTAAAAGAAAAATGAACAGAGGCTGGGCCTAATGGCTCACACCTGTGATCCCAGCACTCTGGGGGGCTGAGGCAGGTGGATCACTTGAGCCTAGGAATTTGAGACCAGCCTGGGCAACATGGAAAAACATCATCTCTACAAAAAAATACAAAAATTAGCTGTGTGTGGTGGTACACAGCTACAGTCCCAACTACTCAGGAGGCTGAGATGGGAGGATCACCTGAGCTGGGGAGACGGAGGTTACAGTGAGCTGAGATCACACCACTGCACTCCCACTTTGGTGACACAGTGAGACCCTGTGTCAAAAAAATAAGTAAATAGAATTTAGTAGCAACATATAGAGATGAATGAAAGACCTCAAGATTACTCATATGCTAACTATGAATAAACCTTCCCTCATTCACTCATTATGTACTCCAATAGCCACACAAATTATGTGTTAACATCTCTCTTTCCCACCAAATCTAAATTCTACGAGGGCAAGTATCAAGTCTATCTTGTTCATCACCATATCCACAGCATCCACCATAAAGTAGTCACTCAACAAATATCTGTTGAGCACACAAAGGACCATGGTAGACAAGAAAATTCATCTCTCCTGCTAGGTCATTAAAAAGATGGTCTCTGAGCAGATCTAAGATAAATGGAAACTACAAATCACTGGTAGCTCCCTTTTCCAAAAGCAAAGCTTTTCACATCCACACATCCAGACCTTCAACTTTTACCCAGAGGTGGATTGACCGTGAAGCTGATAAAGCTTAAACTTTATGACCACTGATCTATAAATGTTTCTTCCAAGACCCTAAACCTAATTTTGTATGCATTATATTGTATTCTTCTTTAAAAATTTCCCACATGATAAACATTTGACCTTCAAGTCAAACAAAATTTGGATCTGCCCTTTTTTATGACTGTCTTTACAATAAAATAAAAGTGGATAAAACCCCTTGTGGATACATAAAGCAGATGACTAAAACAGGAGAAAATGTTAATATTATCAACTCAACTGCAAATTCTAAAAAGGAAATTGAGGAAAGTTATTAAAAAGTAGAAGATAAGAAATAGGGTATAATAATACTAGGAAACTAAGAAAATCATAAGATGAATTTTTTTTAATTCCCCTCCAACTAAGTATCTAATAAGAGTCTGACCACATCAAAAGAGACACAAAGCCTTACAAATATGCTGATCAGTAAGACAAAAAAGTGTCTAGTAAAAGATTTAAAAAGTAACTTGAAACAATCCTCAAAAAGAAATAAGACTGAGGGTCATGGAAGAAAATGAAGTCAAATTTGACCTGGAGATAAAAAGCTACAACCTCCAGCTGCCTCTTTTGATTATTTCCAAATGGCAATCAGAGTCAGCAGCTGTTTTTTCTCTTTAACATTTTAAAAGACCAGCTGAAAATAAGATATTAAGACTCTAGAAAAGCAAAAAAAAAGTCTGCAGACTTTTTTCTGACAACTAGAATAAGTAGGTGCTATTCCAACTTAAACAATGATACACACTGCAAGTGGACCAAAAGGCAGAAGGGGAGAGAGGAAAACTGGGCTTGAAATAACACAACTTCTAACAAAAATTGTAGATAAGATAGATACAATTATGCAATTTAATACAATGTTCTGTTTCAAGTTATGCTTAATACTGCCACTACTGAATTTTCAGGACAATGTATTACAACATTAGGATTTATTAAAGATTTTGTTCATACACCTTATCACAAATTCATTTACATTCACATAGAGCTAATTGGTTTGTTGTTACAAAACTGAAAAAAAAATTGCACAAATGTTTTTATAATTTGAATTAATGTGAAACTAAAATGATTACATGAGACTAGTATATCATGCCTTCAAGGAAAAAGTGACATTTCAGTGGTACCTGTAAGAATGAAACTCAGTAGTTCATCACGTTGGGAGGCAAAAGTGTGAAGTAAAAAAGAGAGAGAGCAGGCGCAGGGTGAGTTCTTAAGAAATAGAAAAAAAAGAAAAAATATATTTGCATATTTACAATGGAACAAAGCTGCAGTTACTAGGAAACATTATTAATTACATTAAAACTGTCTAACTTTGATTTACATTTAGTAAATGAAGTCTCTCTCAAATAAAACTTTATTTCATTTAATTTCAGAAAATAAGGACTATACCTGTATCTTTTAAATAATGACATTTACACAGAATATATTCTTTGTATGTGTGTATATATTCTTTGTATATATTAATACACACACACACACACACACACACACACACACACACACACACAGATTTGCAATTTTTCCTGAGGAGTAAAAAAGGATGCTTAGTCAAAAAAAGCAATCCACTGAAGTCTTGCAAAATAGTACATTAAAAAAAAGAAAATCCTCTTAATTATCACTCTTCTCAAGCACAAAAACAGCAAAGATAGTAAAACAATATCAATATATAGATATATATTACCTTGGCTGGGGTATGAATCCATATGGCAGGATTAAGAAGAACGTGATCACACAACTGCTTGAGCAGGGGCATCCCATTCTGCAGATTACTCAGATATTTTGAAAATGCAAGGCAAAGTTCAAGTACCGCTCTGCTGACATGAGATTTGGAAGACTGCAAAAAAGGTAGTTCAAATGTTATTACAAATTCAAGTCAAAGTAAGTGAATTACAGGCTATCCCTACCAGGAAAAAAGTTGGCCCACAAATTATGCTCAAAGTTAAAGATGCCATGAAGTTCACTATCACATTTGTTTAACAGAGGAATGGAGGCAAGGTAAAACAACAAAATGTTATTTTAGTTTGGGTAATTTTCTGTAACCAAGGAGACATTCTTGCAGACAGAATTCCTTAGCCACTTAGAGAACAAATGTATGGCCTGTAAATTAAGAATCAAAAACATAAAATATACTTTACCTTTTCAAGGCTATATCCTATTACCAAGAAGCCCTTACAGGCAAGCATCTGCTCCTGCATAGCAATTGAGTTCTTCAACAATTCCATGATAAAGGCCAGCAAGGTTGAACTACAATTTTTTAAAAAGGCAACGATTAAAAAACATATTCTATTTTTTTTTAATTAGGTTAGATAGATGCAACCCTTCCATTCACCTTAATAAAAAGTTCTCCATTTCAAAGAAATTGAAGCTCCACTAAAACTGCTTCCAACATTACATCAGAACTAGATTTTTAATGTAGGACTAGGAGTTACTCAAATATTTATTTCATATACTTTATCCCAAACACATTAATAGGTGAATTACTTAGAAACAATGACAAATGTTCATGATATAGAGAAAATGGGCAACTTCCAAAAACAACCAATAACAAATACTTATTAAAAATATAGTAAGGCCTTAAAGAATAGATATAACTTAGATAAGCAAGTATATACAACTTTGAAGTGTTAGGGGCCAAAAGGTGAGAAAAGACAGTGGAGCAAACAGAGTAAGGTGTAAATCCTCAAAATGTGTTAGGGCTCCAGACTTGCCCAGTCTGAATGGAGCAGAGGGCACATGAAGAGAAAGATGAGAAAGTTAACTTGTAGGCAAACCTGAGGTCCTTGAACACTAATTTAAGAAGTTTGTTCATTATCCCAACAACAAAATTGTAATTCTTCAGTCAGTCTTGAACACTTTTAAAACTGAACAGGGGCTACAACCATGCTCTACTACCTACAATTTTTAAAGATTCCCAGAAGGGAAAGGAATAAGGTCAGTTGTTACTGCCTTCTCGGAGAGAAGTCCCACCAAAAAAAAAAAAAGAGAGAGAGAGAGAAAGGCATGAGGCAGGCCAATCTTCTTTCTCTCCCCACATCAGTGCTTTCACTGCCAGCAATTTCAATAAGGGCGGGGGGGGGTGGGAAAGGGGAGGGAGGGAGGGAGGAGGAGAGCAGTGAGGGAGGAGGGGAGGGCCATGGAGGGGGAAATGAGGGAGGTGAGGGGAGTGGAGGAGAGTAGGGGAGGGGAGGGGAGGGGAGGGGAGAGGAGGGAGGGAGGGAGGGAGGAGGGGAGGGAGGGGTGGCAGGGGAGGGAGCGGGAGGGGAGGGGGAAAACTGTAAGTAAGCCCTTTAGAAACGGAACAAAACAATTCTATAAAGTATTAATATGTCAGGGTAATTTTATATTTTTTAAAATATAAGTTGACAAATACTAGATTTGATAGCTTTTTCTTTTTATAAAAAAAATTGTTACCTGAAAATAATCAGGACAAAACTATTCCATTATTATATACATTGGTGGTAGACATCAAGTTACATATAAAAGCAAAAATCAAAGGGAGAATTTCAAAATGAGAGAATGTAAAAGTCATTTAAATTTCTCAAGTAACAAATGAAACAATTTCACTACAAATGAAACAATAATTTCACTATATACAGTTTCACTAGAATATATAGCCATGAGAAATGTAAACTCCTTTCCCACATCCCTTTGTCTTTTTTAGACTCAGGACTACAACACAAGACAAAAATGTGCTAAATGTACAATCTAATTTTTTTTTTAAAAAGACTAATTCACTTCAGATAATGCTATTAAAATTTTTGGCTTCCAATTACATAAATGGAATCAGTAATAAATAATTAAAATATGAAAAGTTCCATAATAAATCATTAACAAATAATTTAAAATATTTCAGAAATTAAAAATTTCTTATTGTATTATGGGTAGTAAAAAAATTTTAAATTTAGGACAAAAAAGTATTTATTTTTGAGTAACCCATTATTGCCATTTATAACATTATTCTAAAACCAATTTACTGTGTTTCTTACAGCTTCCATATTTCCTACTGATAAATAAGAACTTGAGTTAATACTGACATAATTAATATAGTCTTGTAATACAGTTTATAGTTCACAAGTTTCTTTAAATTATTTTGACTCTACAACAAAACCTGAAAGACAAAATATTGTATAGCTCAACAGTGATGAAAGTAACCCTCACAGCAAATTAAAGAAACAAAAGCACTCACCATATAGTCAAATCAACCTCATCAGACAAATATTGCCTGTAATCCAACTGTGCAAAAAGTGGAAATAGTACTTGTACTCCTCCAATTGAATGCATTGCACTTTGGATGGAATGTGTTAAAACTGCCTTTACATCCTTGTAAGATCAAAAACACAGTAAAGACTTCAATGATTTCTTTTCCAAAACAATTAAAAATAAGGCACAATAAATGCAGAAACACTAAAATGTGACATTCCATGTATTTAACAGAAGCTACCAAATACATCTCAATAACACATCAAAAATTACCAATATAAATTTTCTTAAAAGATCACAGTTAGTACCTGGAGCATGAGAGCATGTGGTGAATGAACAAAAATTGAAGGGTTGTCCTTAGGAGATGATTCAAGGCAAAGTTGGGCATCTGTAGCCCGTGGATTGTATGTGAACGCAATGGCACTAGAGAGTTTCCCATCATACAACAGAAGTTTGTGATGCTCAGCTAGGAAAAGGTCGCTTTCTGCTTTGAATTTAAATGTACCCTAAGAATTAATTAAAACAGTTAAATAGTATGCCACAAAAGAGAATCTAAGTACAAATCAACACAGGTGTAAAATTTTAAGGAGGTAGACCGTTGATAATCTTTTAACAGTATCATATAAGAGGACCCCTCTTTGTTTACTTCTAAAATTGGCTGAATTTAAAGATATAATGGAAATCAAGTCAACTTGACATTAAAACCTTACCTTAAAAATGTAAAAGTGACCAACAGATCACATTTTATCTTTTTTTCTTATACTGTTTTTTCAAAATTGTGGTCAAAAGTATATAATATACAACTTACCATCTTATTTTTAAGTGTGTAATTGAGGAACATTAACTGTATTCATATTGCTAAACAGCAAATCTCTAAAACTTCTATATCTTGCAAAACTGAAACTCTGTAGCCATTTAACAACTCCCCATTTCCTGCTCCCCATCAGTCCCTGACTACCACAATTCTACTTTCTGTTTCTATGAGTTGGACTCTTAGATACCTCATATAAGTGTAATCATGCAGTATTTGCCTTTTTGTGACCAAAGCATTTCATTTAGCACAATGTCTTCATAGTTCCTCCATGTTTTAGCTATGACAGGATTTCCTTGTTTTTTAAGGTTGAATAACGGTCCTGTGTGTTTATGTGTGTTGTCTGTCACATTTTCTTTATCCATTCATCTGCTACTGGACATCTGGGTTACTTCTATTTCTGAGTTATTGAAAATATTACTATGAACATGGCTGGGCAAATATCTCCTTGTGACCCTATTTCTTGTGTGAAAATATGTCTCCGTGATCCTCTTTTCAATTATTTTGTATATATCCCATAAGTGAGATTACTGGATCACATGGAAGTTCTATTTTTAATTTTTTGAGGAACCTCATATTATAGCAGCTGCACCATTTTTCATTCCCCTCAACAGTGCACAAAAGTACCAATTTCTCCACATTCTCACCAACACTTGTTATTTTCTGTTTTCTTTTTTGAAGAGTTATTCTAAATGGTGAGGCGATAGCTCGCTGTAATTTAAATTAGCATTTTTCTAATGTCTAGTGATATTGAGCATCTTTTCGTATGTTCATTGACTATTTTCATATCTTCTTTAAAGAAATGTCTACTCAACTCTTTTATGCATTTTTAATTGTTTTGTTGTTGTTGTTGAGTTATAAGATTCATATATTCTGGGTATTAATCCCTTATCAGACATATGATTGCTAAATATTTTCTCTCACTCTGTAGGTTACCTTTCCACTCTGCTGGATATTTCCTTTGATGCTCAGAACTTTATAACTTTGACATCATCTTATTTGTCTGTTTTTGCTTTGGTTGCCTGTGCTTTTGGTATCACAATCAATCAAGAAATCACTACCAAATTCAATGTTGTAAAGCTTTTCCCTTATGTATTCTTTCAGGAGTTTTACAGTTTTACATGTTACTTTTAGGTCTTTAATCCATTTTCAGCTCATTTTTATATATAACATATAATATGAATTCAGCATAAAACTTTTTTTTCGTATTTTTCGCATCTGGATATCCACTTTTCCCAACATCATGTGTTGAACACACTGTCCTTTCCCCAATATGTGGTCTTGCCTCACTTGTCAAAGATCATTTGACCGTATATGCAAAAGTTAACTTCTGGACACTATATTGTGTTCTTTTGGCCTATGTGTCTAAGCAAGTCTAACACTGTTTTCATTATGTATTATGACCTTGTAATAAATTTTGAAATCCGGAAGTGTAAAGCCTGCAACTTTGTTCCCCTTTTTAAAGACTGTTTTGGCTACTGAGAATCCCTTGAGATTCCATATTAATTTTAGAATTGTGTTTCTATTTATGCAAAAAAATGCCATTGGTATTTTGATAAGAACTGCACTGAATCTGTAGATTGCTTTAGGTAGTATGGATTTTTAACATATTAAATCTTCCACAAGATGAACAAGGGATGTCTTTACACTTATTTGGGTCTCTTTAATTTTGTCAGCAACATTTTGTATTTTTCAGTGTATAACTCTTTTGCCTCCTTGGTGGAGTCAGGGTACAGTTCTTTTGCCACCTTGGTTGAGTTTATTTCTAAGTATGTTATCCTTTTTGATGCTATTTTAAAAGAAATTGTTTTTGTAATTTTCAAACTGTTCATTATTACTTCATTATTGCTACATAGAAACACAATTGATTTGTGTGTATTGATTTTGTGCCTTGCAACTCTGCTGAATTCATTTCCTAGTCCTAACAGTTTTTGGTGAAATCTTTAGGGATTTTTACATACAAGGTCATGCCATATACAAACAGATCATTTTACTTGTTCCCTTCCAATTTAGTTGCCTTTTATTTCTTTTTCTTGCCTAATTGCTCTAACTGGATTTTCAAATACTATGTTGAATAGAAATGGAAAGAATAAGCATCCTTGCTTTGTTCCTGGTTTTAGAGGCAAAACTGTCCGTTTTTTAGTCATGGGCTCTTCATATATAATACTTTATTATGTTGAGGTAGTTTCCTTCTATTCATAGATTGTTGAGTGTTTTGTTTTTTAAACCAAGAAAGAGTGTTGAACTTTGTCAAATGCTTTTTCTGTATCAGCTGATATATGATCATATGGATTTTGTAATTCACTGTTAATGTGGTACATTGCATTGACTGATTTTCATGTTGAACCATCTTTGCATTCCAGAAATAAATCTTAATTTGATAATGTATATCATTCTTTTAATGTACTGTTAAATTCAGTTTCTTAGTGTTTTATTGAGGATTTTTCCATCAATATTCATCAGGGATAATGGTCTATAGTTTTCTTTCTTGTACTATCTTGATCTGGCTTTGGTATCAAGGTAACACTGGCCTCATAAAATCAGTTTGAAAATGTTCCCTCCTCTTAAAATTTTTGTAAATTTGAGGAGAACTGGTGTTAATTCTTCTTTAAATAACTGATAGCATTCTCCAGTGAAGCCATCTAGTCCTCAGCTTTCTTTGTTGAAAAGTTTTTTATTATTGATTCAATCTCCTTACTAGCTATAGGTCTTTTCAGATTTTTAAAATTTATTCTTGATTCAGTCTCAGTAGGACATATGTTTCTAGAAAATTATCCATTTCTTCAAAATTATCCAATTTGTTGGCATACTTTTCATAGCACTCTCTTATAATTCTTTCTATTTCTGTGGCATGTTACAATGCCTCCTTGTTAATTTCTGATTTTACTTATTTATGTACTCTTTTTTCCTTAGTCTTTGTAAGAATGTCAATTTTGTTGATGTTTAATTTAAAAAAAAAAAAAAAAAACCTGTTAGTTTCACTGATTTTTTTCTCACTACTTTTCTATTTTCTACTCCAAGGGTCCCTAACCAGGTATGTAACCTGTTAGGAACAACAGCAAGAAGTGAGCGGGGGCAAGCAAGCCAAGCTTCATCTGTATTTACAGCCACTCCCTATCACTCACATTACTGCCTGAGCTCCACCTCCTATCAGATCAGATTTTTATAGGAAGGTGAACCCTATTGTGAACTGTACATGCAAGGGATCTACATTGCGTGCTCCTTATGAGAAACTAATACCTGATAATCTGTCACTGTCTCCCATCACCCCTGGATGGGACCATCTAGTTGCAGGAAAATAAGCTCAGGGCTCCCACCGATTCTACATTATGGTGAGTCATATAATTATTTCATGATATATTACAATATAATAATAACAGAAATAAAGTGCACAATAAATGTAATGCATTTGAATCATCCCGAAACCATCCCTCCTGTGCCCCCACCACCCATGGTCCGTGGAAAAACTGTCTTCCATGAAACTGGTCTCTGGGACCAAAAAGGTTGAGGACTGTTGTTCTATTTCATTTATTTCTGCTCGAAATTTTATCATTTCCTTCTATCTGCTAACATTGACTTTATTTGTTCTTTTTCCAGTTTCATACTGTATAAATTAGGTTACTGATCTGAGATCTTTCTTATCAGTCATTATCACCATAATCTTCTCTCTTAGACTGAGGTCACTGAATCCCGTAAGTTTTGGTAGGTTGTGCTTATATTTTGATTTGTCTCAAGATATTTTCAAATTTTCCTTATGATTTATCTTTGACCCAAAGGCTGTTTTAAGTGTGTTGTTTAATTTCTACATGTTGGTGGACTTTCCAGTTTTTCTTTGGCAACTGGTTTCTAGTTTCATTTTACTGTGGTCAAAAAAGACACTTGATATAATTTCAATCTTAACTTTGTTGACACTCGCTTTTTGGCATAACACATGTCTATCCTGGAGAATGTTCCATGTGTGCTTAAGCAGAATGCAGGCCAGGCGCAGTGGCTCACGCCTGCAATCCCAGCGCTTTGCGAAGCCAAGGCAGGAGAATCACCTGAGGTCAGGAGTTTGGGACCAGCCTGACCAAAATGGCAAAACCCCATCTCTATTGAAATTACAAAATTAGCCAGATGTGGTGCCACATGCCTGTAATCCCAGCTACTTGGGAAGCTGAGGCAGGAGAATCACTTGAACCCAGGAGGTGGAGGTTGCAATGAGCTGAGATCGTGCCATTGGACTCCAGCCCGGGCAACAAGAGCGAAACTCTGTCTCAAAATAAAAAAAAAAAGAAGAAGAAGAAGAAGAATGCACATTCTGCTGTTGTTTCATCGAGTGTTATGTATATTACTGCTAAATACTTTGGGCTGCACTGCTGTTCAAGTCTTCTGTTTACTTATTGATCTTCTGTCTGGTTGTTCTATTCATTATTGAAAGTTGAATACTGAAGTCTCCTACTATCATGGTGTTGCTATCTACTTCTTTCAATTCTATCAGTTTGTTTCACATATTTGAGAGCTCTGATGTTATGTACATATATCTATATTTGTCCTTTCTGGCGAACTGACCCTATCATCATAAAACGTCCTTGTCTCTTTTGACAGTTTTTGACTTAAAGTCTATTTTGTCTAATTTAAGTAGGCTACTCCTACTCTTTTCTGGTTACCATTTGCACACATCTCTTGTTGTGCGTACATTTTAAGTGTATATATTTATGGGGCCCATAAGATGTTTTAATACAGTCATGCAACATGCAATAAGCACATCATGGAGAATGGATATCCATACCTTCAAGCATTTATCTATTTAGTTGAAAATCATCCAATTACACTATTTTAAAATGTACAGTTAATATTGATTATAGTCACCCTACTGTGGTATCAAATAGTAGGTCTCTTTTTTTTTTTTTTTTTGTATCTATTAACCAAACTCTCCATGTATAACCCACCTTCAAATCAAGCTGAACTAACATTGGTTAAGCACAAAACAGTAAGTAAACTACCTTGTATCCCAGGCCCAACTGATAAATAGCAAATATCTGAGCTGCATTAAGAGCTTCACTGAAAAGGTAAACTGCAGTCATCTGGCCACAGAATACTCTATTAGCATCTGCTGTTTCTGATGAGCCCAGGAAACATTTGTCAAAGGTCTGTAAAGGAAAAAAAAAAAGGAATTAGAAAAAAAAAAAAACTCCAAAATAATAAAACCTATATTATCATAAATGTTTTGTCCATTCTAAACTGTATCTAAATAGACTAAAATAATTTATACCATAAAACCATTAGAAAGAATGTTGAAAAATGTGTATGTAATGATATTAGGGGATATAGAAAAGTTTGAAACACGTGTGTTCTCAAGCCAACTCCCCACTAGATCAAATCCCTGCATCCTATGCCACTGAGTACGGCAAGTTACTTAACCTCTTTGTACTTCACCAATCTGTAAAATGAAGATTATAATAATGCTTATCTTGCAAGGTTCCTGGGGCTTTTTGAAAATAAAGCTATTTAATACAATGCCTGGAATACAAAAAGCACTCAGTAAAAGTTAATGTAAGAAAAAACAGGTTACAAAATGATACTTACATACGAGCCCTTTTTTGTATTAAAAAGGAGCTAACATTTATTGAGCACTCATTCTGCATAAGGCACTCTGGTAATAGATTTATGGATATTATCTCATTTAATCAGATGACAACTTTCTGAGGTATGAATTATTTTATGTTCATTTTCAGGAGGAAAAATACTAAGACCTAATATTTAGGTAAGGTCATACAGTCAATAAACGACAGAGTTGAGATTCAAACCTAAGTCTGTCTGATTCAGGACCCTGATCTCTTAAGGTTAGCATTACAAAATATGTATATATGTGTAGCAAAGGATATGAAAAGAGGAGTTAATGGTGTATGGGTAATATACTTTATGTTCATTTTCCTGCTCTGTATTTTCAAGTTTTATTAAAAAAATAATAATTACAGGAAAAACATTGTAAATTTCATTCTAACCTATAGATTTATTTTTGAAACCTGTAAATGTTACAGCATACTAGTTATCTATAGCAGTTAGAATTATATGAAAGATTTATAAGCATGCATCATTTAACTAATTCAGAAAAATGATCAGAACCCTATAGAGGAGGTCTCGTTCATTTTGATAAATGAACCAATGACCCACTCCCCAGATATAGCCACTGTTAGCTATAAATCCTTATTTCTACCTATACAGAATAATTTCATAACAAGGACTAATATTTTAGTGACATATTAAGTTCTATTAACAAATTAACATGCTAGCCAAATTATGTTTATAAAAATCTACCATTGTAGATTGTAAAACTTTTTCTTGTTTAAAAAACTCATGCTTTAAAATCATTTTTTTCATTGCAACATTTTGAAACTACTTACATCACTAGTGTTGACAAACCATGTTATCTCTCCATAGGAAGCCAGTTCACCATTCACATAACATCGAAGTTCACTATTCTTCCATCGGTTATAGATGTGCACTATGGTAACCATATACCACTGAAGAAGCAAAAAACAGTTAAAAATACAAAGATAACAGTTATCCCAATAACGCAACCATATTGATGAGTAAAATTTAAATGATAAGTTGTAATTCAACCTAAAAATAAAACAAGACTATCTTTGTTAAATTTAATATTTACCTTCTGGAACAATTATCTATTCATGGGCCTTTCAACTGATAAGAACTTAATCACTAGATTATTTTCCAGCTTTTATTATGGAAATTTTCAAACATACCCCAAAATCTGAAAATCAAGTACAAACACCCCCTTTTTGCACCACCTAGATTCCACAATTGTCAAATTTTTGCCATATTTGCTTAATCTATCTGACTACCTATCTACCTATACATTTTGTTGATGAACCATCTATTAACCTCTAAGTTTTAAGGTACAAAAGTAAACACATATTAAATTTCCAACAGTAAAATAAATGCCATAGATATTTCCTATTTGTATCTCCCTTAATCTCCATAAATAACTAAATTTGCAATCTTTTTCATATCCAAATCAGAGAGGTCAATTATCCAGTGATTTACGCTTCATCTTTTGAAACAGTAAAAATGGAGTTGTGCTTTAGCATGTTATTATCTGAATAACATTAAAACTAAGCATTTTGATGACTAGCATAGCTTGTTAACGTAACTATGACTCAATAAGATTATGTACCTTTTGTGGCTTGAAATCAAATTTCACACAATGTTGAAAGCCTTTTCCTTTTGACTTTATTGATGTTATAATCAAACAGCCTCCAACAAAATGAGCAGAATAGCCAAGACCTTTGCTGGTTCTGAAACTATAAAGATTAGGTTTTCATTTTACCTCTCAATATTCTTCTCAGTTTCAAAGTAAGGTTTTAACACTAATCAGTTAAATAAATACATACCAATACAAATATGGTTTATCCTTATCTACATTGATGTTATTTACAGGATCCATTCTAAGCCATGTATGAAATGTAAAACCATTCTGGTACGGCCATTTGGCTATAGGAGGTAATGCAATAGCCTAAAGGAAAGAAACTTTGAGTTATTAACTCACGTGAAAAGCTGTATTATTAAAATCATGAAAATAAGACTTTGCAATGCTACATATATTTGTACTACATCACATTACTTTATGACACAATCAAAATATCTGAAAGAAGACTCTATCTGGAAGAAGACTTGTAGTAACTTTTTAATTTTCCCTAATACATAGTAATGTTAATTAAATGAAAAAATTCAGTGTAACCTGGACACATGAATCTTATATTCTTCATTTCTTAAAATGAACATATCCACAGAGATTCTAATTAAAAGAGATAGGAAGTGATAACAAATTGGAAATATGATGAAACTTTAAGGTATTAGAATAGAGAAAGATGGACAGGAATGGAAAGAGAAAAGAGAAAAACTTGGTATATGCTGCTTTTATAAAACTACAAATATAAAACTGAAGAAGATTAGTTCATAATATTTTTATTCAGAGGTCAATATACAAATGGCTTTACCACTTGGTTTAGATTTTTATTTAAAAGATCATACTACATAATAAAAGGATCTTGTATAGCCAAAACAATCTTTAAAAAGAACAGGCCAGACGCAGTGGCTCATGCCTGTAATCCCAGCACTTTGGGAGGCCAAGGCGGGCGGATAACCTGAGGTCAGGAGTTCAAGACTGGCCTGACCAACATGGTGAAACCCTGTCTCTACTAAAACAATACAAAAATTAGCCAGTCATGTTAGTGGGTGCCTGTAATCCCAGCTACTCAGGAGGCTGAGGCAGGAGAATTGCTTGAGCCCACGAGGCGGAGGTTGCAGTGAGCCGAGATCGCGCCATTGCACTCCAGCCTGGGTGACAAGAACAAAACTCCGTCCCCAAAAAAAAAAAAAGAAGAAGAACAAAGAGGACTCATACTACCAATTTCAAAACCTACCATTAATATCAAGTAACAGGGATGAAGACTGACTGTGGTATTAGCATAAGGCCCTGGTGTCCTTTGGTTAGGCAAATCCTTATTATGCCACCAAAAGGATAAGTGACAAAAGAAAAAATATATACATTGGACTTCATTAAAATTAAAACCTGTGCTTTAAGGAACACCATCAAAAAAGTGAAAAGACAAGCCACAAGAATGAAGTAAACATTTGCAAACTGAATAAATGATAAAGGATTTGTAACCAAAATATATAAAGTACTCTTGCAACTCAATAATAAAAGCACAAGTAAAATTTTAAAATGGGCAAAAGATCTCAATATACATGTTTCCAAAAAAGATATACAAATAGCCAATAAAAACATAAAAAGATGCTCAATATCATTAGTCATAAAGGAAATGCACATCAAAACTACAATGAGATACCACTTCATACCAACTAGGATAGCTATTAATACAATCACAGAGACAGATATTAGCCGGGTGCAGTGGCTCACGCCTATAATCCCAGCACTTTGGGAGGCTGAGGCAGGTGGCTCACTTGAGGTCAGGAGTTCAAGACCAGCCTGGCCAATATGGTGAAATCCCGTCTCTACGAAAAAACACAAAAATTAGCTAGGCATGGTGGTATGCACCTGTAATCCCAGCTACTCAGGAAGCTGAGACACACAAGAATCGCTTGAACCAGGGAGGCGGAGGTTGCAGTGAGCCAAGGGCACACCAGTGCATTGCAGTCTGGGCAACAGAGCAAGACTCCATCTCAAAAACAAAAAAAATAGACATTAACCATGTTGGCAAGAATGTAGAGAAATTTGACCCTTATACATTGCTAGTGGAATCATAAAATGTTACAGCTACTTTGAAAAATAGTCTGCAAGTTCATCAAAATGTTAAACAAAGACCATACGACCCAGTCTAGAGATGGGGACATTAAAACTTTTGTTCACACATAAAATTGTACACTAATGTCCATAGCAGTATTATTCATAGTAGCCCAAAAAGTGAAAATCCCAGATATCCATTAGTTGACAAATGATTTAAATAAGGTATGGTATGTTCGTACAATATAATATTAACCATAAAAAGGAAAAAAGTACTGATACATGCTATACCATGGATGGACCTTGAAAACATTATGATAAGTGAAAAAAGCCAGTCACAAAAGACCACATGTTGTATGATTCCACTAATATGAATGGTCCAGAATAGGGCTGGGGAATATGGGGAGTGGCTGCTAATCAGTATGGGGTTTCTTTTGGGTGTGATGAGAATATCCCAAAATTGACTGTGGTAATGGTTGACGACTCTGTGAACACATTTACCTACTGTACCATATACTTTAAATGAGTTAATTGTGTGGTATGTGAATTATATCTCAATAAAGCTGTTTTTAAAAAATTCAAACTATACAAGCTTCTGTTTTATTGTAACTTACATATGCATGTATGTATATATATAATATATACATATATTCTTTTATATGTATTAGATATGACCTAAAACATGAAAGACATCACAGAGCCAAACTTCAGTAATAACACTAAGACTTCAAGAGGCTGATTTAAAATGAACGGTGCATTAAGAAAAAAGGAAAAGAATAACTACAACTCACAGACTGACAAAAAAAATTTAGGAGAAAAACATATATTCAGTGTGTACACATGTTCTCTCTCACCAAAAATAATAGCAAAGATGTGTAAGTTTTGCAAAAATACTTCATTCATGAATACTTTAAATTCCCAGTAAAAGCTATGTTTAAGGAAAGGAAGTCACTGAACATATTTAAAATATCTATTCTCTTCAAGTTTCAAAAGCTGTTCAGGTCACCTGCCCTACTTTCAAGATAAATGCATGCACTGCAATCTCAGAGAACTGTAAATAATAAAATTACAACATGAGGCAGGAAAAAAGTTAATTTCTTAAGAACACTTTTTTTTAATGTTAGAGGCAATGATAGGCTATGATAAGAAAGTAAAATTATTCTGAAAAGCTACAAATCTAAAAGGTCTTATAAGGAAAAACTGTAAAGGAAAAAACTCAGCAATAAAACTTTTCGAAGAAAGTTGTATATTGTGTATACAACATTCAAATATCACAAATGTCATATTAAAACATATTCTTATCTTTCTGCAGATATTGCCAGGCTACACAGGGCCTAATGTAAGATTTTATGAGAACAAACATAAAACAATGATTGAAAGATAAGCTCAGGAAAAGAACAGACTGAAATATCTTCTTTAAAAGTTTGTTTTGGGCCAGGCGTGGTGACTCACGCCTGTAATCCCAGCACTTTGGGAGGCTGAGGTGGATGGATCACCTGAGGTCAGGAGTTCCAGACAAGCCAGGCCAACATGGCAAAACCCCACCACTACAAAAAATACAAAAATTAGTCAGGCTTAGTGGTGGGCGCTTGTAATCCCAGCTACTCAGGAGGCTGAGGCAGGAGAATCACTAGAACCCGGGAGGCAGAGGTTGCAGTGAGCCAAGATCGTGCCACTGCACTCCAGCCTGGGCAACAAAAGCAAAACTCCGTCTCAAAAGAAAAAAAAAAAAAAAAATAGTTTGTTTTGCTTGACCAAAACAAATGACTGACCAATGTAATAATGAGGAGATTTTTAAAACTTCCATAAATAACATATATACATTATAGAATGTGCTTCAATAACATTATGAAACATTACAGATATCACTATTATACATAATTGTCTTATGTATAAACTGATTAACAGCTTACAGGAACGCTGAGACCAACATAATTTGGAAACTCACAAGTCAAGGAAAACTCGCATAGTAAGTTTCAAAGCCTCTATGTCTTCACGATCACTCTATACACCAGGAACAAAAAAAAACACAGGTAGAGTAATGAAAGGTGAGAGAAAGATGTTCACAAAGATAGACATGAAGGTGTTACACACAAACAGCTACTTAAGACAACACGGCTATGTTTAAAAGAATGAGGTTCTTATTCCATTGCTGACTCAAGCTGTGACTGAACATTTTCTCAACTAATTTAAGCCTCTGTTTCCTCAACCTCGAAAGCAATTTAAAAAAGTACCATGCAGTCATAAGGATTAAAGTATGTTGAGCAGAAGTTTCTACCTAGCACAGAACCTGTCAGGGGTGTTCACAGGGCTGTACTTTCAGGGAGCAAAGGAAAGAAGAACCGGGAGTGATTTCTTCATTAATATTTACTTACTGCAGCACTCTTTCCTGGAAAGTTAAAAAAGGCATCAGGACCATACTTCTGAGGCATATGTTTTAACACAGACAGCAACTTCCCAGCATGTGGAGGCTATGAAGATAATTAACAATTCATTAACCACAGTATTCACCATAAGAACAAAAAAAAAAACACACATTTTTAATACAGTCTTGCTTTAATATATACAGGAATAATGCTATAAGCTTAAAAGCATAGAAAACAACTTTTAAGTTATTTTCAATTATCTGAAAGAAATAATGTACTCTACACCAGTTTTTGTAATGCTGTAGGGCCTATTAGGTATTCAATAAATACAAGCCAATATCATCAGACACCTGAAACTCTTCTCCAAGCTGTAGCAAAAATGATCTTTTTTTTTTTCTTTTTTTGAGATGGAGTCTCGCTCTGCCGCCCAGGCTGGAGTCCAAGTGCAGCGGCGCGATCTCGGCTCACTGCAAACTCTGCCTCCCGGGTTCAAGTGATTCACCTGCAGAGTAGCTGGGATTACAGGTGTGTGCCACCATACCAGCTAATTTTTTTGTTTGTTTGTTTTGTTTTTGAGATGGAGTCTCACTCTGTCACTCAGGATAGACTGCAATGGTGCAATCTCAGCTCACCACAACCTCTACCTCCTAGGTTCAAGCAATTCTCCTGCCTCAGCCTCCCAAGCACCTGTGTGGTACAGGTGCACGCCACCACACATAGCTAACTTGTATTTTTAGCAGAGATGGGGTTTCTCCATGTTGGTCAGGCTGGTCTTGAACCGACCTCAGGTGACCCATCCGCCTGGGGCTCCCAAAGTACTGGGATTACGGGCATAAGCCACCGTGCCTGGCCTATATTTTTTGTATTTTTAGTAGAGGCAGGGTTTCACCACATTGGCCAGGCTGGAATCAAAATCCTGACTTCAAGTGATCCGCCTGCCTCGGCCTCCCAAAGTGCTGGGATTACAGGCATGAGCCACCACACCCAGCGAAAAATGATCTTTTAAAAATACAAACTACACCAACCCACCACCCACCCTTCTTTAACATTAAGACACTTAATTTAACAAATACTTAAATAATGCTTACTATATTCCACTGTTAAAGGTACTTCAAAAAGATACTTGCACAAGCATGTTTATAGCAGCATAATTTTGACAATTACAAAATCGTTGAACCAACCCAAATGCCCATCAATCAATGAGTGGATAAAGAAACTGGGATAAGATGGCCGAATACGAACAGCTCCAGCCTCCAGCTCCCAGCGTGAGCGACACAGAAGATGGGTGATTTCTGCATTTTCAACTGAGGTACCAGGTTCCTCTCACTGGGTCGTGTCGGACAGTTGGCGCTGGTCCGTGGGTGCAGTCCGACCAGCGAGAGCTGAAGCAGGGCGAGGCATCGCCTCATCTGAGAAGTGCAACGGGAAGGGAATTCCTTTTCCTAGCCAAAGGAAATTGAGACACACAACACCTGGAAAATCGGGTAACTTCCACACTAATACTGCACTTTACCAAGAATCCTAGCAAACGGCACACCAGGAGATTATATCCCACACCTGGCCCAGAGGGTCCCACGCCGACAGAGCCTCCCTCATTGCTAGCACAGCAGTCTGAGATCTAACTGCAAGGCAGCAGTGAGGCTGAGGGAGGGGCACCCACCATTGCTGAGGCTTAAGTAGGTAAACAAAGACACCTGGAAGCTCAAATTGGCTGGAGTCCACCACAGCTCAAGGCCAGCCTGCCTCTGTAGACTCCTCCTCTGGGGACAGGTCATAGCTAAACAAAAAGCAGCAGAAACCTTGACAGAGGTAAATGCCCCCGTCTGAAAGCTCTGAAGAGAGCAGTGGATCTCCCAGTACAGAGGTTGAGATCTGAGAACAGACAGACTGCCTGCTCAAGTGGGTCCCTGACCTGAGTAGCCTAACTGGGAGACATCCCCCACTAGGTGCAGACCAACACCTCACACCTCACACGGCGGGGTACACCCCTGAGACAAAGCTTCCACAGCAAGAATCAGACAGCAACACTCGCTGTTCAGCAACATTCTATCTTCTGCAGCCTCCGCTGCTGATACCCAGGCAAACAAGGTCTGGAGAGGACCTCAAGCAAACTCTAACAGACCTACAGCTCAGGGTCCTGATTGTTAGATGGAAAACTGATAAACAGAAAGAACACCCACACCAAAACCCCATCAGTACGTCACCATCATCAAAGATCAAAGGCAGATAAAACCACAAAGATGGGGAAAAAGCAGTGCAGAAAAGCTGGAAATTCAAAAAATCAGAGCACATCTCCCCCTCCAAAGGAATGCAGCTCATCGCCAGCAATGGAACAAAGCTGGAAGGAGAAAGACTGATGAGTCGAGAGAAAAAGCCTTCAGTCAATCAAACTTCTCAGAGCTAAAGGAGGAACTACGTAACCAGCACAAAGAAACTAAAATCCTTGAAAAAAGATTTGACGAATGGCTAACTAGAATAACCAATGTAGAGCAGTCCTTAAAAGAAATGATAGAGATGAAAACCATAACATGAGAACTACGTGACAAATGCACAAGCTTCAGTAACCGACTCGATCATCTGGAAGAAGGAGTATCAGTGACTGATGATCAAATCAATGAAATGAAGCGAGAAGAGAAGTGTAGAGAAAAAAGAGTAAAAAGAAATGAACAAAGCCTCCAAGAAATATGGGATTATGTGAAAAGACCAAATCTACATCTGATTGGTGTGCCTGAAAGTGACGGGGAAAATGGAACCAAGTTGGAAAACACTCTGCAGGATATCATCCAGGAGAACTTCCCCAACCTAGTAAGGCAGGCCAACATCCAAATGCAGGAAATACAGAGAACGCCACAAAGATACTCCTCGAGAAGAGCAACTCCAAGACACAGATTCAGCAAAGTTGAAATGAAGGAAAAAATGTTAAGGGCAGCCACAGAGAAAGGTCGGGTTACACACAAAGGGAAGCCCATCAGACTAACAGCAGATGTCTCGGAAGAAACTCTCCAAGCCAGAAGAGAGTGGGGGCCAACATTCAACATTCTGAAACAAAAGAATTTTCAACCCAGAATTTC
>NW_016805059.1:7425434-7439268 GCF_001698545.2 Rhinopithecus bieti | reverse complement strand
TGCAATAGCAAAGACTTGGAATCAACCCAAATGTCCATCAGTGACAGACTGGATTAAGAAAATGTGGCACATATACACCATGGAATACTATGCAGCCATAAAAAAGGATGAGTTCGTGTCCTTTGTAGGGACATGGATGCAGCTGGAAACCATCATTCTCAGCAAACTATCACAAGAACAGAAAACCAAATACCATCTGTTCTCACTCACAGGTAGGAACTGAACAATAAGAACACTTGGACACAGGAAGGGGAACATCACACATCGGGTCCTATTGTGGGGAGGGGGGAGGGGGGAGGGATAGCATTAGGAGATATACCTAATGTAAATGATGAGTTAATGGGTGCAGCACACCAACATGGCACATGTATACATATGTAACAAACCTGTACGTTGTGCACATGTACCCTAGAACTTAAAGTATAATTTTTTAAAAAAAGACACTGTGAGATAGATCGATAGATAAATAGATAGATAGATAGATAGATAGATAGATAGATAGATAGATAGGTAGATAGATATAATGGAATACTACTCAGCCATTAAAAGGAATGAATTAACAGCATTTGCAGTGACCTGGATAAGACTAGAAACTATTATTCTAAGTGAAGTAACTCAAGAATGGAAAACCAAACATTGTGTGTTCTCACTGATATGTGGGAGCTAAGCTGTGAGAACGCAAAGGAATAAGAAAGATACAATGAACTTTGGGGATTTGGGGTAAGAGTGGGAGGGGGCGAGAGATAAAAGACTACAAATACGGTATGGTGTATACTGCTCAAGTGATGGGTGCACCAAAATCTCACAAATTCACCACTAAAGAACTTACTCATGTGATCAAATACTACCTATACCCCAATAACTTATGGAAAAATAAAAGTTAAAAAATAAAAATGAACATTTCAAAAAAAGGTACTTCAAAAACACTAAAATATTTTAACCTCATAACCACCCTATGGGATGGTATTATTATTATTATCCCCAGTTTACATAAAAAGAATCTGTGGCAGGGGAACATTCCCAAAGTTACATGGTCAATAACTGTCAAGGTCAGGATCAGAACTCAATCTGCTCCAGAGTCCATCCTTTTAAACAACTATACAGATGCTCCTCAACTTATGATAGGGTTACATCCTGATAAACCCACAGTAAGTCGAAAATAATGTAAATTGAAAGTATGTTTTCGACCCAAAATACTGTCAACTTAAGATGGGTTTAGCCAGAGGTAGCCCCATCCTAAGTCAAGGAGCATATGGAATGCATATCACTTTCACACCATCGTAAAGTCAAAAAATAAAATAAAAAACTGTACTTTCACCATTAAAATAGGGACCAAAATCTTTAACATGGATTATAAGATACTTTATCTACCTCTTTAGCCTCATTTTGCTTCTTACTCTCCCCTTCTCCCTGCACTCCATCCTTCTCTCAGTCTTCTTCCCACAACAGGGCCTCAGCAAAAGCTATTCCTTGTGCTTAAAATGTTCTCAAAAGGGCTCCTCTACTCCCCTCTTAACCAAGTCAACCTTACCCAGCCTTTAGAGCTCATCTTAACAGTCACTTCCTCAGGGTAGCCTTCCTTGAAACTGAGAGTGGATTAAACTTCCCTATCATATTTATATACCTTTACTGCATAGCATATAAATATATGTATACACAGAGCATATACATATAAAAGCTGCAATGCTGAGTTTATTTGATTAATGTTTCTTTGGTCCACAATTCTCTAATACATGAAACAATCAGCAATAAAATGAAAATCTCATTTGCAGTTACAAGGAAAAACAAAAGATAATCAGACATACCATGTCATTTTAATCTGTTTATAAGCAAATAAGAAAAGTGCAGGGTATTCCTCCTTGTTAAAAGTTTAAAAGTTCAAAACAGGGTCAAACTACAAATGAAATCACTGGTTTGTCTTCATCTTATTTTCATAGATGATATAAATTATAATTACTAACTGTGTAAAAGTTTGGCAACCTTTCACCTAAATATTAAGTGGAAAGCTTCATTCTTAAGTGAACAAGAAATTTTCAATTAATCATACTGCTCAATTATAAAAGCATAATAACATGTAACTACAATCAGTGATTTTTTTAAAATAAATTCCAAAGTAAAATAACCAAAATAACTTTGCAGTTAAAATAAAATAAATAAAATAAAATACAGTATTGTAGCATGTCCATCTAGAAACATCATTCCTCCAAATTTCCTTTCCTATAAATCAGTCAACAAAAGAATACATTAACATAAGCACTTTACTTGACAGACATTGCTAGGGGAATACTGGGAAAGCCTTTCACAAAAAAACTTAGGCCAGGCACAGTGGCTCACATCTGTAATCTCAACACTTTCGGAGGCCAAGGTGGAGGGATCGCTTGAGCCTAGAGGTTTAAGACCAGCCTGGGCAACATGGCAAAACTCCATCTCTACAAAACAATACAAAAATTAGCCAAGAATGGCGGCAAGTGCCTGTGGTCCCAGCTATTTGGAAGGATGAGGTGGGAGGATTGCTTGACCTAGGACGCAGAGGTTTCAGGGAGCCGAGATAGCACCACTGCACTCCAACCTGGGTAACAGAGCAAGACTCTGTCTGAGAAAGAAAAAGAAAGAGGAAAAGAAAAAGATGTAGTAGTCATATTTCAAGAGTCTGTAAAACGTTCATGTCCACCAATGCACTATTTCCACATGCAAAAATCTATGCTAAAGTAATCATCACAAGGGCAGAGATTTAGATACAGGGAGTTTTTCACTGCACTGCTATGACAGCAAAAGATAGAAATAATATGCCTAATATCAAATAACTAAATAAATGTAATGAATATCTGAGCAAGGCCTTGCTCTCATTTTATAAATAGTTCATTATTTTTTCCCTTTATCATCTAAACCTATTCTCATTCTCCTCCCGCTCCCCATAGGCCGCTATATTAACATGTTTAATCTTTTATATGTAGATTATTCCTTCAAAAATGTTTTTTGGGGCTGAGTGTGGTGGCTCACACCTGTAATCCTAGCACTTTGGGAAGACTGCTTGAGCTCAGGAGTTTGAGACCAGTCTGGACAACATGGCGAAACCCAGTCTCTAAAAGAAATGCAAAAATTAGCCCGGCATGGTGGTGCACATCCATGGTCCCAGCTACTTCGGAGGCTGAGGTGGCAGGATCTCTTGAGCCCAGGAAGCTGAAAATGCAGTGAGCCATGATCACACCACTGCACTCCAGCCTGGGTGAGAGTGAGACCCTGTCTAAAAAAAAAAAAAAAGGGTTTTTTATGTGCTTATACTTATCATCGCTTTCTTCCTATATATTTTACATCTATTCCTATTACTCCATGCACTGATTCTATTAAAGAACAATCTATTCTGTGCCTTTTGTACATTTTACCAATCCACTCTCTTGATGAACATCCATGTTAACATTCACTGCCATCAAAAATAATGCTTCAGTGAACATCCTCGTGTATTTTATGGATCTATGTGAGAATTTCTTGGAATATGAACTAAGGAGTGAATTACTAAATCACTGGATACAGTATAATTAACATGACTAAGTAGCACTAGACTCATCTTGAGATCGGCTCCACTAGCATTCATTCCAACGAAAAGCACACCAAGTATAAAATAACCCTGTATCCCAAACTATACTTGCCATTTTCCAACTTTAAAATTCTTGAGAAACTACACATGGAAGGTGACATATCAATACTGTTTTAATGTGAATGTCTCTAATTATTAATGATTTTGTGTTCATCTGATTGTGTGGTTTGTACGTCTGTAAATAAATTTTTTTTTTTTTTGAGACGGAGTCTCGCTCTGTCGCCCAGGCAGGAGTGCAGTGGCCGGATCTCAGCTCACTGCAAGCTCCGCCTCCCGGGTTCACACCATTCTCCTGCTTCGGCCTCCCGAGTAGCTGGGACTACAGGCGCCCGCCACCTCGCCCGGCTAGTTTTTTGGATTTTTTTTAGTAGAGACAGGGTTTTACCGTGTTAGCCAGGATGGTCTCGATCTCCTGACCTCCTGATCCGCCCGTCTCGGCCTCCCAAAGTGCTGGGATTACAGGCTTGAGCCACCGCGCCCACCATAAATAAATATTAGTTCATGTTATTTGCTATTTTCTTATCTATAATTTTCTATGCTTATGAATATAATAAAAATATATTACATATTCAGAATAAATAATGTGAATATAAATAAAAACCAAAATTAAATATATACTTTCTCTTCTGGACACGACACAGTAATAGGACCTGGACGCACCAACCTACTATAAACAACTACAAAAGTGGGCAAAATGTATCAAACAAAAACAGTTTTCAGTATGGAGGAAGAGTAGTTCAAGACTGTGATCCCTGAGAAAACAAACAAAATGACTTTAAACCTGGTGTCAATTTCCGTATCATTGCACAGGGAAACCAAACAAAACTTGAAAGTCTCAGTGAGTTGGAAAGAAAGTGGAATCCACAGTGGATAGAAGTTTCAGAGCAGAATACTACAGAGGAAAGAACTGAACAGAGAAGTCCCAGAAACTGCACTGACTCTTTGGCTTAATATCAGACTGATCATGCTTACGATAAAACTCAACATGGTGGGGCTAAGATAGTAAGAGCTTCAAGTTAAAGAATTCCCAAAACTAATACAGAGCTAGGAATTGTTGAGACCCTACTAGACACTTTGGAGAGACCACAGTCTTGCTACCTCCTGTCCTATGCCTGCGACTTAAGAGTTACTCTATAGAGACTCTGTAAGAGACATGCCTGAACAGTAAAGCTAAACTAGCCCTAGCATAACAGCCACTCTAAACCTTACTGGGGAAAAAAAAAAAAAAAAAAAACCTTTAAACTAGTTTTAAAGGATAAAGTTGATCCACAAATAACTTTGATCCACAAATAACTTATCTGCCTGCAAAACCAGTCTAACAATCATAAAATATGACAAAATCCAGCTCTCAGCAACATAAAATTTGCTGTCTGATATATTGTCTAAATTCAGTAGCCATAAGCAGCAGAAAAATGTGACCTACATAAAGAAGCAAAATCAATGAGTAAACTGACCTAGAAAATGACATTCTAGAATGAAAAAACAAGAGCATTAAAGCAACTATTAATATACTAAATATTTTCAAGGATTTAAAAGAATTAAATGAGGAAAAAGATGGAAAATATTTAAAAGAACCAAATAGAATTTACAGAAAGAGGCCAGGCGCGGTGGCTCATGCCTGTAATCCCAGCACTTTGGGAGGCCGAGACAGGCGGATCACTAGGTCAGGAGTTCAAGAACATCCTGGTCAACATGGTGAAACCCCGTCTCTACTAAAAATAGAAAAGTCGGCCAGGTGTCGTGGCGTGCACCTGTAATCCCAGCTACTCAGGAGGCTGATGCAGGAGAATCACTTGATCCCAGGAGGTGGAGGTTGCAGTGAGCTGAGATCACACCACTGCACTCTAGCCTGGCAACAGAGCAAGACTCCATCTCAGAAAGGAAAAAAAAGAATTTACAGAAAGAAAAATATACTATCTGATTTCAGTGGATGGAATTAACACACTGCTGAAGAAAAGATCAGTTAACTTGAGACTATAGCAATAAAAACAATTTAAATAAAGCACAAAAACACTAAAAAAAGAGTTAACAGATCTCAGTAACCTGTGAGACAATATCAAGAGGTCTAATATATCTGTAATTGGAGTCCCAGAAAAGATGGGAAGGGGGGACAAGAAGACAGTATTTGAAGAAACAATGACTAAAATGTTTCCAAATTTTCCGACACTTGCCTTACACATTCACAGATGTAAAAACTATAAGACGACAAACACAAGGTAAGCTAGAACCAGAAATATAATCAAATTCAATGACAATCAGTAATAAAACTCTAAAATTAAACACATTAAACTGGAGTTTGAGAGAAATATGCTAAAGAATCTAAATTTTAACATAATGAAAAAGAGTAATTATAGGGCACAATTTTAGATACATTTAATGAAAGCTAGATTAAGGATCAGCTGACTGAGCTGTTGCTGTGGGCAATGTAAAGGGCACTAAAATAAGCCTGGAAATGCAACAAAAATAGAGAAAATGTTTACTACTCCTCCTCAACAGGACAGATAACTATATGGTTGAAGAAACAGTTTGATAAGGCACTTGGGGTTCAAAATAAGTTCACCCCCAATACTACCCATTGCAAATGACTCCTAAGTTGCATCTCAAGAGGGTAGATCCAATTAACTGCAGAGGTTTTTGTTCACAGAGTGAGTTACTCAAGTTTAAGGGACTCAGATAAAACTAGATCAAAAAGAAGAAAAGGTATGCACTATTACCTAATACTTTTCTTTCTCTACATTTATCTTCTTTTCTAATAAATATTGAATGTACATTTAAAGAACAATTGGAAGAAGAATTAAATTATCAGTTTGCCTGAAACACCATTATCTTAGTGCATACTTTTAGGGTCCAAGTATGGCAAGAGTAGCCATAGGGATCTCAATGCTATTTTAATTAATCTATTCAATTTGACAATTATCCCATGTATAATAATATCAGTTACTTTACAAGCTACTAATGTGTTTGGGAGGGGGATACTTTAAAATACCAAAGAGTACTTAAGTTTTTTTACCCATTGTCCTTTATCTCCTTGAAGTTTACTGAAGAAAAGCTTTAGTTCGCGAACTGTCAAATTATAGCTAGCCAGCACTCCCAACATGTCAACTAAAAGATCTGGAAACAAAAGAAAACAATAAAATAACTCAGCTAATTATATTTCTCGAATATTTAAAATAAACTGTGCTTATTTAAGGGCTTGGACACTAAAGTTCTAGGTGCATGCTACATGCTCAAATATTTCTTAAATATTGCTGCATGGAATAAGAAAAATAAGTATTTAAAAATTAAACTTTATCTCTTTGCATACATTGTACTATAGAAAAAAATCATACCTGCTATCATATTGTCAACTTTTTCAATTTTCCCAAGCACTTTTTCAACAAGGCCTACTTCAGTGCAGACTTGAAGATTCCGTATGCTTTTCTTCAGAATAGCTGTAAACATGCTCCAGACTTCTGCTTGGCAAGTAATGTCACATTTTTCCAGTAGGTCCACCATGCAGTTGATACTCTCACCTTCTTGGATAATGAAATTCATTTCTAAATCAAACTGTCCTCCTACCAACTTCCAAGGAAAAAAAAAAAGTAAAAGCATTAGTATCCTCAATATCACTATAGCATGTTCCTAAACATTAGATTAACAGTAACTACTCACATTCTTCCTCCAAAACAAAAGGTTCATTAAAAAAAAAAAAATTCTTAATGAACACACACAGCTCAAAAACTGAAGTTTCTGAAGTAATCTCCAAATTTAGACAGTAAAGTCAAGTAAGAGAATATAAACATTAAAATATTTTTCAACAAAAACAAACATAGGATGTCTTAGGTAAATTGCTATCTACTAACCTGTTACCAATAAAGATCTAAATCAGCTGTACAATTGCTTCTCATTCAGTATGTCGCTTATGAAGTATCAAATCTGTGAACTACACTGAATAATCTAAAGGTCCTTTGTTAACCAAACAAGTAATAAGCTCATGGTAAAACTGAAAAGCTGAAAAAGGCTCAGAATGGTCACACATTGGAGTTTATATTAGTCAAATTTTTGGTTTATTAAGCCTGTTCATTTTACCTCTCTTCTTTTCTGTCAATAATCAGTATAACTTACATATAATTAGTCACACATCTGAAAACGCTATAGCTATACTGGCCTTGTCATCTCATCCACAGCCTCCCAACACAGAGGGAAGGTTTGTACATTTTAAATAAATCCTAATTATGTAAAGGAATTAAAATACTTTCAGAATTACCTTTGTAGAGTTATCTTATTTAACTAGATTTTTTAAATAACTGTTTTAAATGTAAAAATACCTACATTTAAGGTATACGATAATACAATCAACTAGACCTTTTAAAGATCTCTGTCAGAAATAGTTACACACATGATTCACCTACACTTTTTTCTTTCTGAATACTTCTCGGTTTTTCATTATGCATTTCTAAACTGCATACCCAAAAGGTATGCAAGTAGAAGAAAGTGAACTTTAAAAAACAAATCCGGCAGGGAGTGGTGGCTCATGCCTGTAATTCCAGCACTTTGGGAGGCCAAGGTGCACAGAGCACGAGGTCAGGAGATCAAGATCATCCTGGCTAACACCGTGAAACCCCATCTCTACTAAAAAACTACAAAAAATGGCCAGGCGCAGTGGCTCATGCCTGTAATCCCAGTACTTTGGGAGGCCAAGGCAGGCGAATCACCTGAGATCAGGAGTTGAAGACCAGCCTGGCCAACATGGTGAAACCCCATCTCTACTGAAAAAACAAAAATTAGCCAGGCGTGGTGGCATGCGCCTGTAATCCCAGCTATTCAGGAGGCTGAGGCAGGAGAATCACTTGAACCCGAGCGGTGGAGATTGCAGTGAGCTGAGATCATGCCACTGCACTACAGCCTGGGTAACAGAGCGAGACTCCGTCTCAAAAAAAAGGAAAAAAAAAAAATACAAAAACTTAGCCAGGCACGGTGGCATGTGCCTGTAGTCCCAGTTAGTTGGGAGGCTGAGGCAGGAGAATCACTTAAACCTGGGAGGCAGAGATTGCAATGAGCTGAGATCATGCCATTGAGCTCCAGTGTGGGCAACAGACCAAGACTCCGTCTTAAAAAAAAAAAAAAAAAAATCCAATGGCTTATAAATAAAACCAGACATGACCAAGTAGAGTTTAGTCCAGGAAAGCAAGGAAGGTTCGAAACTAGGAAATAAATTAAAATTCCTTTCAGCAGGATCAACAACATGTATCCCAGGTTCTGACAAAAATAAAGACAGGCAAGAGACTGAAAAAAATGGAAATGAACAATGTGAGGATCCGTACTTGCATGCAGAGAGACAAGAACTCCTGGCAAGCACAGTGATAAAGACATTTCATCTTTCTCAGAAAGCTCTGGCAGAGATTTCAGTGTACAATGCTTTGTATTATCACTACCAAGCAGTGTTAGGAGATGATAGCTGGGATTCTACTAAAACAGTCTCTCCTTGTGATGGAGTCAATTCTCCTAGTTACACGGCCCTAGCTAAAAACTATATGTGCCTGGTTAGCTAGTCCTCCTGGATAAATGCTATAAGCTATTCATTATACTATGATACATTCCATTCTACTTAAACTGTTGAATTAGATTATATTGTCCATAAATATATTGTTTGTAAATTTTAAAAATACATAATTCAAATAAGAACTTTAATATAGCTGTTTTGGTTTTGTTTGTATTATTTCCTTGTCTGTAACTTTTTATTTTGAAATAATTTCAAACATTCAAAAAAAGTACAGAATTCCTTTATACTCTTCGTTCAGCTTCCCCAATGTATATATATTACATAATCATAGTATAATCATGGTATAATCATTTAAACCAGGAAATTAACTTTTACAATACTATTAACCAATTAACCAATCTACAGACATCACTCATAAAAATGTTTAAAAACGGCCGGGCGCAGTGGTTCAAGACTGTAATCCCAGCATTTTGGAAGGCCAAGGCAGGCGGATCACGAGGTCAGGAGATCGACACCATCCTGGCTAACACGGTGAAACCCCGTCTCTACTAAAAAATACAAAAAACTAGCTGGGCGAGGTGTAGTCCCAGCGACACAGGAGGCTGAGGCAGGAGAATGGCGTAAACCCGGGAGGCGGAGCTTGCAGTGAGCTGAGATCCAGCCACTGCACTCCAGCCTGGGTGACAGACCAAGACTCTGTCTCAAAAAAAAAAAAAAAAATGTTTAAACACAAGTATTTATACGAATAAGGTGCTTATTACTAACAATGCCTGGCTGGTGGTGGTGGTTATTATTATTATAAATTTTATAATTTTATAATTACATATCTGTATTATTATATGGTAACAGTGACATCTAAATAGAACAAAGATCATTTAATCAAAAGGTTAGTGGCTGGGCAAGGTGGCTCACACCTATAATCCCAAAACTTTGGGAGGATAAGACAGGAGGATCACTTGAGGCCTGGAGTTTGAGACCAGTCTGGCAACACAGACAGACTCTGTCTCCATAATCAAAAAAACAGAAAAAAAAACACCCGGGCATGGTGGTGGGTACCTGTAGCCCTACTACTCTGGAGGCTGAGGTGGGAAGATTGCTTGAGCCTGGGAGTTCAAAACTACAGTGAGCTATGATCACACCACTGCACTCCAGCCTGGGTGACAGTGTAAGACTCTGCCTCAAAAAAATAAATAAATAAATAAGTTTAGGGATAGCTATATTCAAATATCTGGGGGGGAAAAAATCAATCCATCCATCCCTCATACCATAAAAAAAATTCCAAATGAGTCTAAGATTTAAATGTAAAACTGAAGTCATAAAATAAGTCTAAAATAAAAGTCATAAAAGCACTAAATGGGTTAGGTGTGGTGGCTCATGCCTGTAATCCCAGCACTTCTGGGAGGCCAAGGCGGGAGAGTCTTGTGAGTCCAGGACTTCAAGGCTACAGTGAGCTATGATTACGCCACTGAACTGTAGCCTGGGTAACAGAGTAGGACATGTTTCTAAAAATAAAAATTAATTAAATAAAAGCACTGAATGAAATGATACAAAAAACATTTTATCACTTCAAGTGGTAAACACTTTTCTAACTAAGAGTTTTTAAGACTTCTGGACTTCATATTGACATATTTAACTATATAATAATTATAAATTCTATATGCAAAAAAACATAAAATCAAAAGTAAACACTTAGAAAATCATTTCAACCCACATCATTACATAAGTACAAATAGCTTCCTGAAAACATTTTTTAAAAGAAAATGTATCTGCTTGTGGGAACTAGGGTGCTAAAAAAAGAAAAGAAAAGAAAAGAAAATTTAGGCAAAGGCAATGAACAAAAAGGGAAATAAAAGTGGCACTAAAACATGAAACTCAACTTTGGTTACAAAATGAATGACTATTAAAACTACACTAATATACCATTTTTACATATTTGACAAATTCCAAATCTCTAACAACATATAAAAATAATACATAGTATGTGCAAGAACATGAGGAGACAGGTACTGTCATACATCACTGTTGTTGAGGAAACAGGTACAATAGGACTTATTAAGAGCAATTTGGGGCTGGGTACGATGGCGCACACCTGTAATCCCAGAACTTTGGGAGGCCGAGGCAGGTGGATCCCTTGAGCGCAGGAGTTCAAGACGAGCCTGGTTAACATAGTGAAACCCGGTCTCTACTAAAAACACAAAAATTACCCATGTGTGGTGGTGGGCGCCTGTAGCCCCATCTACTTGGAAGGCTGAGGCACAAGAATCACTTGAACCCAGGAGGCAGAGGTTGCAGTGAGCCAAGACCACATCACTGCACTCTATACTGGGTGACAGAGTGAGACCATGTCTCAAAAAAAAAAAAAAGATAAACAAAAAAACAGGAATTTGGTAATATCTATCAAAAATTTTTATTTTTCAAACAGCAATCAAGCAGCTAGAAATTTACATTATAGACACATTTAGATAATGATGTTAGATACAAGAACTTTATTGTATTGAATTTTTTTAAATTACAAGATAAAGGTTAATGATGGCCTGGTGTGATGGATCACACCTGTAATCCCAGCACTCTGGGAGGCCGAGGTGGGTGGATCACTTGAGGTCAGGAGTTCAAGACCAGCCTGGCCAACATGGTGAAACCCCGCCTCTACTAAAAATACAAAAATTAGCCAGGCATAGAGGCACGTGCCTGTAATCGCAACTACTTGGGAGGCTGAGGCACAAGAAGTGCTTGATCCCAGGAGGCAGAGGTTGCAGTGAGTCGCCTGGGCAACAGAGTAAGACTCTGTCTCAAAAAAAAAAAAAAAAAGTTAATGAAGTTGCACATAACTATACAATGAAATGTGATGTACATATAGAAAAGAATGAGGCCACTCCATATGATAGGAAAGATCTCTAAGATACTTTAAGTGAGAAAATCAAGGTGGAGAAAAGTGTGAACAGTAGGCTACAATTTGAGTGTAAATCATTTACACATAGACCTACGCATGTGCTAAATATGTCTAAGAATGAACTAAATATTGATTGTCTCTGGAAAAGATCTATTGCATAGAAGGCAAAAAAAAAGATTTTAGTACATACAATTTTGAACAATTTGAATTTTGTGCCATGAACACATATTACTTATTTCAAAACAACAATTTAAAAAGAAGCCAGTGCAGCCAGGCATGGTGGCTTATGCCTGTAATCCCAACACTTCGGGAAACCGAGAGAGCAGATCAGTTGCACTTAGAGTTCAAGACCAGCCTGGGGTCTTCAACCAACATGGTAAGACCCCATTTCTACCAAAAATAAAACAAAAAATTAGCTAGGTGTGGTAGCATATGCCTATAGTCCCAGCTGCTTAGAGGCTAAGGTGGGAGGATGGCTTGAGTCCGAGAGGCAGAGGTTGTAGCAACCCAAGATTGTGCCACTGCACTCCAGCCTGGGTGACAGGGCGAGACCCTGTCTCAAAAAAAAAAAAAAAAAAAAAGCAAATGCACAAAATACCACTGATGCGAGCTGCAGAGCTCATGAAATCATCATAAATAAAAATGGTATGAATACAAAAGTTTGGGATTTCTCAAGTAACCTATTTCTAACAAATTACTCACTGAGTCAAAAATAATTCAGCACAATATAACAATGACATTGCAGAGGCATTATTCAAATATTTAACAACTGGCACAGTGCAGGCATCATGCAATCAGAACACATATGAAATCTATCAAGATGGGCTCAAGCTGTAAAAATCTCATACTTACATACTGAGGCACACTGGCTAAATATTGGCCTTCATAGAACATACGTTAGTGAAAAAAACTAAGAGATACAACACATCTACAGAAAACAATCACAAAATACAAACCTCTAATATATAATAAATTGATAAATTCATTCAACACACTTTTACTGAATGCCTACAGTTTGCCAGGCCCTGAAGAAATAGTGTAACAGTGATCAATATGACAGAAATAGCCTACCCGTATTTGTAGGAATCAATACTGTGTCTTATATCCTACAGAAATCTTTTTAAATTGCTTATTTAGAAAATGGCTGGGTGTGCGGTGGCTCGCACCTGTAATCCCAGCACTTTGGGAGGCCAAGGTGGGTGGATCACCTGAGGTCAGCAGTTCGAGACCAGCCTGGGCAACATGGTGAAACCCTAGCTCCATTAAAAATACAGAAACTAGCCAGGCGTGGTGTTCCATGCCTGTGGTTCCACCTACTCAGGAGGCTGAGGCAGGAGAATCGCTTGAACCCAGGAGGCGGAGGTTGCAGTAAGTCAAGATTGTCCCATTGCACTCCAGTCTGGGCGACAAAGCAAGACCATCGCACAAAAAAAAAAAAAGAAAGAAAAGAAAATACTAGACTTCCGGTTTCCAAACTGGAAATCTCTTTCTCCATGAAAACATATAAGAATGACACCAAGTAGTAACTTCAGCTCAAAATGTCATTTTTGTATGAATATAAAATATATAACATTCATAAGTTTTCCTAAATACCTACAATATCTAATAGAAAATACAATGGAGTTTTAAAACAACATTTCTGATACCAACCATAAGTGTAAAAGTATCTAGGAGTGAATTAAAACATACATATGACTTGAAAGTAAAAAAATTTTTTTCCACTTTTGATAAATGAACAGACTTGTTTCTGGATGGGAATATTAAATCAGTTCAAGTTGTTAACTTTTCACAAAGTAATCTATAAATTCAGCACATTACCATTAAAATTCCAATATGATTTTTTTTCCTGAAACTTATAGTGATTCTA
>NW_016805059.1:7404085-7424656 GCF_001698545.2 Rhinopithecus bieti | reverse complement strand
CAGGATGGTCTCGATCTCCTGACCTCGTGATCCGCCCGTCTCAGCCTCCCAAAGTGCTGGGATTACAGGCTTGAGCCACCGCGCCCGGCCGGTAAAGATAATTTTTAATCAATTTTCGCAGTAGAAAGGTCTGGTCCAGATTCAAGAACACCAGTATTCTCTGGAAGATAATTTGAAAGAATCCACATAGAAGAATGTAAAATTAAGGAGTGACAGAATCTTCAGACACAAGAAAAACTTCTTGTGGAAAAGAATTGCAGTGATTCAGAAAGGCAGCAGAAAAACACAAAAATCTCTAAGGTCACATGAAACTAATAATTCCATAATGCTATATATGATTATAATTTCAAAATAACGTTTTAGTGAAAGAAAAGCTCAAAGAGACAATATTTTATGAAAATCATCTAGATACAATAGTAAAAAACATAAACTCTTCAACAGTATTTTCTAGAAGACAGAAAGTAAACCTTGTCCACTGAAGACAATAAGGTACTTCTTACAACACCCACATACAACTGTACATCATTTAATATAAGGGAAACCAACCAATAGATCTGAAAGAATTTGCTGCCAAGAAGATAATGTCTGCAGAGAGTTTTAATAGTGTGAAATTTTCTTGTAACAATTATACATCCTCCATGCAGATCTAAATTGGTCAAAAACCTCATTACAACTAACGTAAGAGACCTTACCTTCACCTTAATATTACTCACATCAATCGTTCCTATAAGTAATCACCCTTTCAAGAAGCTATAGATTTTTGAAAGTAATTTCCAAAAAAAGCCCCAAATATTTCACCAGCTTTTAAACTGAGATTATACTGTGAGAGCAATATCCAGACAGGTGTTTTAAATATTCCTCCGTTGCTTTAAATACTATAAAATATGCCTTTCAAGCAGAAAATTGATGGCAGAAATTTGTACATACAAATGTGTGGCATATTTGATATACTATATGTATGCATATCTATTATACCTAAAAAACATGCACAAGGTCTACAGTATGTCATGTTAACCCTTTCTAATAGTTATTTGAAGATGATCAACCTTCAAAACACAAATTTGTTTCCAATGACAGGGATCATAATCCAGGTACAGGCATTGGCTAGTTATTATCTGAGCTGTAGTAACGGCTCTACACTACAAAATGTAATCTTCCCAAATGTCACAGTAAGTTATGAATATCTGAGCAGCCTAATGCACTTTACTAGCCATGAAATGTGAAAATGTAATCTTATTACCTTTTTTATGGTTGTATTTTTTTGAATAATGTAGCATGGAAACTGATGTATAGTCTTTTTCTACATTTTAGCATGATTTGGTCTCCTTTGCTGTATAGAACATTTTTCAAAACTCTCCGTTTCAACATATTTTAGTCTTGGCCTGAACTTCATAAACAATTTTTATAGCAGCCTTCAGGGTGGCATAACATGCTTGCTATAGGTTATAGTTTAATGTATAAGATTACAGAAATTTTAAAGCAACTTACTCAAATAATTCAAATAAACCTTTATAAGTTTTGTATGAGGACTTTAATTGAGCATGATTATTTTTCTTCTCAATAGTTATACTAATAAAATATCTTAAGCTGACATTCGTCACTAATCTAAATTACTTGTATATTTGGAAAACAAAAGACCAAACACAGAGGTCAAAAATAATTATCTTTAAAAGATTAATACAACTGGAATACTGTGCGACTCACAGAAAATTCAAATACTTCAAAGTAAAGCTCTGTTTTCCCTGAACCACTCACTGGAAACTTGCTAAATTTTTCCTCAAAGATGGGGCAGGAGTATAGCATAGTTTAAAAAAAAAAAAAAAAAAAAAAAGGACAGGGTGTAATCACAGCTTCTGACCCTAACTACTTACTGTTTCTTGTGACCTATCTATTACAACAGGTATAGTTAACACCTGTCTAAAAATGCCAAAATTGCTTTTTTCTCTGAACCTATTTACTTATGAAATTAACTAAGAGTAAGCTTATTTTATTTATCTGCATCCTTCAGAAACACATTCAGGGTTTAAAAGTGCCAATCTCAAGATATCCAATTTTTCCCCAGAAATCCTTTCCTACATGAATGTGACCTTGTATATGTTTACAGCCACTGGAATCTTACTAATAAGAAGTTGAGGGAAAATTACAAAGCTGTGACACAGACTGCACTGACTCCCAGGTTATATTTTCTTCTTCCATAATAATAAAGAGTTTCTAGTTTGGCACACGGAGCCCAGGAAAAAGATCTCACTCTCCAGCTTTTCTTGAACGGAAAGCATTCCTGATCAGCCATGTGACCAAGTTCTGACCAAAAGGCAGTAACATGTGCAACCTCTAGGTATTATTCTTTAAAGAAAGAAACCTGACCCCTTTTTCCAACTACACTCCTTCCTACTGCTTAAGATGCAGAATAGTGGCAAGAGCTACAGTAGCCATCTTGGAATCAAAGGTGTCTTATGTTGAAGATAAAAGAGCAAATCAGTCTATGGATCCTGACAATCATAGAACTGCCACACTAGCCCGCTACCCAGACTTTCACCTGAAGGACAAATACATTTCTATTTTGCAGAAACCACTGTTAATTTGGGCCTCTCTGTTCTATCAGTTAAAAGCCTATATTCTGACTAATATAGATGCTATTCACTGTATTTTCTCAGAAATTAAAAAATATATATTATCTATAACTATCTCAAATGACATATCCTTATGCCCCATTCTTACCCCATAGCAGGTGTTAGTTCACCAAAAGTGTCTTTTTTGATCTACTTTTGACAGTTGGTTATGTGCCCTGGTAAGTTCAGAAACCACAGAACAGCCTATTCCCTGACTATATTCTTACTGGATAGCTTCACATATGCTCTACACCACTGTGCCACTATGACACTTTGCCAGATGTCCTGTTACAGGTTGAATCGTGTCCCCCAAGAGGACATATGTTCAATTCTTAAAAGCCAGTGCTTAAAAATGTGATCTTATTTGGAAATACGATTGCTACAGACGTAATTAGTTAAGATGAGGTTATTGGAGGGGGTCTTAATCCAATATGACTGTTACCCTTATAAAGAGGGAAAATTTGTGTTCAGACACATGTACGCAGAGAAAATAATCGTGTTAAAATGAAGATAGAGATCACAGTGATACTTCTATAAGCCAAAGAATGTCAAAGATTGCCAGCAAACCACCAGAAGTCAGGAAAGAAACATGAAACAGATTCTCACAATTCTCAGAACAAACCCTGCCAACACACTTATCTTAGACTTCTAGCCCACAGAACTGAGGCAATAAATTTCCATTGTTTCAGCAACCTAATTTCTAGTACTTTATTACACAACCCTAACAAACTAATACATCCCAACATCTCCCAGGGTTTATTTTTGATGTTACGCACTAAATTCCCCAGTAAGCATTCTCAAGAACTCTTAGAAAAGCCAGACCGGCCGGGCGCGGTGGCTCAAGCCTGTAATCCCAGCACTTTGGGAGGCCGAGACGGGTGGATCACGAGGTCAGGAGATCGAGACCATCCTGGCTAACACGGTGAAACCCCGTCTCTACTAAAAAAATACAAAAAAACTAGCCGGGCGAGGTGGCGGGCGCCTGTAGTCCCAGTTACTCGGGAGGCTGAGGCAGGAGAATAGCGTAAACCCGGGAGGCGGAGCTTGCAGTGAGCTGAGATCCGGCCACTCCACCACTCCAGCCCGGGCTACAGAGCGAGACTCTGTCTCACAAAAAAAAAAAAGAAAAGAAAAGAAAAGCCAGACCATGACCCAGAGACTGTTCAGCTTATCTTCACCCAGACCCTCCTACAACACTGTACTCTCCTTACAGAAATAGGTTTGTGGAATGCAAATATACAGAGTGAAATAATAGACACTGGAGACTTCAAATAATGGAAAGGAGGTGAGGGTGAAATATCACCTATTGGGTACAATGTGCACTATTCAGGTGTTGGGTACACTAACAGCCCAAATTTCACCATGACTCAATATATCACAGTAACACACTGAATTTATACTCCTAAATCCATAAAAATAAAAACTTTAATGTCAAAAAAATAGGTTTGTGATTGGTACGCAGTTTTTCAAAAAAGAACAATATATTGCTGAGGAATATATACATAGATAATAAACTTAAAAAAAAAAAAAGCAAAGGAATGACTCACTCTAAAGTTAGCATTAAGGGCTGGGCATGGCAGCTCATGCCTGTAATCTCAGTACTTCGGGAGGCTGAGGCAGGAGGACTGCTTGACCCTAGGAGTTTAAGACCAGGCTGGGCAACATAGCGAGACCTGGTCTCTTAAAAAAAAAAAAAAAAAAATAGCCTGGCAGTTGGCACATGCCAATAGTCCAAGCTACTCAGGAGGCTGAGGCAAAGGACTCCCTGAGCCCAGGAGTTCAAAGCTGCGGTGAGCTATGATCATGCCACAGCACCCCAGTCTGGGTGACAGGGCAAGATGCTTTCTCAAAAAAAAACAAAACAAAACAAAGTTAGAATAAAGATAATTGTTTTAGCAAAGAAAAAGAGATTCCAAGTAAAAATATTGTTCTATTGTTAACCTGGTATTGGGTATATGCAGATACATTTTAATAGTTTTTAAGTACTTTTATATATTTTACACATATCTTTTTAAGTACTTTTTAAAACTTTTTAAGTACTCATATATTTTACACATATCTTTGTAAAATACAACCTATTTTGTATTTGCTATCTCCTTGCCTCTCTCTGCTATCTTTTGGAAATTTCCTCAGTGTTTCAGTTCCCACATTCTTTATTCAGTTCTTTCTAATCTACTTTTCAATCTGTCTGTTAATTTCTTTTTATTTAAAAGCTCTATTTGTTGTTATTTTTCAAATCTGCTTAGTAATCTCTCTTTCCTACATAATCTTTTAAGTGCCTTTTTTGTTTTCTTTCTTTCATGTCTTTTTGACATGAAAGGGCCTCTTTATCATAATTTATTATAATTTTCTAAATTTTATGGTTTGAAAGTCTTGAAGACTTAATCTTGCTTTCAGTTTATCTACTGATTCCTCATGCTTTGCTGCTTTTTTAATGTGTTTTTAAATTTTAGATTATAAATTTGTTTTCAATGGGGCTTTATCTGAGAGACTCCCGTGCAGCCTGTGCCTCTCTAGCTTTAATTACGTATTCCGCTACCTGCCCTAGGGATGTCTTCAGCACAGAAAGACTTAAAAATACACACACACACACACACACACACACACACACACACACACACATATATATATATATATTTTTTTTTTTGAGATGGAGTCTCACTCTGTTGCCAAGGCTGGAGTTCAGTGGCATCTGCTCACTGCAACCTCCACCTCCCGGGTCAAGTGATTCTCTGCCTCAGCCTCCCGAGTAGCTGGGATTACAGGTGCCCCACCAACACGCCCAGCTAATTTTTGTATTGTTAGTAGAGACAGGGTTTCACCATCTTGGCCAGGCTGGTCTCGAACTCCTGACCTTGTGATCCGCCCACCTTGGCCTCCCAAAATGCTGGGATTACAGGCGTGAGCCACCGCACCTAGCCTTAAAAAATATTTTTTATTGTGAAATGTTTCACTGCACCCAGCTGCCAAGCTATTCTTAAACAAAATTTAATACTACAGATATTGTGGTAATACCATCCAGAATTTTTTTTGGAAAGATCATATTTTCTTTTGGAACAAACATTTCTTATATAGTGACTGGGTGCAGTGGCTCATGTCTGTAATCCCAGCACTTTGGGAGGCAGAGGCAGGTGGATCACCTGAGGTCAGGAGTTCAAGACTGGCCAACATGAGGAAACCCCATCTCTACTAAAAATACAACAATTAGCCAGGTGTGGTGGCAGGCGCCTGTAATCCCAGCTACTTGGGAGGCTGAGGCAGGAGAATCGCTTGAGCCTGGGAGGCGGAGGTTGCAGTGAGTGGAAATCAAGCCATTGCACTCCAGCCTGGGCAAGACTCTGTCTCAAAAAAAAAAATTTTTTTTCATAGTAATATTTGTCTCTACTGGGATTTTAAATCTCTGTAGGTAAAGACAGTAAAGTGTTTTTCTTGCAGGTAAAGAAAATTATGAGCTTGATACTATATAAAAGAAAAAGAATAAGTTTAATATGATTTACAGTTAAGTGTGAATGTAGAATGTCATGGAAACAAATATAAATTTTCATCATATCCCACCCAAAGAACTTCACACAAATATGAGTCCAAAGTATTTCCTAATTATTAGGTACTGGAAATCAAGTCTGCTGTTTTAGGACCCAATTTGAATTCTAAAATGTTTTCACTGAATACAACAATATGGGTTGGGTAGACAAAATTTCAGCTCACTCTGGTTTTCCCTTGTCCCTTCTGTAAGACCATGATTGTAAAAATCTATGTCCATGTCCCAGGAAGCACAGAACATTTTGTCTCATATTAGAAACTTCTCATTTCAGAAAATTAGGTTAAATTTGGTATTCTCTTCAATTGCCTTCCCTCTTTCTTGCTTCTTTTAAAGAACCATACCTTAATGTTTTCTTAAGGTCCAACTCAAGAAATATCCCTCTGAGAACGATTTTGACCTCTCCAGCCTATAGTAAACTAGAATAATACATATCATATTACCAATACAATATAGTCATTTAATACTCTGAACTGAAAATATTCCCTTCGAAGTTTTTGTTCTCCTTCTACTTACTATATTCTGGGTCTTTCACTATTTCTTAGAATGCACAGAAGCCCTAGCAGTTTCAGCAATATTATCAATAAACTCACAATCATATAAGATTTCCATTTCTACTATTATAACTAATCCTTAAAGAACCCTGTAAATCGGCCGGGCGCGGTGGCTCAAGCCTGTAATCCCAGCACTTTGGGAGGCCGAGACGGGTGGATCACGAGGTCAGGAGATCGAGACCATCCTGGCTAACACGGTGAAACCCCGTCTCTACTAAAATACAAAAAACTAGCCGGGCGAGGTGGCGGGCGCCTGTAGTCCCAGCTACTCGGGAGGCTGAGGCAGGAGAATGGCGTGAACCCGGGAGGCGGAGCTTGCAGTGAGCTGAGATCCGGCCACTGCACTCCAGCCTGGGCGACAGAGCGAGACTCCGTCTCAAAAAAAAAAAAAAGAACCCTGTAAGTCATAGAGATTAGTCAATTATCACATCTAGCTGATAAAGGAACAAAAAAATCCAAATGTGTCCATTCACAGACAAGACTACAAATCAGACTATCTGACTGATAGTCTCATGTTTCCCTACACGTTCACTAATAATCTAATATGTAAGTTACATTTTGTTTCTTTAGTGAGCTAAGAAAAGTATCGGAAAAATTTGTGAACTTTACTATCTATACAAAATTAGTCATAATATATGTTACGGAAAATAAATTGGAAGTATCATTTTATATTTATTTAAATCTCCAAATATACTACAAAATAGTTGAAATCTCCTCACTGTTTATTATACCCTTCTTAAGAGTTAGAAATGTTCACAGAAAAATGATATATCTACAAAAGTGTTAAGAAAAAAGGTTCCATGATCAAATAAGTCTAATAAATAATGAATTAAACAATGGTAAAGAGATGTTTATATGATAGAATTACCAGAGCTTTAATATGCAACTGTGCAGTAGACATCTTGAAAGGAAGATATATAACCAATGCATGAACTTCCCAAAAGTTATTTCACAATGGAATCTCTTTTCCTTTTTATTTGATTTAGAGATAGGGTTTCACTATGTTGGCCAGGCTGGACTTGAACTTCTGTGCTCAAGCAATCCTCCTGCCTCAGCCTCCCAGGTTTCCGTTTGAACAAGAGATTTTTTTTCTCAAATAGCATTCTTCAACAGCTTTTTTGAGAAACATTTGATGATGTAATGTATTTATGTTCTTGAAGCTTATTATTGTAAACTTCACCCAGACCCCTAAATCCATAAAAATAAAAGTGCTTGAAGTATTAGATAGGCAGCTGGATGAATAAATATCACAGATTATGCTTTAAGCAAACATTCAGTAGGCCCTTCAGAAGGTTTTCAGGTAAGTAGTTTAACGCAACCTGTTTTTTTCACAGATTTCCTTTTATGACTTATTGAAGTTAGTAAGTAAACAAAAAAGACATCTTCAATTTCATCTTCAATTTACTTTAGGAAAAAAGAAAATATGAGCAAATAAAATCACACCAACCCCTCATCCCTTTCTGAACCAGTCAGTTCAAAAGTCAAGCAAGATAGATATCCTCCCACCTTAAATCATGGCTGGTCTGTGTGCCCGCAGAAGTAATGTGTGACTTATGAAGTTAGGTCATTAGAGCTTCATGGCTTCCTTTACATCATTCATTCTGAGGAAAATCAGTCACCACAAATGAAGATATTCAAGCAGCTCAGTGAAAGGCTCACTTAGAGAAGAACAGTCCTCCAGCCAGCAGCCAGCACCAACTTGCCAGTCATGTAAGTAACCCTGGAAGCAAGTCCTCTAGCCCCAGTTAAGTCTTTAGATTACTACAACTCCAGTCAACATTTTGAATGCAACCTCGTGACAGACACTGAGCCAAAACTATCTAGGCAACCTACTCCCAAATTCCTGACCCAGAAAAACTGAGCTGATAAATGTTTATCATTGTTTTACACTGTAATGTTTTGGGGTAATTTGTAACACAGCAACACATAACTAGTACAACTTACAAATCAGTTAGTAATGGGGGAAAACTTTATTATGTTATTTATTCCTATATCATAAAATTTTTAATTCAAATATTCTAATAACAAAAATGCACAGAATAAGTGATTGCTGTAAGCTACATCAGCACTTTACATAAGCATTTTACATGGATTATCATATTTAATTACCTCTTATAAACATGGAACATAAGTAACTTCTGAACATGGGTTTCAACACTACATAATACTTGTATTTAATTATTTGTGACAGTTACTACAGACTGGCTTACTCAACACCAATTCCTCAAAGTCTATCAGACAAAACTGAAAAGAAAGTATCAATGAAAAAGAAAACAGTTCATATGGCAAGAAAACAGTTTTGGCAATGAGAAAATGAAACAAAAGATATAGCTAGGCTTTAAAATCATACTCTATACCTATGCATTAAGAAGAGAAAAAGCAGTGAAAAAAATTCCATGTAAGAGTGGATAACGGTTTGTACTTCGGCATGAAATTATACTCTATAATCTGAATAATGGTGATACGGCTTGTCTGCGTCTCCACCCAAATCTCACCTTGAATTGTAGCGCCCATAATCCTCTCATGTCATGGGAAGGACCCAGTGAGGGGTAACTGAATCACAGGGGTGGGGGTTCTCATGATAGAGAATAAGTTTCACGAGATCTGACGGTTTTATAAAGGGCAGTTCCCCTGCACACAGTCTCTTGCCTGCCTCATATAAGATGTGCCTTTGTTCCTCCTTCGCCTTCCACCATGACTGTGGGGCCGCCCCAGCCATGTGGAACTGTGAGTCCATTAAACCTCACTTTCTTGATAAATTACCCAATCTCAGGTATTTCTTCAGAGCAGTATGAAAATGGACTAATACAACTGAAAAGTTCTTTTTTTCCATCTCAAATATCCAAGTCACTCTAAAATGTGGTTAGAGTTAGAGTTCAAATGTGGTTAGTAGTTAAGAGTTCAAGGACAAAAAGGCAGAATCAAATAATTCGAGTACCTATATAAATAGCTTCTATAAAATTACATATAGAAAATAAAATAAAAAGATATCTATTGCAGCACTGTTTGTGAAACTGAAACATTAGATATAGCCTAAATATCCAGCAATAGAGAGACATTTATAACCAAGAGATGGCCATGTAATGGAATATAATACAGCGTTTAAAAAGAATATAAATCAATATGTGCAGGCATGCCACGATGTTCAAGACACAATACTAAATTTTTTTAAAGGTGCAGGACAGTATTTTCAGTACGACCACATTTCCTTAAAAAAGACAATTATATTTCAATCAGAGATAAGTGAAACCACAGTTTCAGCCTAGGTAGTGGCCAAAATATATTGCTTGGTTTCAGCTAAGTGCCCACTTATGCATTGCTTCTGATATTCCTTAAGTGTAGGTGATAAATAATTGTATTATCAAGTATATTAACATCATATATAATCAGTATGATAATGTTAGTAATATAGATAAGGCAAGTCATTTGGATTTAATATCTGAATATTCACTTTCAAATACAGACAAATTTTTAAGGAAAAATCTCCTTATGTGCTTTATATGGTAAAAGTGGAGAACTAAGGCATATTTGTTTTTATTTTTTTTTTAGATGGAGTCTCACTCTGTTGCCCAGGCTGGAGTGCAGTGGCACAATCTCGGCTCACTGCAACCTCCGCCTCCCAGGTTGAAGCAATTCCCCTGCCTCAGCTTCCCGAGTAGCTGGGACTACAGGCGTACGCCACCAGGCCTGGCTAATTTTTGTATTTTTAGTAGATACAGGGTTTCACCATGTTAGCCAGGATGGTCTCGAACTCCTGACCTTGTGATCCACCCGCCTCAGCCTTCCTAACTGCTGGGATTACAGGCGTGAGCCACCACGTCCAGTCGGCATATTTCTTTTTTTTTTTTTTTTTTGAGACGGAGTCTCGCTCTGTCGCCCAGGCTGGAGTGCAGTGGCCAGATCTCAGCTCACTGCAAGCTCCGCCCCCCGGGTTTACGCCATTCTCCTGCCTCAGCCTCCCGAGTAGCTGGGACTACAGGCGCCGCCACCTCGCCTGGCTAGTTTTTTGTATTTTTTTTTTTAGTAGAGATGGGGTTTCACCGTATTAGCCAGGATGGTCTCGATCTCCTGACCTCGTGATCCACCCGTCTCGGCCTCCCGAAGTGCTGGGATTACAGGCTTGAGCCACCGCGCCCGGCTATATTTCTTATTGTAAGAATAAAATGCTACAATATTTACTTATTACAAAATAAACAGTATTATGAAAGCTACTAATTTTATCTTACAAAAGTAACTGTGCCTTCCTCAATAATTGGTAGAAATAAACAGAAAATCAGAAAGGATTAAAAGAACTCAGTAACACTATCAACAAAGAGGAACTGCTTGACATTTATATAAGACTCCACCCAATTAGGGAAGAATAAATGTTGTTTACAAGTGCCCATGGACTAGAGATTATATTCTGGGACATAATACAAGCTCAACAAATTTAAAGGTATTGAAAGCATATGGAGTGGGTTCTCTGACCACAATGAAATCAAAGTAGAAATCAATAACAGAAAGATAAAGATCACAGAAAAATGTCCGAACACTTGGAAACTATTACACTCCTAAATAGTTTATGGGTTAAAAGAGGAAGTCTCAAATAAAATTTTTAAATACCATGAACTGAATAAAAATATAACATATCAAAATTTGTGGGCCATACCTGAGAGGGTAATTTGTAGCACTAAAACCAGAAGTCTCAAATCAATAATCTAAGTTTGCATTTTAAAGAACCTAGTAGAAAAGCAAAATAAGCCCAAAACAAGCAGAAAGAAGGAAATAATAAAGACAAAAGCAGAAGTCACTTAAGTAGAAAGTAGAAAAACAATAATCAATAAAGAGCTGGTTCTTTGAAAAGATCAATAAAATTGACAAACCGTGGCAAGACTTACAAAGAAGCAAGAAATAAGACACAAATTACTGGTACCAGGGAGAAAACACTATCACTATAGGCCTTAGAGGCAGCACACACACACAAACAAAAAGATACGGAACACTGCAAACAACTCTAAACACATAATATGACAACTTAGAGAAAATGGACCAATTCTTCAAAAACTGGAAGCTACCACTACTTGCACAATATGAAATAATTTGAATAATCCTATAATTATTAAGGAAATTAAGTGCATAATTTTAAAATTCAAAAAAATAAATCTCAAAGTTAACATGGTTTCTCTGGAGAATTCTTCTAAATGTTTAAAAAAGAATTAATGCCAATTTTAAACTTCTCAATCCATTTTATGAAGTTACTATTATACTAAAATCAGACAGAGAGAGTACCAAAAAAAAACCCTATACACCAATATCTCTCATGAATATAAACACCAAAACTCTTAACAAAAAATTAGCAAGTAGAATTCAGCAATAAATAAGAATTTTATACCATGGCCAAGTAGATTTTATTCCAGGAATGCAACACTGTTTTATTACTTAAAATCAATTAATGTAATCCACCATATTAATAGGATAAAGTAGGACAATCAAATGATCACATTAACTGATGCAGAAAAGTATTTGACAAAATTCAATAACACCATTGATGATAAAACTCAGAAAATGGAAAAAAAAAAAAAAACCTTCCTCAAATTGATAAACAGCATTTACGTAAAACCTACGACTAACATTATACTTAATGATAAATGACCAAGTATTTTCTCCCATAAAGATCAGGAACATGGCTAAGACGTGCACTCTCACTACTTTTATTCAAATTAGTGCTGAAAGTTCCAGCCAGGGCAATTCAGCAAGAAGAAATAAAAGGTATGCACGTGAGAAAGGAAGAAATTAAGCTGTCCCTATTGGCAGACAATATGATTACCTACATAGAAAATCCAAAGGCATTTCCAAAAACAGAAACTTTCTAGAAATAATGAGTTCAGCAAGGTAATGGGTTACCAGATAAACATTAAAAAATCAATTATATTTCTATATACTACCAAGGAACATGTGAACAATGACATTTAAATCTATAATTGCTCAAAAATATGAAGTACTTAGATGTAAATCTAACAAAATATATACAGGACTTGAATGCTGAAAACAATAATATGATTAAAGAAATCAAAGAAGATCTAAACAAATGGAGAGGCACACTGCATTCATAGTACAGCTGTCAATGCCTCCCAAATTGATATACAGATCTAACATAGGTCCCATCAAAATCCCAGCAAGATTTTTGCAGATATAGAAAAGATTATTGTAAGATTTATATGGAAAAGCAAAGGAACTAGAATAACAAAAACAATCTTGAAAGAGAAAGATAAAGTATGAAGAATCCATCTACCCAATTTCAAAACTTATTATGTAGCTACACCAATCAACACTGTGAGGAACTGGTGGAGGGGCAGAAACATAAATCAATGAGACAGAATAAAGAACCCAGAACCAGACCCACACAAATATGCTGAACAGTTTCAACAAAGGTACAAAAAGCAATTCAATGGAGGAAGAAGAGTCTTTACAACAAATGGCACTGGAACAATTACAAATGAACTTTACCTAAGTATCACACCTTACACAAAAACTAACTCAATATTGATCACAGATTTAAATGTAAAATATAAAACTGTTTTAAAAACATAGGAGAAAATCTTCAGAATTTAGGGTTAAGCAAGAAGTTTTCAGACTTGACACAAAAGCAAGATCCATACAAGGAAAACTGATAAATTAGGCTTTATCAAAATTAAAAATTCTGCTCACCTAAAAACCTTTTCAGGAGGATGAAATGGCAAGCTACAAAGTAGGAGAACATATCTGCAAAACAAATAACTGACAAAGGAATAATACCTAAAAAATATAAAGTCTCTCAAAAGTCAAGAGTAAAAAAACATCCAATTAGAAAATGTGCAGAAGAACATTTCACGAAAGAAGACATAGAGAAGACAAACACATGAAACAAAAAAAAGTCTAACATCATTAGGCATTAGAGAAATGCAAATTAAAACCACAGTGGATATCACTATACATCAATCAGAACGACTGAAAAAATAATGACAACACCAAATGCTGGTAAGGATGTGGAGAAACTGGATAAATCATATGTTGTTGGTGGGAATGTAAAATGACACAGCCACTGTGAAAAAGTTTGGTAATTTCTATTAAAAAAAAAAACCCTAAATACGCACCTACTATTCAATCTAGCAAGTGCACTCCTGGCATTTTCCCAAAGAAATAAAACTTGTGTTCACACAAAACCTGTATATAAATATTTATGGTAGTTTTGTTGGTAATAGCCAAAAAGTGGAAATCACTCGAATGTCCTTCAACAGTTAAATGGTTAAACAAATTGTAGTATATCCATACCATAAAATACTATTCAACAATAAAAAGGAACAAACTATTGACGCACAAAACAATCTAGAAGAATCTCCAGAGAACCAACTGGTTTTTTTCTCAAGTTCATACAGTCCTCTGGAGATTCTTCAACTGACAAAAATATAGAAATTGAGAACAGATTGGTGGTTGCCAGGGGTTAAGATGGGGTAGAGGAAAGTGGGTATAGCTGTAAGAGGATAACAGGAGGAAACTTTCTGTACCTTGATTATACCAATATCAATATTGTTCTGGTTTTGCAAGATTTTCCCATTGGGGGAAACTGGATAAAGAGTAGAAAGATTTCTCTGCATTGTTTTTTCAACTGCATGTGAATCAGCAATTATCTCAAAATAGAAGACTAGTTTTAAAAAAATAAGTAATTCTATGTGAGGTAAAATTGTCATAGGATTAATTGTTCCACCAATTATTTCCCATTGAAAAGAAAACTATATTAACCTAAATGAATCTTCAATTGGTAGAAAAATGAGAGCCAAATTAAAAGGCAAGGAAACTCTCACAAGTTCAAATTCTGAAGCCACCTACAGACATATATAATCACAGCTTCTTTACTTATCCCTCCCTCCCTACTCCAACCAAAAAAAAAAAAGTATATTTAATTACTTGCCCTACACCTTAAAAAACGTTTGCCATATACTATACAAAAAAGATGAAGCATATATTGATATCACACAGGGTTTAACTATATATCCTACTGACTCACATCTAATACTTGCATTATAGAATAAATATGCAAATTTGAACCTTCAAACAGGAAATGAAATTTTCTAAATCCATTACATAACTTCAGATTCATGTGTGCACTGAAGGCTAATAAATCATCTAAACCTTCATACAGAGAACCTTTTTAAATTTGCATTTATCTACAGTAAATACTGTCATCTTCTTTAATAGCTTGCTGGTTCAATCTAGCAAACTAGTGATTTATAACAGTGATATATTTCAAAAATCAGAAATCTCTCACTATGTGACAACCAGTCAAAGTCCACTGAACTTACATTACTTGAACTAAAACATCACAGGATATGAAAGAGATAGCAAAATGTCATGCATTCCATATTCAAATCAATTTAAGTGTATGTGTTTATAACTGTTTAAAACTATAGCATCACATACATTACTTATTACGTTAGTATCCCAAATATTTTATGTCATGATTCCTTCAATGTGTCCAAACTACCTGTATTTTAAAATACATTGTTAATTTGATAGTTCATAATTTGAAGACTCTACAAATCTTACTTTGAAGAATACCAAAATTTAGGGTACATGAAAGAAAGATCTATAAATTAGTTTTCTCCACCAAAATAAAATGTACTTTTAGATCTTCACAATAATTTCATACCAATATCCTTATGTGAAAACGGAGATTATATTAACAATAGGGAAATAAACTGGAAATTACCAAAATGTCCAGTATAATAGACACTGTTGTTTTTGTCTGTGTTGTATTTACTCTTCCTTCCATGCTCTTCCATTTATGGAATTCTGACAAGAAAGTCTCAGTACCTCACACCCAGGTCACAGAGAGGTCGCTCAAGTCAGGCCTGGCTAAATATATAGTTCCTCATTCTCCTGGACACAGTGATTAATACAAGAACGAGAATGTGAGCTAAGTCAGGTCATTTAAAATAATTACCAAGATTGTTTTTTAATTTATAAGGTGAAAAAGAAGGGCTCTTGGTCTTTGGGTCAAAAGTAGGAGAAATATGTAAATTTAAGCCGTTCAGCAGACATCTTCCCTGCCATGTGGACACAGGAGGCCTAATTGCACCATGAATGGAAGAAGAATATTCTGGTGACATCAACTCCCTGTTTCCAGAGTTTCTTTGGTTCTTGCAGCTTCATTCAATGATCTACTCCAGTCCTATGAACCAATCATTTCCTTTTATACTCAAGCTACTTTGATGTAAGATTCTATCTCTTACAACGAGAAAATCCCAGATTAATTCCAAAAAAAAGAAGGAACTAGCTGAATTATGGCACATACATAGAGTTGTATATAACACAGCAATTTTTTAAATGAAGTTTTCATTTTATTCATAGTTCTCCACTGACAGTCCACATTAGACCCAACATCGTCTTTTTACAAAAAAAAAAAAAAATTCTTTGTGATGCCTCTATACTAACCTGAAATAAAAGCAACACATTCCGTTTTATCAATTCTTTTAAAAAGATCCGAGATCAGAATATGCCTTATAATCAATGGCATCTAAAATTATAATTGCAGGGGTTTTGTCTTAATGCATAAAAATGATTACAAATCTTACAACTTGGCATCTCAGACTTGAGGAAACACAATAGATAATAAGACCTACCTGTAAACAACAACAGAAATCTATGAAGTACTCTAACCATAATAAAAAAAAAATAATTAAAATATTTTTCAGTATTTTTTCCATATACAAATCCTTGTAAATAGCTAAATAATAAAGTAGTTAGATTCTGGTAACTATATACAGAATCTATATTAATGTATGTTACAGAAACAAGGCACAGTGGTGTGTATTACATACTCAAATACTATTATATTCCAATTAGACATGATTTTAATTCTTCATAAAGTTCCAAATAAAACTAAGTATGATTTTCCTTCTTTAAAGCTTACTTATATTTCTAAAAAAAAACTCAGCATATGTCAAAAGTATTCAAAAGTTTATGTTGATATGGAAAATGAAATTAAAGTTCAGGAGAACAGAGGATATAACACCTTGCTGTTTGCAAATGGATCTTCCATTGCAAGGTCCTTAGCAGCCTTAGTCCAGAACACTAACTGTCCACTACCAACTCCAAATCATTCTAAGAGCCAAAAATACTCACCAAATTTCCTAAACACCATACTGGTCTCACTGAGAACTACTCATGTATACGACTGGACAAGGAAAGATGTTTAAGACACATGATTAAAGGGAAAAAACACAGATATGTATAAAATAACCTGTTGTGTGTGTGTATACATATATATATATATATATATATATATATAAACTAAGGAAACTGATTCAAAAACAAATACAAAATACAAACAGACCTACAACAAGAGATTAAATAAGTAATAAAAAATCAACTCCCTCCCCCCCAAAAAAAAAACAAAAAACTTAGGCCCAGGTGGCTTCATTGGTGAATTCTTACCTAATATTTAAAGATAAATTAATACACTTCGTGACAAACTCTTCCAAAAAACTGAGGAGGAGAGAACACGTCCCAACTAAATCTATAAGGCCGGTACTAACCTTATGCCAAAATCAGACAAAAGCATCACAAAAAAGAAAACTACAGACCAATATATCTTATAAATATGAATACAAAAATCCTCAACAAAATACTAGCAAACCAAATCCAGGAACATATAAAAACAGTTATACACTATGACTAAATGAGATGTACTCCACGAATGCAAGTTCAGTTTAACATTCAAAAATTAATAAATGTGATGCACTGTAAAATGAAAAATCACATGATCATCTCAATAGACAAAAAAAGCATCTGACAAAATCTAATACCATTCATTATTAAAACACTTAACAGACTAAGAATAGAAAGAAACTTCTTCAACCTGACAAAGGGCATCTATAAAAATTCCACAGTTAACATCATACTTAATGGAAGTATCACTATGAACCAATTAGGTATTTTATCTTAAAATACATATACACACACATATACACATACACACTCATACGTAAATATATGTGTGTGTGTGTGTGTGTGTGTGTGTGTGTAGTTTTATCCACTGGAAAGGGGTATGAACAATGACCAACACAGTAACAATGAACATGCTTGTGGCCCAGATTGTGGTCTTGAAATACCATTTCTCACTAAAAATCAGGGCTTCTTGAAGGAGTAGCCTGTATTAGTCTGTTTTCACACTGCTAATAGAGACATACCTGAGACTGGGTAATTTATAAAGAGGTTTAACTGACTCACAGTTCCACATAACTGGGGAGGCCTCACAATCATGGCTGAAGGTGAAGGTGGAGCAAAGACATGTCTTTGCAGGCAAGGGAGCGTGTGTAGGTGAACTCCCCCTTATAAAACCACCAAATCTCATTAGACTTATTCACTCTCATGAGAACAGCATGGAAACTCCCATGATTCAATTACCTCCCACTGGGTCCCTCCCACAACATGTGGGAATTATGGGAGCTAGAATTCAAGATGAGATTTTGGTGGGGACACAGCCAAACCATATTATTCTGCCCCTTGCCCCTCCCAAATCTCATATCCTCACATTTCAAACCCAATCAGGCCTTCCCAACAGCATTAACTCCAAAGTCCACAGTCCAAAGTCTCATCTGAGACAAAGCAAGTCCCTTCTGCCTATGAATCTGTAAAATCAAAAGCAAGTTAGTTACTGCCTAGATACAATGAGGTTACAGGCATTGGGTAAATACACCCATTCCAAATGGAAGAAATTGGCCAAAACAAAGAGACTACAGGCCTCATGCAAGTCCAAAAGCCAGTGGGACAGTAAAATCTTAAAGCTCCAAAATGATCTCCTTTGACTTCATGTCTCACATCAAGGTCACACTGATGCAAGAGGTGGGTTCCCATGGTCTTGGGCAGCTCTGCCCCTGTGGCTTTGCAGGGTACAGATCCACTCCTAGCTGCTTTAATGGGCTAGCGTTGAGCATCTGCAGCTTTTCCAGGCACACAGTGAAAGCTGTCAGTGGATCTACCATTCTGGGGTCTGGAAGATTGTGGCCCTCTTCTCACAGCTCCACTAGGCAGTGCCCCAATGGAAACTCTGTGTGGAGGCTTGTACCCTACATTTCCCTTCCGCAGTGCCTTAGCAGAGGTTCTCCATGAGGGCTCCACCCCTGCAGCACACCTCTGCCTGGACATCCAGGTATTTCCATACGTCCTCTGCAATCTAACTGGAGGTTCCCAAACCTCAATTCTTGACTTCTGTGCGCCCACAGGCCCAACACCACATGTAAGCCATCAAGACTTAGCGCTTTTACCCTCTGAAGCAATGGCGTGAGCTGTACATTGCCCCCTTTTAGCCATAGCTGGGACGCAGAGTACCATGTCCCCAGACTGCACAAAGCTGCAAGGCCCTGAGTCTGGCCCACAAAACCACTTTTTCCTCCTAGGCCTGCAGGCCTGTGATGGGAGGGGCTGCTGTGAAGACCCCTGACATGCCCTGGAGCCATTTCCCCATTGCCTTGGCAATTAACATTTGGTTCCGCATTACTTATGCAAATTTCTGCAGCTGATTTGAATTTCTCCTCAGAAAATGGGTTTTTCTTTTCTATTGCATCATTAGGATGCAAATTTGCCAAACTTTTACACTCTGCTTCCTCTTGAATGCTTTACCACTTAGAAATTTCTTCCACCAGATACCCTAGATAACCTGTCTCAAGTTCAAAGTTCCACAGACCTCTAAGGCAGGGGCAAACTGCCACAGTCTCTTTGTATGGCAAGAATGATCTTTACTCCAGTTCCCACCAAGTTCTTCATCTCCATCTGAGATCATCTCAGCCTGGACTTTATCATCCATATCACTATCAGCATCTTGGTCAAAGCCATTCAACAAGTCTTTAGGAAGTTTCAAACTTTCCCACATTTCCCTACCTTCTTCTGAGTCCTCCAAACTGTTCCAACCTCTTCCTGTTACCCACTTCCAAAGTAGCTTCCGCATTTTCAGGTATCTTTACAGCAGCACCCCACCCTACCATTACCAATTTACTGTCTGTTCTCACGCTACTAATAAAGACATACCTGAGACTGGGTAATTTACAAAGGTAAGAGAATTAACGGACTCACAGTTCTACATGCCTGGAGAGGCCTCACAATCATGGCTGAAGGCAAAGGAGGAGCAAAGGCACATCTTACATGGCAGCAGGCAAGAGTGTGTGCAGGGGAACTCCCCTTTATCAAACCACCAGATCTCGTGAGACTTATTCACTATCATGAGAACAGCAGGGGAAACACCCGCCCCCATGATTCAATTACCTCCCACTGGGTCCCTCCCACAACATGTGGGAATTATGGGAGCTACAATTCAAGAGAGGTTTTGGTGGGGACACAGCCAAACCATATCACAGCTGGTTCAAGGTCTGGAACTGGAAATGAAAATATGAGCCTGAAATATCTTGCCATAAAAAATAGCAGGAGCATGCAAGTCTAGTAGGGTTGTATCAAAAGGACTCAGGAGTCAACGTGAAGAAGTGCCTACTGGCCAAAAATAAAAGTTTGGGGTTCAATAAAGAAAGTAATAATAATTGCAATGAAATACATTTAAATCCATTAATTCATAATATTTCAAAAAGACAATAGCAACTAATTGGTCTCCTATGGAGGATGATAAGAAGAGAAATGGCTGTTACTTATAAAACTGATGAATAAAAGGAATGAACCTGTCCCAATTACATATTTATATAATTTTATATAAATATACTCAAATAATTATATATAAAGAACATATAAAAAGTATATAAATATATAAAAGAATATAAATACACAAAGAATATATAAAAATCTATATAAAGTATACATAAATATATATATAAAGCATGTGTGTGTATGTATATATACATACTTTTTT
>NW_016805059.1:7400504-7403845 GCF_001698545.2 Rhinopithecus bieti | reverse complement strand
ATAAAAGAATATAAATACACAAAGAATATATAAAATCTATATAAAGTATACATAAATATATATATAAAGCATGTGTGTGTATGTATATATACATACTTTTTTTTTTTTTTTAAGAAACAGGGTCTTCCCATGTTGCCCAGGCTGGCCTTGAACTGCTGGGTTCAAGGAATCCTCTCGCCCCAGCTTCCCAACTAGCTGGGGCTACAGGTGTGTACCATCATGCCTGGTTTGCCTATGTATTAACTGTGCCACTGGATAACCAAATACAACTGGATAATTAAATACATATTTTCATAGAACTACTCCATTTAATACATGAAAAAAATAAATAATATCATAATGATTCAGACTCCAGTGATTTAATGGATGTAGATGTTGAGAATCAACAGCTGATAACATCATAAAAAGAAACAACCTGACATAAGAGCCTCCGGATGAAAGAACACAGCACCACCTAGAGTCTAGCCAAAGGTATGGAAGCCAAATCTTCTGGAATCAACTTCCAATTTACAGGAAATACAGAGGACACAAGAAACATGTTAAACTACGTCATGAATATGCACTCAACAAAATTCAGACTATGGGAAATGCTAAATGTCAAAAGGTCCAGGTTCTTTAAAAGGTCCAGGTTCTTTACCAGATAGAATGATCTGAGACTTAAAAAACATGTGTTTTAAAATAAGAAAACTAAATTATAGATAAGGCATGTACTCTTAGATTACATAATTATAAAGAAATAAAAGAAAGTGATTACTGTAAAAGTTAAGATAGAAGTTCCATTTGAGGGAGAGAGGCAGTTGTAATCAGAGGGATTCTAGGACGACTGGCAAAATTCTATTTCTTGACCTACATGGTGGTTTAAAGGTTATTTGCCCTTTAGTTTTATATTTATTTTGGTTTGGTTTTCAATAGTTACAGTTTTACAATAAAAATTTTTATGAGAAAGTTCTGTCAAATGGTTAATTTCATGTTTTAAAATATCTATATTCAGGCAATGTAATTCCATTATAAAATTGGTAGTTTCAGTTTTTGTAAACTTGCAACTTGCAGCCTGTATTAAGTACATATAACATGTTATTTCTTTCGGTGACTCCTAAGAAGCTTCTGATGCATAACTAACCTCCATATGTAAGTCACCTCAAAACAGTAACAGTGCTCTCAAGCTGCCATGGGGAACATGGCGCCACCTCTCTGCTGAGTTATGTAGAGCCACTTTGGCCGCCCACTGCATCCTGATGGTGATGGGGGAGACAGGCTTTGATTGCCAATCACACCCCTCTACCTTTACCCCATGTTGGCTGTGGCAGTAGATGAGATTCAGCTGTGGGTGGCCTCAGCTCACCAACCACCGCCTTGGTTTTGAGGGTTAAACCCAGGCTCAAACAGGTGGGGGAGGGGAATAAACAGCCACATTCACAAATGCATTCTTGAATCACTGAATCTACCTGAAATAATTAAACAAAAGAGAATGTCCTTAAAAAGAACTCATATTTGCAGGCCTAATCTTCACCAAAGAGATCTTAAAATGCGTAAGAGCTAAAGACCTTATGCATAAGAGCTAAAGAGAAATACTGCAAGGCATCCATGATATCCCAAGAAAACTTGGAGCGAAGACAGAAGAAACAGAGATTAGCCAAAACAAAAAAACAAAGTCTAGAAAAATCAACATTGATATATTTCAAAAGATTTAACAGCTGCAGAAAATGAATTTCTAAAACAAAAAATACTATTTTAAAATACCAGTCTTATTATTTTATTAGAAAGGTTAGGAGGATAGAAGAGAAGTAGACAAGCTGACTCTAAATTTCTCTAGGAAAATTAAGCAAACAGGAATAGCCAGGAAGCTGTGAAAAAGAAGTGCAACAATGGGAAGCTAGCCCTATCAGAGATTAAAACATAATATAAAATTAAACAATTTTTTTAAAAAGAGCGGCAGCAGATGAATGTCTGCTAGATGAGGAAGAGAACAGAAAGTCCACGCATACTGCCAAATACAACAGGAAGTTATCATACCATAATAATAGCAATTTTTAGAGCACTTACTTGTGCCAGGCACTAAGAATCTTATATATATTAAATGTCTGACTACTCCATGAGATAGGTACAATTATTGTATTTTTATTAGAGGAAACTGAAGCATAGACATATGAAGTAACTTGCCCAAGATCTCAAAGGCAAGAAGTGGTGCTGTTAGAATTTCAACTTAGGTAATCCAGCTACAAAGTCCACACTCCTAACCTGTATGCACTATGGTTTTTCTGTTTTTCATTCAGGTGCGATCTCAAATCATGAAGGAACAATAAACAATTCAATAAGCAGCATTAAATTGGAATTCAATTTTTTTCCACATATGTTCAAATGGACATTTGTAGAAAAACTAAATTGGCCCATATTTCAAATCAGGAAAAATTTCAGGTCAGACACAGTGGCTCACACCTGTAATCCCCACACTTTGGGAGGCTGAGATAGGAGGATTGCTTCAGTTCAGGAGTTTAAAACTGGTCTGGGCAATATGAGGAAACCCCATTTCTATAAAAAAATGCAAAATTAGCCGGGCGTGGTGGTGCTCGCCTACGGTCTCAGCTACTCAGGCGGCTGAGATGGAAAGATCACTTGAGCCCGGGAAGTCCCAGCTACAGTGAGCTGTGATCACACCACTGCAATCCAGGCTGGGTGACAGAGTGAGATGGATAAATACCAGAGTGATAAATACCATCAAAATATTAGAGGAAAGCATAGAACTTTAAGGAAGTTCTATGTAAGAAAAGCCTTTCTATATATGATTCAAAACCCACTAACTATAAAAGAATAGCATAACAAATTCAAGCTACATAAAAATAAACAGCTTTTGGCTGGGCACAGTGGCTCACGCCTGTAATCCCAGCACTTTGGGAGTCTGAGGCGGACGGATCACTTGAGGTCAGGAGTTCGAGACCAGCCTGACCAACACAGTGAAACCCTGTCTCTACTAAAAATACAAAAATTAGCCACACACGGCGGCGCGTGCCCATAATCCCAGCTACTTGGGAAGCTGAGGCAGGAGAATTGCTTGAACTTAGGAAGCAGAGGTTGCAGTGAGCCAATATCACACCACCGCACTCCAGCCTGGGCAACACAGCCAGACTCTGTCTGAAAAAAATAATAAATAAAATAAAATACATAAAATAAAATAAAAGCTTTTCTTTTTTTTTCCCCTTTGAGACTGAGTTTCACTCTGTCGCCCAGGCTGAAGTGCAGTGGCGCAATCTCTGCTCACTGCAAGCTCCGCCTCCCGGGTTCACACCATTCTCCTGCCTCAGCCTCCCAAGTAGCTGGGACTACAGGTGCCCACCACCACGCCC
>NW_016805059.1:7384581-7397729 GCF_001698545.2 Rhinopithecus bieti | reverse complement strand
TTTTATTTTAAAAAAAAGAAAAGAAAACACTAGCCAAGTCAAATCAATCCCTTTAAAATAAGAAGCTTCTGGAAAATAATAAAACATCAATTAAGTAAATATAAAAAGGGGCAAAGTAACATGTTATTTAAGAATGAATTTTAAAATGAGCAAAGGATACAAATGGATAATTCAAAGAAAATACGCTCAACCTCAGTCATAAGGGAAATGTAAATTTAAATTCTGATTAATCACTTTTTCACCTATTAGACTGGCAAAAACCACTGGTGCTAATACTGTTGAGAGAGATGCTACTGAGGCACTTTCACAGAGTTCTGGAGGGAGAATAAATTAATATAATCCCTGGGAAGGCAGTTTGGCAATATAAATCAAAATTATAAAGGAATAAAACCTTTGACCCAGCAATTATATCTCTAAGAATCTATCCTATAGATACAATTACATTAAGTATGAAATAGTATATGTAAAGAGTATTTATTGAAGTACTATTAGTAATAACAAAAGACTGGAAACAACCCAGTCAACATGGATCAAAACAACCATGGTTCATCTATGCAATAGAATGCTTATATAGCTCTTTTAAAAATACAGAAGCTCTCTACAAAACGCTTTAGAAAGACAACTAAGAAACATTAGCAAAGAAAAGCAAGATGTAGAACAAGAGGTAGAGCATCCCACCTTCTGTATAACAAACAAGTGAAACATACAAGTATTTATATTAGTTTATAAAAGCCTAAAGAAAAGTTAGAAGGATACATGAGCTGCTAATAACAGTTACTTTTCAGGTTTTCTATCTATCATCTATCTATCAATCATTCATCCATCTATCTATCTATTTGTTTGAGACAGGGTCTCGCTCTGTTGTCAAGGCCCACTTCCACCTCCCAGAGTGCTGGGGTTACAGGCATGAGCCACCGCGCCCAGTCACTAGTTCATTCTTAATTATTCAAATTAACTAAAAGGCAAATCAGGATTTTTTCTAGATAATTTTATATATTATAAAACCAAGAAGGTAAACAGTGCTAGTTTAAGCATTTGGCTGAGTTAACAGGTTTTCCCAAACAAGAACACACTGCAGCCTGTATTTCTCAAAACATCTATCACTATTGCATGTTATCCATCAGCATAAACAAATGGAAGTTCAAAAAATAGGGCTGAAACAAGACAGCTTTGGTAAGAATTAATATTTAAATGTCTTCCTCAGTGTCTTGTCATCAGGAATCCCAGGCTCAGGCCCAGAGACAACCTCATGGCCTTGAAATCTAAACAACATAGAAACATAAGCCTTCACTATCTCTTATTAGTTATTTGAGATCTACTATTCACTCTGTAAAGGTAAAATATCAAGTAAATGCTGATTTTTAATAAAAGTCTAATTTAATTTGTTTTAAATAGTAGTTGAAAACCATTAACACATTAAGGACATAAAAAAAAATTCCCCTTGAAAAGAACTCCAATTTGGTTCAGAACTCTAATGGTAGCACATTATTACCACCACCTCAAGCTTCCCAAGACCATTTTAACTATGTACTAACCCCTGAACAAAAATCATCATGGCTCCTCATCACCTACAGAATAAAATTTTAATCACTTGGGCAACAACGCAAAATGTCAAAAAAGTCTCACCTCCCATGTTGTCTCTATACAATCTAGTCCAGACAATTTATTATATTCAGAAGGAGTTTTAATATTCTACTCCCTTGCCTTTGCTCACCCTCCCTAAAATTCAAAGTTTGGCTCTAGCCCCACTTCTACAAAACGACATTTCCAGATAAAACTAAAAAGAAAGTGGTGCTTCCTCAACTCTCTCAGTTGTTAAGACCTGTCTCGTCCATTGCAAAATATGCTCAGTTCATAGATACTGCTGTGAATTTTTAGTCTCCCATCTAAATACAAACATACATCATTTTATCGTACTTCATGTTACTGTTTACAAATTGAAGGTTTGTGGCAGCCCTGCATCCAGCAGGTCCATTGCGCCATTTTTCCAACAGCATGTGCTCGCTTTGTGTTTCTGTGTCACATTTTGGTAATTCTCACAATATTTTCAACTTTTTCATTATTATTGTATTTGTTATGATGATCTGTGATCAGTGATCTTTGATGTTACTACTGTAACTGTTCTGGGGTATCATAAACCATGTCCATATAAGACAGTGAACTTAATCAATAAATGTGGTATGTGTTCTATAGCTCTACCAACAGACTATTCCCCCATGTCTCTTCCTCTCTTTGGGACACCCTATTACCTGAGACACAACATTGAAATTAGGCCAGTTAATAAACCTACAATGGCCTCTAAGTGTTCAAGTGAAAGGAAGACCTGCATTTTTTTTTTTTTTTTGAGACAGAGTCTTACTCTGTTGCCCAGGATGGAGTGCAGTGGCGCAATTTCTGCTTACTACAACCTCCATCTTCCAGGTTCAAGCAATTTTCCTGCCTCAGCCTCCCGAGTAGCTGGGATTACAGGCACCTGCCACCATGTCCGGCTAATTTTTGTATTTTAGTAAGGATGAGGTTTCACCATGTTGGCCAGGCTGGTCTCAAACTCCTGACCTCAAGTGATCCACCCACCTCAGCCTTCCAAAGTGCTCAGATCACAGGCATAAGCCACTGCGCTGGCCACACATCTCTCATTTTAAGTAAAAAACTAGAAATGACTAAGCACAGGAAGGCCTATGCCAAAGGTTGAAATTGGCCAAAAGCTATGCCTCTTGTGCCAAAATCTAAGCGTGAATGCAAAGGAAAATTTCTTGAAGGAAATTAAATGTAAGCAAAACAGCTTTATGGCTAATATGGAGAAAGTTTTAGTGGTCTGGATAGATCAAATCAGCCACAAAATTCCCTTAGGCCAAAGCCTAATCCAGTACAAGGCCCTAACTCTCTTCAATTTTATGAAGCCTGGGAGAGGCAAGGAAGCTGTAGAAGAAAAGATGGAAGCCAGCAGAGGCTTAAGGAAAGAAACAGTCTCCATAACACAAAATGCAAGATGAAGCAGCAGGTACTAATGGAAAAGCTACAGCAAATTATCCAGAAGATCCACCTGAGATAATTGATAAAGGTGGCTACACAATAGATTTTTAATGTAGACAAAACAGCCTTCTATTGCAAGAAGATGCCTTCTAGGACTTTCCTAGAGAAAGAGAAGAAATCAATGCCTGCTTTCAAAGCTTCATAGAACAGGCAGACTCTACTGTTAGGGGCTAATGCAGCTGGTGACGAAGTTGAAGGCAATGCTCATCAACCATTCTGAAAATCCTAGGATCCTTCAGAATTATGTTAAATGTACTCTGTCTATGCTCTATAAATGGAACAACAAAGCCTGGATGACTGCATATCTGTTCACAGCACAGTGTACTGAATATTTTAAGCCAACTGTTGAGACTCACTGCTCAGAAAAAAAGATTTCCTTTCAAAATATAATTGTCCATTTACAATGCACCTGGTCACCTAAGAGCTCTGATGCAGATATACAAGGAGATTCACATTGTTTTCACACCTGTTAACATAACATCCATTTTGCAGCCCACAGTTCAAAATGTAATTTCAACTTTCAAATCTTATTACCTAAGAAATACATTTTGTAAGACTATCATTGCCATAGATAGTGATTCCTCCGATAGAGCTGAGCCAAGTAAACAGAAAACCTTCTGAAAAGGATTCACCATTGTAGATGCCATGAGGAACATTTGTGATTCATGGGAGGAGAAGTTTGGAAGAAATGGATTCCAGACCCCATGGATGATTTTGAGAGGTTCAAGACTTCCATGGAAGAAGTCACAGCACAGCACATGTGGTGGAAACAGCAAGAGAACTAGGTTGAGAAGTGGAGTACCCAGGCTGAAGTGCAGTGGTGCAATCACAACTCACTATAGCCTTGACCTCCCAGGCTCAGGTAGGTGATCCTCCCACCTCAGCCACCCAGGTAGCTGGGACTACAGGTGAACGCCACAACATCTAGCTAATTTTTTTTTTTTTTTTTTTTTTTTGTAGAGACAAGGTCTCACCATGTTGCCCAGGCTAGTATTGAACTCCTGGGCTCAAGTTATCCATCCACCTCAGCCTCCCAAAGTGCTGAGATTATAGGCATGAGCCTCCGCACCTGGCCAAAGCAGTTTGAGATGGAAATCTACAACCAGTGAAGATGTCATAAGCATTGTTGAAATAACAAAGATTTAGAATATTACATAAATGTAGTTGATAATGCAGTAGCAGAATTTGAGAGGATTGACTCCAATTCTGAAAGAAGTTCTACTGTTCATAAAACACTATTGAACAGTATTTCATGCTACAGAGAAATCTTTCAAGACAAGAAAGGTCAATCAATGGGGCAAAACTTCATTGTGGTCTTATTTTAACAAGTTTTCACAGTCATTCAGCAACCACCACCCTGATCGAGGCAAAACCCTCCACCACCAAAAAGATTAGGACACTCTGAATCCTCAGACGATCATTAGCATTTTTAAGCAATAAAGCATTTTTTAATGAAGGTGTGTGTATTTTTTTTTAGACATAATGGTATTACTCACTTAACAGACTAAAGTAAAGTAGGCTAGGTGCGATGGCTCACATCTGTAATCCCAGCACTTAGGGAGGCTGAGGCAGGCAGATCACTTGAGCCCAGGAGTTTAAGACCAGCCTGGGCAACATAGGGAGACCCCATCTCTACAATAAAGTAAAAACATAGCTGGGCATGTTGGCCTACACCTGTAGTCCCAGCTACTTGGGAGGTTGAGGTGGGCAGATCGCTTAAGCCCAAGAGGTTGAGGCTGCAGTGAGCCATGATCACACTACTGCACTTCAGCCTGGGCAGCAAAGCAAGACTCTGTCTCAAAAAAATAATAATATGTGTGTATGTATACACACACACACACACACACACACAAAAGTATAGTGTAAACATAACTCATATGCATTGGAAAACCAAAAAATACGTGTGACTCATATTCACTACTTTATTGTAGTGGTCTCAAACAAAATCTGCATTATCTCCAAGGTATGCCTGTACTAATCAGGCCTAACTCCACTTAGCTTGAAAGATCAGACAAAACTAGGTATGCTCAGGGTGGTATGACTGTGTCTGGAGTATTAGTTACCTTTATATGAGTCTTGTTTTCATCAGACTGTAAGCTTCTGAGAAGGAAAATCGCATTTGGTGAGCACCTACTATGTGCTGGGCATTATTGTCAAAGATTCTAAGAGCCCTATGAAACTGGTACTGTTATTCTCATTTCAAAGATACAGAAACCAAGTCAGAAAGATTATATACCCTGACCAAGACCATAAGACCAAGAAGTGATAGATCTAAGAGCCAAACTGAAAGTCTACCTGATTCCATGCAAGATACTGCCTCTCAAAAAGAAAAGAAAAATTTGAAACAAAACTATTAGAAAGCTATACAGTATACAGAATATGTCAAAGTGTGCTCACTCATTTCATTTTTGTTGCAACCCTTGGAGACAATGTATTAGTTATGGTTGCTACTACTTTTCCCCCGGCAAGCATAATTTCACATTTCCCTTTCTCTGGCTCCCTTGAGGAACTTTTCCCTTACTTCAAAATAGTCCTGGCAGCGATGTGAATCATGGTGCCCAATTCCATACAGAATGGCACATGACAAAGATAAGGCAATCAGAAACATACTGCCAGATATAATGATTGTTTTAGGCATAGGGCTATCATGTAAGCCAGCCCAATCAGAATCCTTCAGGGGTCTAAGCATTTTCGTTAGGTTATTTTGAATAATTCTGCTCCCAGCCACCTTCTCTTTCCCCAACTCAATATAACGGAGAAATCTGATAAAAGTTCAGTAATTGCAAAAGGAATATTTGGCATAAGGGTGACAATCCAGAGATATACTTGGTTCTTCAGGTCTTAATAAAATCTATAGTGAAATAAAGTCAAAGAATAATGCTTTCAGTACAGAGTACTTAGATCACAAAATATCATTCTCTTTCTAATCATAAGATACATTTAATACTAAATTTTATGTAGCAAATAGCTATAAAGAAATGAAACATTAAGACTTATGCTCTTAATTTTATTTACTGTTTTACAAGGGTTACAAGCTTGGCCCAAAGAGGAAGGGAAAAAGAAATCACATGCTATAAAAAACAGATAAGGAATCTGAAGCTTATATTAAACAAAGAAGGTAAAAATTGAGATGTATTTAATGTATCATCATTTGAAAGCTTAAAGCAAATCAATGCGGTATACTAGCCAACATGCAGATTAGGGAGAAAAAATGCATAAATGTATGCCAGCAGAATGTACCTCCATTCCATAACTACTGAGAAAATAATTAGAAATTTACAGCACAATATATTTATAGATTCTCTTATAAGCATCTTACCAAAAAAATCAATGCTACAAAAATGACACTAATGAGCACCATCTCATGGGCATTTGAAGTAATATGTGTAAACCCAGCTTTTGCAAGAGCTTTAAAAAGCCAAGCTACTTAGTAAAGAATTAATCATAAAACTTTATTTTAAAATTTCAAATTTTATACATATATCCTAAAAAGTTAACAAGGGTTTTAAACAAACAGATATAATATTTAAGCCAGTATTTAAATAGCTTCAACAAATATAAGGGGAGGAGATGTAAAATGATTCTCATAGAACAAACACTGTAGAAGAGTTAAACAAAAGCAAAATCCAAAACTGTTAAAAAATAAAATAAAGTAATACGATAGTACTTAACAAGAAAAAACAGGATTTTAGATAGATTTGGCAAATCTGAAAGTAACATAACATAAATCAGCTCTTTCTTATAGTGACTACAGATTTTCCATTTTAAAAACCCTGACGTGATCATTATACATTCTATGCATATAACAAAATATCATATGTACCCCATCAATATATAAAATATTACATATCAATTTTTAAAAGTAAGAAAAAATGCTTTAAAAAACATATTTCACATTTCCTCTAATGGTGTGCATTTAAAAGGAAAGGCATTTCCCATTCAAAGAAACACATGTACTACTTTAAGACTAAAGCAGTCTTTGCCAGCTTCCTGGCTCTTCCTTTAAAAGTTTACTTTCTAAAGGCAATCAAGTGGAATATATTAACTGGACTAGCTGATACTAAACAATGCAGTTATTTCCTACCTGAAATTTCATCCAGTAGCAACATACACTCACTGAAGCACTTCAGTGTCACGTTCTCTCTTGGTTCAGATTACATGAACTCACTTTCTGTAAATTAATAGTTAGATCAAGTATCTTCTTATAGTGTTAGAAGGAATGGCAAACTTTGAGAACAAAAATTGTCCTTTTAAAGAAAAAAACACTATCAATAATTAGTCTTGGTCGGGCCTACTGATAGGCACCTGTAATCCTAGCACTTTATGAAGCCAAGGAAGGAGGACCACTTGAGGCCAGGAGTTCAAGACCAGCCTGGGCAACATAGTGAGATCCTGTCTCTATTTTTAAAATTAAATTTTTTGTGTGTTTCTTTGTTTGTTTTTGGAGACGAAGTTTTACTCTTGTTGCCCAGGCTGGAGTGCAATGGCATGATCTCAGCTCACTGCAATCTCCACTTCCCGTGTTCAAGCGATTCTCCTGCCTCAGCCACCCGAATAGCTGGGATTACAGGCATGCGCCACCATGCCCGGCTAATTTTGTATTTTTAGTAGAGACAGGGTTTCTCCATGTTGGTCAGGCTGGTCTCAAACTCCCGACCTCAGGTGATCTGCCCGCCTCGGCCTCCCAAAGTGCTGGGATTACAGGCGTGAGCCACCACGCCTGGCCTAAAATTAAGATTTTTCAAATGATACTAATGAGTCTAGTTATCAAGTCCAATCTTGTTCTATATTAATATTTCAAAAGAAGCATAATGTATAGAATCAAATGTGTACAATATAGAGTAAAATCTTCTAATAATTCTGTTCTAATAACTATGTGATTACATATAAGATAAAAGGATATCTAAATAAAAACTTGTGCGGATTTTTGCCAGTTAGGCTGTTGATTCTCTTTAAAGAAACCAACTGATGATGGCTCGTGCCTATAACCCCAGCACTTTGGGAGGCTGAAGAGGGAAGATCACTTCAGTTCAGGAATTCAAGACCAGCCTGGGCAAATAGCGAGACCCTGTCTCCACAAAAAGGAAAAAGCAAAAGAAACTTGAGCATCAGCAGTGCAGTAAAGTTTAAAAGAGTACAACACAAGAATGGATCACTGCAAATGAATCTACCAACAAGCATTAATCAAACAGCTATTATGTAAAAGATCAAATATAAGATGCACTCATTGATTCACAAAAATATTCATGTTCAGCAGGCAAAATAACAATGAGTACAGTATGCAAAGTACTGTCACTGCCTATAAAAGGGTAATGGACACCAGATTTAATCTCTCACCATAAAGTGGAAAACTAAACAAAATACATAAAACAATTCTTTGGACTGTGATTGCTGAAAGCACAAAAACAAACAAGGTCTCAACTCAGTGAGACCTTGAGACAATGACACAATGGAGCTGAGACAGCCATCATTCTAATGAGTCGAAGAGACACAGATCAGAGTTCAGGAGGCTGAGATGGCTGGAATTCAAGGAGAAGAGTACCAGAGAAGGTTACCTGAGAAATCGCTCTAGAAATCTTAGCAGTGGTCTCTTTGAGTATTTGGATGAATACTAAACTGCATGGGCGCTGGGTGAGAATCAGAACACCATCAAGAGAAAAACAACTACTGACATTGCTGTAAGCTGAAAAATTCTACAGGTCACACAGGGCTGAGAGAAGTCTGAATTCTATTCAAAGTGGAAAGATCTCAAACATCCAAGGCTTTGGACTAAGCTTCAGTTGTACAACTAAACAAGGACTAGAATAAAGGCTACACTATATCTACCATTGCAATGTTTAAAAACAAGCTTTGACTCTGCCTTGAAAGAACTGTACAGCAGATAAATAGAAGGGGTGGCTACAATGCTGACAGAAACCTTGTCTTTCAAGCCAGACAAACTGGGAAAAGGCAGGAGAGGGTAGGAAAGTCATGAAGAGAAGAAAGTTCTCTATGAACCAATACAAGACTCATCCCCGTGCTAAGCATATAACAAACCCAAACCAGAAAAATAAAAGCTTTGAGAATTGAACTCAAATCTCAGACTAGCCCCTGAGTGGCATATGCACAGGACAAACCCAAAAAAAAAAAAAAAAGTAAGGCAAAGCTTTTGAAAACTGAACTGATATTGAAACCACTACATATAGAAAGCAGGCCAAAACTTGTGGTCTGACTCTAATCAGGTTGATTGCCTGCTAAACAAACAAAATAAATAGCCTTCTCCAAGGAATATAACACAGCTCAGAGTTTACCAACATAACTTTCACAAAATCAGGAATACAATCCAGAAATTACTTGACATACAAAAAATCAAAAAATTATGAATTTCAAGAGAAACAACAATAAACAGATAAAAACAAATCTCTATTAATCAGACGTTGGAATTACCACGGAAAGAGTTTAAAGCAATAATAATATAACTACGCTTCAGGAGGTAAAGATAAAGGTAAAGTAGCCGGGCACAGTGGCTCACGCCTGTAATCCCAACACTTTGTGAAGCCAAGGCGGGTGGATCACTTGAGGCCAAGAGTTCGAGACCAGCCTGGCCAACATGGTGAAACCTCATCTTACTAAAAATACAAAAATTAGCTGGGCGTGGTGGTGCACTGCCTGTAATCCCAGCTACTCGGGAGGCTGAGGCAGGAGGAACCCAGGAGGCAGAGGTTACAGTGAGCTGAGATCGCACCTCTGCACTTCAGCCTAGGTGACAGAATGAGACTCTATCTCGAAAAAAAAAAAAAAGAAGAAGAAAACAAAAAAGAAAAGGTAAAAAAAAAAATGAAATGAATGGAAAGACAGAATAGAGGTATTCAATGGAGAAAACTGAGAAGCAAAAAATCTATTAAGAAATATTAAGAAGTAAAAAATCTATTAAGCCTAGATGGGCACATTAGCAGACTGGAGATGACAGAAAAAATAATTAATATAAAAAGAAATCACTATAAATTATTTAATCTGAAAAACAAAGAAAGAGGTAAGATTGAAAAAAATGAATAATCTCATGGAAATATGGGACAGTATCCAAAAGTCTAACATACATGTCATTGGAATTCCAAAAAAGAGAGCAGAGGCCAGGCGCAGTGGCTCACGCCTGTAATCCCAATACTTTGGGAGGCCAAGGTGGGCGGATCACTTGAGGTAAGGAGTTTGAGATCAGACTGGCCAACACAGTGAAACTCCATCTCTATTAAAAATAAAAAAGTAGCTGGGCGTGGTGGCACACACCTGTAATCCCAGCTACTCAGGAGGCTGAGGCAGGAGAATCATCTAAACCTGGGAGACAGAGGTAGCAGTGAGCCAAGATTGTGCCACTGCACTCCAGCCTGGGTGACAGAGTGAAAAAACGTCTTGAAAAAAAAAGAACAAAAAGGCGAGTAGAAAGAGACTGAGGCAGAAAAATATTTGACTGACTAGACAAATTTGCTGAAATATATAAATTACTTCTAATATAGCCTCACCATAAACTCATACATCATACAAGCTAACAGAAGAGCTGTCCCCCAAACAAACACATTTCACTAATGATACAGAGCTCAAATAGCAAACAAGAAGTAATTCATCCTCTGGATAAATGATTTCCCAACAGTTGACTATACACTCCTACTGGCAAAAAATTAAGTAGTCAGATCATAGATATATTAATGTAGAAATTATATATGGGTTACTGAATACTAATCTGTTATTTAATCTAGTATGTTACATGTTACTAATTTTTATTAAGTTATTTTTTAAAAGAAACTAGAAGACAGAGAAAGATGGCCAAATACAAGCCTTCATCGATCATCCCCGTAACAGAAACAACAAATTTAACAACCATGTACACAAAAAAGCACCTTCATAAAAAACAAAAATAAAGTGAGCAATCACAGTACCTGGTTTTAACTTCGTATCACAGAAAGGGGCACTGAAGAAGGTAAGCAAGACAGTCTTGAACTGCAAGATCACCCCCACCCTATTACCCCAAAAGCAGCTGTGTGTCATGGAGCACCTACACGCTTGGGAGTGGGAGAGTGCAGTGACTGTGGGACCCTGCATTGAACAGTGCTGCCCTGTCACAGTGGAAAGCAGAAGAAGGCTAAAATTAGCCAATGTCCACCTACAGAGAGAGTATTAAGACCAGCCCTAGCCAGAAAAGAATTGCACATCCCAGTGGTTGGAAACAGTATTGACAAGCCTCACCACCGTGGTTGAAGTTCTTGGGGCCTCTAAATAAACTTGAAGGGCAGTCTAGGCCACAAGGACTGCAATTCCTAGTGCTGTGCTCTGAGTCCACTGGCTCAGAGCTACTCCTCTACAACTCCTGGCAGTGCGGCCTACAACAACAAAAGTGACTCCTTCAATCAGCTTGAGGAGAGGAGAGTGAAAAGCTAAAAGGACTTTGTCTTGCATCTTGGATACTAGCTCAGCCACAATCGAACAGGAAACCAGGCAGTCATGAGGACCCCATTCCAGGTCTTAGCTCGGGCAACATATCTACACACACACTGGGCCAGAAGGGAACCCGCTGCCTTAAAGGGAATGACCCAATTCTGGCAGGATTCATCATTTGCTGACTAAAGAGCCCTTGGGCCCTGAAGAACCAGAAGCAACATCCAAGTAGTATGCCATGGGCCTTGGGTGAGACTCTGAGACGTGCTGGCTTCAGGAATCACCTCGAACACAGTGATATAAAGCACCAAGAGGGCTCCTGAGATCCCCAATTCTAGGCCTTGGCTCTTGGACAGCATTTCTGGACATGCCCTGGGCCAAAAGAGAGCCTGGTGCCCAAAAGGGTGAGTTCCGGACCTGGCAGCATTCACCACAAGCTAACTGAAGAGTCCTTGGGCCTTAAGTGAACATTGGCAGTAGACTGGCAGTATGCCTCATGGGTCTGTGGTGGTGGTGGCTGGGGGAGATGCTCCTCTACCTACGTAAACAGAAGGGAAGCGTGGGAAAGGGTTTGAGCAACATCTTAGCCACAGAATAGAGCACCAGTCAGATTTCTAAGAGTTTTTATTCCACTCCTGGGCTCCTGGATGGCCCCTCTAGACCTGCCAAGGGCCTGAGGAAACACGCTACTCTGAAGGGAAGGACATAAGCTTTATAGGCTTTGCCAACTGCTGATGGTAGACCCCTAGGGCCTTGAGTGAATACAGACAGTAGCCAGGTAGTGGTCATAGCAGGCCTTGGGTGAGACTCAGTGCTGTGCTGACTTCAGGTCTGACCCAGCACAGTCCCAATGGTGGTGGCCACATAGGTGCTTGTGTCTCCCTACACCCAGCTCCAGGTGGTTCAGCACAGAGACAGCAACACACCATTTCTTTGGGACAAAGTAATGGAAGAAAACAAGAGTCTCCACCTGGTAACCAAAAGAATTCTTCCAGATCTTATCCAAGATCACCAAGACAGTACCTCTATGAGTCTACAAGAACCAAAGCATTATGGGCTTGGGATGTCCCCTAATCCAGATACAGCTTAGATCAAAACAGCCAGTCCCTTCAAATACCTGGAAAGCCTTTCCAAGACAGACGGGCACAAACAAGCCCCGACTGGGAAGGCTACAATAAAAGTCCAGACAGTGACAAACATCCACAAGCATCAACACCTTCTAGGAAAACATGACCTCACCAAAACACTATATAAAGAACTGGAGACCATTCCTGGAGAAACAGAGATATGTGACCTTTTAGGTAGAGAATTCAAAATAGCTATTTTGAGGAAAGTCAAAGAAATTGAAGATAACACAAAGAAGGAATTCAGAATTCTATCAGATAAATTTAACAATAAAGATGAAATATTAAAAAGAAGCAGAAATTTGAGAACTGAAAAATGAAACTGATATATTAAAGAATACATCAGTCTCAGGCCGGGCGCGGTGGCTCAAGCCTGTAATCCCAGCACTTTGGGAGGCCGAGACGGGCGGATCACGAGGTCAGGAGATCAAGACCATCCTGGCTAACATGGTGAAACCCGTCTCTACTAAAAAATACAAAAAATTAGCCGGGCGTGGTGGCGGGCGCCTGTAATCCCAGCTGCTCGGGAAGCTGAGGCAGGAGAATGGCATGAACCCGGGAGGCGGAGCTTGCAGTGAGCTGAGA
>NW_016805059.1:7347093-7381930 GCF_001698545.2 Rhinopithecus bieti | reverse complement strand
AAAAAAAAAAAAAAAAAAAAAAAAAAAAAAAATCAGTCTCTTAACAGAATTGATCAAACAGAAGAATTAGTAAGCTTGAAGACAGTCTATTTGAAAATACACACTTAGAGGAGAAAAAAACAAAAAAAAAGAATACAAAAGAATGAAGCATGCCTATAAGATCTAGAAAACAGCCTCAAAAGGACAAATCTAAGAGTTATTGTCCTTAAAGAGGAAGTGAGAAAGAGATGGGGGTAGAAAGTCTATTCAAAGGGATAATAACAGAGAACTTTGCAAACCTAGAGAAAGATATCAATACTCAAGTACGAGAGGCATACAGAACACCAAGCAGATTTAACCCAAAGACCACCTCAAGACATTTAATAATCAACCTCCCAAAGATCAAGAATAAGGAAAGGATCCTAAAAGGGGCAGGAGAAAAGAAACAAGTAACATACAATGGAGCTCCAATACATCCGGCAGCAGACCTTTCAGAGGAAACCTTAAAGCCACATGAGAGTGGCATGACTATATTTAAGGTGCAGACAGAAAAAAATCTCTTACTCTAGAATATCATATCCAATGAAAATATCCTTCAAACATAAAGGAGAAATTAAGACTTTCCAAGACAAACAAAAGCTGAGGTGTTTCATCACCAGACCTGTCCTACAAGAAATGCTGAAGGAAGTTAATTCCTCAATCAAAAAGAAACAGATGTATCTAAGCAACAAGAAAAGAAATCATCTGAAAGTACAAAATTAATTGGCAACAGTAAGTATACAGAAAAACACAATATTATAACACTATAACTTGGGCTTAAGAGTAATTCTACTCTTAAGTAGAATGACTAAAAGATGAACACAATACAATAAAATATAAACAGAAACAACAAAAGTTAAAAAGCAGGGAGATAAAGGTAAAGTGTAGAGCTTTTATTAGTTTTCTTTTTGCTTCTTTGTTTGTTTAAGCAATCACTGTTAAACTGTCACCAGTTTAAAATAATAAGTTATAAGATAGTATGTGCAAGCTTCATGGTAACCTCAAATAAGAAAACATACAACCTACTAATATTGAACCAGGAAGAAATCCAAAGTCTAAACAGACCAATAACAAGTAATGAGATTGAAGCCATAATAAAGTGTCTCACAGTAAAGTCCAGGACCTGATGGCTTTACTGCTGGATTCTAACAAACATTTAAACAACTAATACCAATCCTACTCAAATTATTCTGAAAAATAGAGGAGGGAATACTTCCAAACTCATTCAACATGGCCAGTATTACCCTGATACCAAAACAGACAAAGACACATCAAAAAAAGAAAGTTGTACGCCACTATCTCTGATGAATATTCACGTGAAAATCCTCAACAAAATACTACAATAGCAAGCTGAATTTAACAACATATAAAAAACATTTATCATGACCAACTGAGATTTATCTCAGGGATGCAAAGATGGTTCAACATATGCAAATCAATCAATGTGATACATCATATCAACAGAATGAAGGACAAAAACCACAAGATCATTTCAACTCTTGCTGAAAAAGCACTTGACAAAATTCAGTGTCCCGTCATGATAAAAAAAAAAAAAAAAAAAAAAAAAAAGCCTCAGAAAACTAGGTAGAGAAGAGACATACCTCAACATAACAAAAGCCATAAAGGACAGACCCACAGATAGTATCACACTGATGGGGAAAAACTGAAAGCCTTTCCTCTAAGATCTGGAACACAACAAAGATGCCCACTATCACCACTGTTATTAAACATAGTACTGGAAGCCATAGCTAGAGCAATCAATAGAAAGAAAGAAAGGGTGGTGGCACTTGCCTATGGTCCCAGCTGTCCGGGGGAGTAGAGGGTTGAGGCAGGAGAATCGCTTGAACCCAGGAGGCGGAGGTTGCAGTGAGCAGAGATCACGCCACTGCACTTGGGTGACAGAGTGAAACTCGGATAGGAAAGGAAGGGGAAGGGGAAGGGGAATCCAAATTGGAAAGGAAGAAGTAAAATTGCCCTTGTTTGCATATGATATGATCTTATATTTGGAAAAATCTAAAGAGTCCACCAAAAAACTATTATAAGTGATTAATGCAGGAAAGTTGTAGAACACAAAATCAACAAACAAAAATCAGTAGCATTTCTATATGCCAACAGCAAACAATCTGAACATGAAATCAAAAAAAGTAATCCCATGTAAAATAGCTAAAACCTAGGAATTAACCAAAGAATTAAAAGATCTCTGCAATGAAAACAAAACACTGATGAAAGAAAGTGAAGAGGACACCAAATAATGGAAAGCTATTCCATGTTCATGGATTGCAAGAATCAATACTGTTAAAATGTCTATAGTACCCAAAGCAATCTATAGATTCAATGCAATCCCTATCAAAATACTGAAGACAATCTTCCCAGAAATTAAAAAAAAAAAAAAATTAGCTGGGCACAGTGGCTCACGCCTGTAATCCCAGCACTTTGGGAGGCCGAGGTGGGCGGATCACAAGGTCAGGAGTTCGAGACCAGCCTGGCCAACATAGTGAACCCTTGTCTCTACTAAAATACAAAAAATTAGCCGGGTGTGCTGGTGTGCACCTGTAGTCCCAGCTACTCTGGAAGCTGAGGCAGGAGAATCGCCTGAACCTGGGAAGTGTAAGTTGCAGTGAGCTGAGATCGCACCATTGCACTCCAGCCTGGGCGACAGAAAGAGATTCCGTCCAAAAAAAAAAAAAAAATTCTAAAATTTACATGGAACCACAAAAGACCCAGAATAGCCAAAGCCATCCTGAGCAAAAGAACAAAACTGGAAGAATCACACTACCTGACTTCAGTTTATACCACAGAGCTATAGAAACCAAAACAGACACACAGACCAGAGGAACAGAACAGACAACTCAGAAACAAATCCATACACCTACAGTGAACTCAATTTCAACAAAGGTGCCAAGAACATACATTGGGGAAAAGACAGTCTCTTCAATAAATGCTGGGTGCTGGGAAAGCTGGATATCCACATGCGAAAGAATGAAACTAAACTAAACCCCTATCTCTCACCATATACAAAATAAAATCAAAATGGAATAAAGACTTAAATCTAAGACCTCCAGCCAGAAAACCATTACAAGAAATTATGGGGAGACTCTCCAGGTCTGGGCAAAGATTTCTTTAGTAATACCCCTCAATTACAGGCAACTAAAGCATACACGGACAAATGGGATCACATCAAGTAATTAAAAGCTTCTGTACAGCAAAAGAAACAATCAACAAAGTGAAGAAACAACCACAGAAGAGAGAAAATATATGCAAACCACCCATCTGACAAGAGAGTAATAACCGGAATATATAAGGAGTTCAAACAACAGTATAGGAAAAAATCTAATATTCTGATTTTAAAATGGGCAAAAGACCTGAATACGTATTTCTCAAAAGAAGACATACAAATGGCAAACAGGCATATCAAAAGGTATTGTCAACATCACTGATCATCAGAGAAATGCAAATCAAAACTACAATGAGATATCATCTCACCCCAGTTATAACAGCTTATATCCAAAAGACAGGTAATAACAAATGCAAGCCGGCGCGGTGGCTCAAGCCTGTAATCCCAGCACTTTGGGAGGCCGAGGTGGGCGGATCACAAGGTCAGGAGTTCGAGACCAGCCTGGCCAACATAGTGAACCCTTGTCTCTACTAAAAATACAAAAAATTAGCCGGGTGTGCTGGTGTGCACCTGTAGTCCCAGCTACTCTGGAAGCTGAGGCAGGAGAATCGCCTGAACCTGGGAAGTGTAAGTTGCAGTGAGCTGAGATCGCACCATTGCACTCCAGCCTGGGCGACAGAAAGAGATTCCGTCCAAAAAAAAAAAAAAAAATTCTAAAATTTACATGGAACCACAAAAGACCCAGAATAGCCAAAGCCATCCTGAGCAAAAGAACAAAACTGGAAGAATCACACTACCTGACTTCAGTTTATACCACAGAGCTATAGAAACCAAAACAGACACACAGACCAGAGGAACAGAACAGACAACTCAGAAACAAATCCATACACCTACAGTGAACTCAATTTCAACAAAGGTGCCAAGAACATACATTGGGGAAAAGACAGTCTCTTCAATAAATGCTGGGTGCTGGGAAAGCTGGATATCCACATGCGAAAGAATGAAACTAAACTAAACCCCTATCTCTCACCATATACAAAAATAAAATCAAAATGGAATAAAGACTTAAATCTAAGACCTCCAGCCAGAAAACCATTACAAGAAATTATGGGGGAGACTCTCCAGGTCTGGGCAAAGATTTCTTTAGTAATACCCCTCAATTACAGGCAACTAAAGCATACACGGACAAATGGGATCACATCAAGTAATTAAAAAGCTTCTGTACAGCAAAAGAAACAATCAACAAAGTGAAGAAACAACCACAGAAGAGAGAAAATATATGCAAACCACCCATCTGACAAGAGAGTAATAACCGGAATATATAAGGAGTTCAAACAACAGTATAGGAAAAAATCTAATATTCTGATTTTAAAATGGGCAAAAGACCTGAATACGTATTTCTCAAAAGAAGACATACAAATGGCAAACAGGCATATCAAAAGGTATTGTCAACATCACTGATCATCAGAGAAATGCAAATCAAAACTACAATGAGATATCATCTCACCCCAGTTATAACAGCTTATATCCAAAAGACAGGTAATAACAAATGCAAGCCGGGCGCGGTGGCTCAAGCCTGTAATCCCAGCACTTTGGGAGGCCGAGACGGGCGGATCACGAGGTCAGGAGATCGAGACCATCCTGGCTAACACGGTGAAACCCCGTCTCTACTAAAAAATACAAAATCTAGCCGGGCGAGGTGGCGGGTGCCTGTAGTCCCAGCTACTCGGGAGGCTGAGGCAGGAGAATGGCGTAAACCCGGAGGCGGAGCTTGCCATGAGCTGTGATCCGGCCACTGCACTCCAGCCCGGGCGACAGAGCGAGACTCCGTCTCAAAAAAAAAAAAAAATGCTGACAAAGATGTATAGTAAAGGGAACCCTGGTGGTGGGAATGTAAATTAGTATAAGCACTACGAGAACACTTTGGAGGTTCCTCAAAAAATTAAAAACAGAGCTACCATATGATCCAGCAATCCCACTGCTAGGTAAAACCCAAAAGCAAGGAAATCGATATATTGAAGAGATATCTGCACTCCCATGTTTGTTGCAGCACTTCACAATAGCCAACATTTGGAAGCAACCTAAGTCTCCATCAACAGATGAATGGGTAAAGAAAATGTGGTCCTTATACACATACTATTCAGCCATAAGAAAGAGATTCTGTCATTTGCAAAACATCGATGGCACTGGCGATCATTATGTTAAGTGAAATAAGCCTGGTACAGAAAGACAAGCTTCACATGTTGTCACTTACTTGTGAGAGCTAAAAATTAAACCAATTGAACTCATGGAGACAAAGAGTAGAAGGATGGTTACCAGAGGCTTGGAAGGGTAGTCGGGTTAGGGGAAGTGGAAATGGTTATAAGTTCAGAAAAGTAGTTACAAAAAATGCATAAGTAGTAGTATTTGACAGCACAACAGGGTAACTATAGTAAACTTAATCATACTTTGAAAAATAATCAAAAGAGTGTAATTGGATTGTTTGTAACACGAAGGTAAATGCTTGAGGTGATGAGTGCCCCATTTACCTGATACGATTATTACGCATTGCATGCCTGTATCAAAATATCTCATATACCCCATAAATATATACACTTACTATGACCCATGAAAATTAAAAATTTAAAGAAAAGAAATTGAGGTAAACAGAAAAGTTAAGTTTTGAAAATATTTATACTGATACCAAAAAAAAACTTTTATACTCTCTTCTTTACATTATTGTTGAAGAGAGAGGAACGTGAACAAATAAATACATTTTTTATCTTGGTTTAAACATTTTATGATACAGCAGTGAGAAGATCTAGTCTAAGTTCAGTTTTTATGTCAAAACACAGATTAGAAAAAAGAATACTTCACAATATATGTAAATCCAATTGTAAGACGGGATTCATGGACTTTGCTGAAATTCAGTTATCATTTTCCAGTTTTTCTTACAACTTATCATAAGTTGTTTTGTTTTAAAACGTAAGTTCAAATTTCACTATGACTCTTTAATAAACATTAATGGATTTTAAAAACTTACTGAAGTTTTTCTAGTGCTTTTTAAAATATAGACACTTTTTTTTATAAGTATCACACACTTTTCGGCACTAAAGTCACAAAATAATGTAAATTTTCCAAACATCCCATTTTCATAAGACAAATGTCATTCAAAAAGAAGCAACTTTCTTATTCATAGCTAAAATGTGTTTTATTTATAAAAATACACACTGACCATTACTTAGAAAAGGTAAACAAATTCAGAAGATTGTTCTATAATAGAAAAATGGCTATCTTTAAGTCACAGGTTTAAGTACCCTACCATCACTATAATTACTGAACCTTTGAGTATTCCAAAAATGTTACACTTTAAATTAAATAGATTTCAAGATCACGCCTCATCTCATCACAAGATATTTTTTAAAGTCTATTATTTAAAATAACAGAATCTTTAAACCCATTTACCCAGACACAAGTAAACATACCACCAAAAAAAACTACAAGGAAATGCTTAAGAGAGGCTTCTACTATCACCCACTCCAGGCTTCTTCAAGAGGTCATACAAGCTATAAATCTCAACTGACCATCTGGCAGAATGAGGCACACCAAGGTAAAGCTTAGTTTATCTTAATTATTCTATTATCCGTTAGAAAAATGAATATACCAGGCATGGTAACCCACACCTATAATCCCAGCAATTTGTGAAACCAAAGCAAGCGGATTGCTTGAGATCAGGAGTTCGAGACCAGACAGTGCAACATGGTGAAACCCTGTCTCAACTAAAAATACAAAATGAGCTGGGTGTGGTGGCACATGCCTGAGGTCCCAACTACTCAGGAGGCTGAAGTAGGAGGACTGCTTGAGCCCAGGAGGTCAAGGCTGCAGTGAGCTGAGATCACACTACTGCACTCCAGCCTGGGCAACAAAGTGAGACCCTGTCTCAAAAAAAAAAAGAAAAAAGAAAAAAAGAAAATGAATATAAATTCTAGTATTTTTTTCATCTACTTTACCGAATCATCTTAAGCACCCCACTGTGGAGACTACTGTTGCTAGCATATTTTATTGGAATACAAATAAAAAAAAAATTAGCTGGGTGTAGTGGTAAGCTCCTGTAATCCCAGCTACTCAGGAGGCTGAGGCAGGAGAATCGCCTGGACCCAGGAGGCGGAGGTTGCAGTGAGCCGAGATGGCACCACTGCACTCCAGCCTGGATGACAGAGCAAGACTCCGTGTGAAAATAAAAAATTAAATTAAATTTAAAAAGATAACTAAGTAAACTTTTATTTGTGACACAGATTCATTCATGAGTCATATCATCATTATTCTTCAGATAATGAAGCACTGTAGTTTTCTTTATTCTGGATCCTCCTTACTGCTACATTTTCAACTGTCAGTACCACTACCATTAAACCAATCTAACGTCTTATCAAGATCTTTCTAGTGTATTATCTCAAATATACTAAAGAAAGAAGACAGCCGGGCGCAGTGGCTCCCACTTATAATCCCAGCACTTTGGGAGGCAGAGGCAGGTGGATCACAAGGTCAAGAGAACAAGACCATCCTGGCCAACATAGTGAAACCCCGTCTCTACTTAAAAAAATACAAAAATTAGCTGGGTATGGTGGCAGGTGCCTGTATTCTCAGCTACTCAGGAGGCTGAGGCAGGAGAATCGCTTGAACCCAGAAGGCGGAGGTTGCAGTGAGCCGAGATCATGCCATTCCACTCCAGTCTGGGCAACAAGAGTGAAATTCTGTCTCGAAAAAGAAAAAAAAAAGAAAGACTACACAATCAAGTTTAAAAATTAAATGTTAAAATAACAGAAAGTAGTTTGCAATTAATAAATAAAACGCTTTTTAAAAGTTTAAATGATGGCCAGTCTTCGTGGCTCATGCCTATAATCCCAACACTTTAGGAGGCCGAGGCAGGTGGATTACCCAAGATCCGGAGTTCGAGACCAGCCTAGCCAATATGGCGTAACTGTGTCTCTACTAAAAATACAATAATTGGTACACACCCATAGTCCCAGCTAATCAGGAGGCTGAGGCAGGAGAATTGCTTGAACCTGGGAGGTGGAGGTTGCAGTGAGCTGAGATCACGCCGTTGCACTCCAGCCTGGGCAACAAAGCAAAATACATCTCAAAAAAAAAAAAATCTAAATAAGAAATCTGTTTCATAGTTTAATAAATAATGTTTTCTCTTTCTTGGCTGTACAAAAAATGATGCATCTTACAATATCATCTTATAGAGTCAATGAAAAACAATAAATGTACAGGCCAAAAAACATCAAGTTTTCTTCATCCAACTAACTAGAAAAATAGAAGACCCACCATGCACACTAGATTAAGGCTACTTAGAGATGAGAGACAGCAGTAGGATCAATCTGGTCTTCAAGTAATTGGGACTTCAGTTATTAACTGTTCCTTAAGTCTCATTCTATAATAAATGTGCTAAATTATAATTTTAAAAGTACTTACGTACATTGTGAGGAAATCAATATATAACTATTAAAATATGTAATGTTTTAAATGGGCTTTAAAGGTTCAAAAAATAAAATGCCCCTTGAAAACTAGGTTTAAGGGAACTAAAAACTACTAGATTATTTAACAGGTGATCATCCAAAATAAAATATGTATAACAAGAGGAAACAATGTAAGGTTACAGTAAATATGGGATTTAAATATAGTAAGACAATTCAACTGTCAGCAAAGTCCCTGTAAAAATATAATGAACGCTAGGATTATCAGAGATTTTTTAATTTCATTTGTACTTGCCAAAAAAAAAAAAAAACCACCCATAGAATAAAAAATACCAGTTTCTCTTGTAATTTGCATTCTTTACCACCGTATTTCCCCTTCTGAAAGGAATTAAAGGAAAATTACTAAGATAGGTCAAGTAACTACAGAGGACAGCAAGCGATCAAAGAAGCCACAGAATGTAGGGCAATGCTTATCAGTATAACCAAGTGAATCAGGAGACTATGAATGCAATGGAACAAATTTAGACATAAATTCACTGAGTTAGGAAAACCATCTGAAAACCTACACTGTGATCTATGGATTCACACAAATAGGTGCAGAACTGGAAAGTGGTAGAAGAAAACCATATACCAAATGATTGCTTAGGTCTCATTATTTTTCCACTTTAAAACTTTCTGATCACCTGAGCCCAGGAGGTCAAGGCTGCAGTGAACAGTGACTGTGCCACTGTACTCCAGCCTGGGCAACAGAACAAGACCCTGTCTCAAAGAAAAAAAGAAAAAGAAAAGAAAAAACAACATTATAAAATGCAAATATTTCTACCACAAAATTATATAAGAGAATAGAAAAGTGAAGTTTTTAGCCAGGTGCAGTGGCTCACAACTGTAGTCCCAGCATTTGGGAGGCTGAGGCAGGCGGATCACTTGAGGCCAGAAGTTTGAGACTGGCCTGGGCAACATGGCAAAACCCCATCTCTACAAAAAACCAAAAATCAGCCAAGTGTCATGGAGCATGCCTGTAGTACCAGCTACTCAGGAAGTTGAGGCAGAAGGAATGCTTGACCCCAGGAGGTCGAGGCTACAGTGAGCTGTGTTCATGCCACTGCACGCCAGCCTGGGTGACAAAGCCAGCACTTTTTTTCTTTTTTTTCAAGATGGAGTCTCACTCTGTCACCCAGGCTGGCGTGCAGTGGCACAATTTCAGCTCACACAACCTCTGCCTCTGGGTTCAAGTGATTCTCCTGCCTCAGCCTCCTGAGTGGCTGGGATTACAGGTGCCCGCCACTGTACCCAGATAATTTTTTGTATTTTTTAGTAGAGACAGGGTTTCATCATGTTGGCCAGGCTGGTTTCAAACTCCTGTCCTCAGGTGATCCACCCACCTCGGCCTCCCAAACTGCTGGGATTACAGGTGTGAGTCACCACACCAGGCCAGTAAGTAGTCCATCTTAAAAAAAAAAAAAAAAAAAAAAAAAAAAAAAAGTGGCTTATAGGGTAAGAATTAGAGACTAGTTATCATCTGAACTCTCAAGATACTTACCTATAAAAGAAGAGTTGTATGGTCATCCTCATCTTTCTAGCAGAAATACTTCTGGGGTGTTTTTATTTATGTATGCATTCATTTATTCATTTATTTAACAAATATTTATTCAGTTCCTATTATGCAAGGCTGTTTCCAACCTCTGAAGGCACTTAACTCAAGCCACAAGCCCAATTTCCTCTACTGCCCACCCCCAACTCCAACAGTTCAAGGGCAGTTAGTTAAAATCTTTCTGAATCAGAAGATAAGGGTAGTAAACCACAAAGAACAACACTACGGCCTGCCAATAAAACTAGCTAATTCCATTTAGCCTGTTAAAATCCAATCAGAGAGAAAAATAAACCAAACATAAGAAAATTTTTGCAATCTAAACAACTTTGGGATTTGATAGCGTATCTAATATTCCAAAATAAATATATACAATTTCTTAACTGACATGCCATCTGCCAACAAAAGATTTAAAAGGTAATCTGCTACAAGTCTTCATTCTTAACACTACCCTTTCTTCATATGCTAACATGCACATTTTCTTCTTTACTGTGCCTTGACTTTCCAAATAAATTTATGTGTGTGTGTCTGTAACAGAGTGAGAGACAGACAAACAGAGACACATTGGGTTTTCTTTCAATGTATTCACACCTTAAGGAAGAAGAAAGGCTGAGGTAGCAAAGGAAAGGGAAAAAGTAAATGGGATTATAAAAGTGATGGCTTAAGAAAATACAAATCACAAAACTGTTCTTCCTAGCAGCAATTCTCTAACACTCAAATTTGTCTTTCTAGCTATCTAACTCTTAAGAAAGTAATTAAGCATTTTTAAGTAAATCTTAAAAAGCACGGTGGCTCATGTCTGTAATCCCAGTACTTTGGAAGGCTGAGGTGGGTGGATCACCTGAGATCCGGAGTTCAAGACCAGACTGGCCAACATGGTGAAACCCCGCATCTACTAAAAATACAAACAATTAGCCAGGCATAGTGGCAGGTGCCTGTAATTCCAGCTACTCAATAGGCTGAAGCAGGAGAATCACTTGAACCTGGGGGTGGAGGTTGCAGTAAGCCAAGATCACCTCACTGCATCCAGCCTGGGTGACAGAGCTAGACTCCATAGACTTCATCTAAAAAAAAAAGCTTATGTTTTAAAATAAAAAATAAAACAAATGCTCATGTTCCCTTCTAAAATAAGACCTATGAGAAAAGGTCCACCATGGAACTAGTAAAATCAAAATAACTATTTTATGTTAGTTCAGTCTATGTAAATTGTACTGTAAAGTTTTCTATTTAGCATTTTAGCCAAGATAAAATTTAATAAATACAGGTTGAAATCCAGAATTGCACATTTTAATGGTCATATTTTATATCCTGTTGTTAGGAGGAAAAAATAAAATACCTAAGAATGATAGTTTAAAATCCAAATGATTCTTTACTATCTTACCACTCTAATCTTAAATCTACATTAAATTTTCCCAGTATATTTAATATATATAACTAAAACATTGTAAATATATAAAAGTGCTTTTTTTTTTTTTGGTAGAGATGAGGGTCTCACTTTGTTGACCAGGCTGGTTTTGAACTCCTGAAAACTACATTTTTTACAGTCACATAGTCAAATCCACCTAAATTATTTACAATGTAGAACTGAAAATAGTCTATTAAGAGTGCTTTCGGGTCATCAGAATCTTAAAATTATACATTAAAATAGCAGTCCCCAACCTTTATGGCACTAGGGACCAGTTTCATAGAAGACAATTTTTCCACATAATGGGAGTCAGAGATGGGTGGATGGTTTCAAGATGAAACTGTTCCACCTCAGCGGGAGATGAGCAGCAGGCAAGCGAGCATTACCACCTGAGTTCCACCTCCTGTCAGATCAGTGGTGGCATTAGATCCTCAAAGGAGCACAAAGGAGGGATCTAGGTTGCGTGCTCCTTATGAGAATATGTACATAGACCTGAGGTACCATAGACTTGGTCAACTTTTGGCCTCCTTCTTAACCATCATAGGATGCTAAAACATGGTCTGAAATAGAATGTAGACAAATCTGACAAAATCTGTCAATCTGGTAAGATGGTTAAAATAAAGGGAAGGTAGACTGCTATCCCAACTGTTTCCAAACCAATCACTGAAATCTCCAATATATAAACCAAAGCCATCATGCTAATTTTTATCATTCCATAAAGGGTAGCAAACGTACCATAAAACAAAACAGAGATCTACTCATGTTGAGGTGACTGAAAACAAAGATTTTTACAGGCCTTTTTACTTGACGTAGGATGCCAAGGAAGCTTCTAACTGCAGAACAGAATACAGATCCCAAGGAAAAGCAGCAGCCCAAAGGGCAAGGAACTAAGGGGTAAAGCAGTAAAGAAAATGATACTTGTATGATAGGTGAAAGGAGAGAACGGGAATCTGTGGAAATTTCCACCTTCTGCTAAAGAACAACAACAACAAAAAAATCATAGGATATTCCATTTGACCGACAATATACCCTGTGGGGCCAGGGAGTAGAGAAGCTAGCTGAAAACAGGCTCATTAGAGTCAAAATTTGACATGTCTCAGGCAAAATCATTCTTAAAATTTTGTTCCATATCATGTCTTCAGAATTTACATAAGAAAGGTTTTCCTCATCCATAACCAACTAATTGGCATTTCCAGCTAGAAATAAGAACTTAAATTACATAGTGGTCCCAATGGAATGTAACAGCCTTTGATTTGCAATTAAGAATATTTTACTCCTACTCCAGTAATGACAAGAGCAAAACAAAAATACATCAAGTCTTTCTCAAAGCCAATACAATAAGTATAGAAGAAATTGTGCTAATGCCTTAAAGGTTACTGAAAAGGTACTTAGAGAAGTATGCATATAAATACCTACCAGAAAGGATAAAAATGCCAATCAGCAAGTTCATTCAGGCCAGGTGTGGTGGCTCACCTGTAATCCCAGCACATTGGGAGACCAAGGTGGGCAGATCATTTAGGTCAGCCAGGAGCTCGAGAACAGCTGGGCCAACATGGCAAAATCCCATCTCTACTAAAAATACAAAAATTAGCCAGGTGTGGTGGTAGGCACCTGTAATCCCAGCTACTCAGTAGGCTGAGGCAGGAGAATCGCTTGACCCTGGGAGACAGAGGTGGCAGTGAGCTGAGATCGCACCACTGCACTCCAGCTTGGGCGACAGCGTGAGTCTCTGTATCCCCCCCCCAAAAAAAAAAAAACAGGCCAGGTGAAAAAAACAGGCCAGGTGCGGTGGCTCACACCTGTTATCCCAGCACTTTGAGAGGCTGAGGCAGGCAGATCACCTGAGGTCAGGAGCTGGAGATCAGCTTGGACAACATGGGGAAACCCCGCCTCTACTAAAAATACAAAAAATAGCCGGGCATCCTGGTGAGCCCCTATAATACCAGCTACCCAGGAGGCTGAGGCAGGAGAATCGCTTGAACCCAGGAGGCGGAGGTTGCAGTGAGCGGAGATCACATAGCTTCACTCCAGCCTGGGTGACAGGGTGAGACTCCATCTCAAAAAAGAAAAAAAAAGTTCATTTACCTTATTGAAAACTCTTCCTGTAACATCAAACCCAAATCAGCATCCATCATCGTAGATTATTAGACTTCTATCTCAAATACACAAGAAAAAAATAATAAAGTCAAACCCTATGTATAAACCCATGGTGACCTCAGGCAATTTTAAATCCAAAATTATTTGAAGGGATAAAGAGTCAAATTGCCAGCGCCCACAGAACAGTACAGGACACACTGGATCCCATTATTGAGCATGGTACTACTACATTCAACACACTATGGATATTATTTCATCAATTTCATATAAACTTTGGCAGCAGACTTGAAGTTCCTGGAAAATTGTTCCCCAAAGTTTTGTAACCTTAATTAAAGTATAATAATTCCAAGAAACAAATCACAGAGAGGCAAAGAAAAACATCTAGAGGCCATGATGTCATTAGTTAAAATGACATATGAAAAAATCCAAGAATGTTGATAATGATTAAAGCTAGTTGATGAGTTCATAGGTGTTCTTTTATGCTTTTGTGCATGTCTAAAATTTTCTATGAAACACCGAATATCAATTTTTTTTTTTTTGAGACGCAGTCTGACTCTGTCGCCAAGCTGAAATGCAGTGGCGCAATCTCAGCTCAATGCAATCTCTGCCTCCGTGTTCAAGTTATTGTCTTGCCTCAGCCTCCCAAGTAGCTGGGACTACAGCCGCGCAACACCACCCCCAACTAATTTGTGTATTTTTAGTAGAGACGGGGCTTCCCCATGTTGTCCAGCATGGTCTCGATCTCTTGACCTTGTGATCCACCCACCTTGGCCTCCCAAAGTGCTGGGATTACTGGCGTGAGCCAGCATGCCCAGCCATCAAATTTTATGAACAGTATATCAAACTCACCAAAATGAGTTTTTATTGGCTATTTACAAATTGTGGGGAGAGGGGGACACGGTAATTAGCATTAACTAAGTGCCTATAAAGTGTTTGTTTTGTTTTTGTTTTTGAGACAGAGTCTCGCTCTGTCACCCAGGCTGGAGTACAATGGCACAATCTCTGATCACTGGAACCTCTGCCTCTGAGGTTCAAGCAATTCTCCTGCCTCAGTCTCCCAAGTAGCTAGGACTACAGGCAAGCGCCACCATGCCCGCCTCACTAATTTTTGTATTGTTAGTAGAGATGGGGTTTCACCATGTTGGCCAGGCTGGTCTCAAACTCCTGACCTCAAGTGATCTGCCCTCCACAGCCTCCCAAAGAGCCGAAATTACAGGTGCGAGCCACAGCCCCCAAGTAGGTGTTCCGTATATATAAGAACTCTATGGCCAGGCATGGTGACTCACACCTGTAATTCCAGCACTTTGGGAAGCCAAGGCGGGCAGATCACAAGGTCACGTGTTCGAGACTAGCCTGGCCAATATGGTGAAACCCCGACTCTACTAAAATACAAAAAGTAGCTGGGCATGATGGCACACGCCTGTAGTGCCAGCTACTCGGGAGGCTGAGGTGAGAGAATCGCTTGAACCCAGAAGGCAGAGGTTGCAGTGAGCCGAGATCGTGCCACTGCACTCCAGCCTGGGCAACAGAGCAAGACTCCATCTCCAAAAAAAGAGCTCTATGAGATGGAATCAGCCCAATTTTACATAAAAGAAAATTAAAAATCAAGAGAGTAAATTTAATCTTCGTCAAGATCATATAGGAGCTGAACTGAGACCCACAGCCAAAGAAAGAAAAAAGGAAATATAAAAGGAAGACAATGACTGGCAAAGGGGAAAAAAAAACCTTTTTGGCACTAATATACAAAAGAAAAAATTAGAGAAATAAGCCAGGCATGCATGGTGGCTCATGCCTGTAATCACAGAACTTTGGAAGGCTAAGGTGGGATGATGGCTTAAGGCCAGAAGTTCCAGATGAGCCTGAGCAACATAGCAAGACCCCCATCTCTATGGAAAAAAAAAAATTTTTTTAATTAGAATTTAATTTTTTTTTAATTAGAGAAATACAATTTTCAGAAAATATCACAAGGTAAAAGATTCTTATACAAGTATGCAATATCAAATATTGAAGCAAAAAAAAAGAAAAGATAGAACTGTATTTAAAAACCTACACTGTAAGGGTGGAAATCTTGGGGACTGGAATCCAGAGGAGAAATCCCATTTCAGCTATGATGTTAACCAGTTGTGTGTGTGAGTATGTGTATGTATATATTTACATATATATATATAAATTCACACATACACATCCATATCAAAACTTCCCTAAACCTGAATTTAACATATAATTTAGAATAAATTAAGAAAAGGCTCTAAAAAGTGTCATTACATACTTAACGTGGTATTCTATATTTATCATCCAGAAGAATTTAGCATATAATCCTTATATTTGAAGTTCACTGTACAAATACATTACTCCAACACTCCAGTGTTAAGGCAAGCATCTAAAAGTAATAATTTGCTGGGTATGGTGACTCATGCCTGTAATCCCAGCACTTAAGGAGACCAAAGTGAGAGGGCTGCTTGAGGCCAGGAGTGTCAGACCAGCCTGGGCAACACAACGAAACCCTGTCTCTACAAAAAAACAAAAGAACTAGCCAGGTGTGGTGGCATGTGCCTAAAGTCCCAGCTGCTTGGGAGGCTGAGGCTGGAAGATGGCTTGAGCCCAGGAGGTTGATGCTGCAGTGAACCATGATCACAACACTGCACTCCAGCCATGGGTGACAGGGCAAGACCCTATCACATGGCCAGGCACAGTAGCTTACACCTATAATATTAGCATTTTAGGAGGCCGAGGTGGGCAGATCACTTGAGGTCAGGAGTTTGAGACCAGCCTGGCCAACATGGCAAAACCCTGTCTCTTACGAAAATAAAAAAATTAGCCGGGCATGGTGGTGCACACCTGTAATCCTAGCTACTCAGGAGGCTGAGAGGCACAAGAATCGCTTGAACCAGGGAGGCACTGAATCTGGGACAGGGAGGTTGCAGTGAGCCGAGATCGTGCCACAGCACTCCAACCTGGATGACAAAGTGAGACTCTGTCTCAAAAAAAAAAAAAAGAAAGAAAGAAGAGGAAGAGGAAGAAGAGGAAGAGGGGGAAGAGGAGGAGAAAAAAGAAACAACAACACAATTAAACACCACTACAAACTTACTAGAATAACTAAAATTTAAAACACTGATAATACTAAGTGCTGACAAGGATGAAGAACAACTACAGCAACTACATTACTTGTAGGAATGCAGCATGCTACAGTCACTTTGGAAAACAGTTTGACCGTTCTTATAAAGTTAAACATACATTTACCATACCAAGCACACTCTTCAGTATTCACCCAGGAGAAAAGAAAACATGTCCACACAAAGGCCTATAGGCAAAGGTTTGGGGTAACTTACCCAAAGTAACTGGATAAACAAACTGTAGTTACATCCATAGAATAGAATACAACTCAGCAAAAATAAAAGAAACAAGCTACTTAATTATGCAACGACATAGAGCAATCTCAAATGCAATTTGCTAAGTACAAGAAGCTAGTCACAAAAGGCTACTTGCTACATGATTCCATTTTTATTCAACATTCTGGAAAAGACAAAATAACAGGGACAGAAATTAGATCAGTGGTTGCCATGGGATAGGGATGGGGAAGACAGAAACAACTACAAAGGGGTAAAAGGGAACTTTTTGAGGTGGTGGAAATATCTTATATCCCAAATGTGATGGTGTAAGTTATATGACCATATACATCAATCTACACAACTCAAAAGGGTGAATTTTATTCTATGTAAATCATACCTTAATAAACCTGACTTTTAAGAAGATGACAAAGACGTAATCTCTGCCTTCAAGCTCCTGATCTAGTGAGAGATATATATAAACACATAATTTGAACTAGGTAAATGCTATAGTAAGTTATGAACAAAGTTCTGTGGTAGAATAGAGGAGGAACAAAGTCTGTCTTAGAGTGAGGCAAAGGATTCTCAGAGAAAATAACATGTAAGCTATGTCTTAAAAGTAACGAGGCCTGGTGAGGTGGCTCACGCCTGTAATCACAGCAATTTGGGAGGCCAAGGCAGGTACAATCACTGAGGTCAGGAGTTCGAGACCAGCCTGGCCAACATGGTGAAACCCAGTCTCTACTAAAAATACATAAATTAGCCGGACACGGTAGCGCGCGTCTGTAGTCCCAGCTACTCATGAGGCTGAGGCTAGAAAATTGCTTGAATTCAGGAGGTAGGGGTTGCAGTCAGCCAAGACTGCACCACTGCACTCCAGCCTGGGAGACAGAGCAAGACTCCACCTCAAAAAAAAAAAAAAAGGTAACAAGCATGACGATGACAGACCAAGAAGAAAGAAAAGCATCCAAGTAGAGAGAACAGTTGAGAGAAAAACATGGAGGTATGTAAAGGCAAGATTAGCCATGTGAGAGACAGTAAACAAAGTGTAGGATGAGTTAGAACCTCAGAGGTCATGCCATACATGATAAGATTTATGTCTTAGACACATAAGTATAAATATCATGTGAGAAAATATATGGAGGTAATATGAATGACTGGCAGAGAACAAGAACAGTTTTGAAGGGTGTCACAATAATCCTAGAAAGAGATACCTGGGGTCTGAATTAAGGTTCAATTAAAAGGCTATTTAGTGAAAGACTACTTGCGGGAATGAGGAAGAAAAAAAAGTCAAGGTTAACTGAAATTTCTGCAAAGAACAAATGACATCAATAAGATGAGAAACATAAAAGGAAATACAGATTTGTTTGATAATCCAGGTTGGGGGAGAATCATCTGGCTTCCATTTTCCCATCTACTAACTCTCTTCCTTGTAGGCATGCCTTCTCTAACTAAAATTGATATTTATTATGACTTATCTACTTGAACTATTTTATAAAATAACTATAAGAAGTAAAAGCAACACAGTAAAACCTCAACAAAGTTTTTACAGTGTCTTAGAGACAGCAGAATAGTTATTTCAAAAGTAAAAATAAGGCCGGGCACAGTGGCTCACACCCATAATCCAGGCACTTTGGGAAGCCAAGGCAGGAGGACTGTTTGAGCCCAGGATATCAAGACCCTAGCCTGGGATATATAGCAAGACTCCACCTCTACCGAAAATGAAATTTAAAAAAATTAAAATAAGTTTTAAAAAAGAAAACATTGGGCAGTTTGGCTAGAGCATAATTATTAGAACAGATAATTAGAGTTTCTGGTTTTCAAAATTTGAATCGTAATAAAAGGAAATTTCAATGTTCTATTTCAATTTTCAGCAGCAAATAAATGTGTACATACAGGAACTTAAAGAATAAAACATAAATGAAAATAGGAGAGGAAAGAATAAATTTAAATACTGCATAAGCTTTCCAACTTAAGTAACAGGTTCCAAATTTGTCTTTGAAAATCAATTATGTGATGGCTGGGCAAGGTGGGCTCACAGTTGTAACCCCAGCACTTTGGGAGGCCAAGGCAGGTGAATCACCTGAGGTCAGGAGTTCAAGACCAGCCTGACCAACATGATAAAACCCCATTGTATTAGTCCATTTTCATGCTGTTGATAAAGACATACCCAAGACTAGGAAGAAAAAGAAGTTTAATTCGACTTACAGTTCCACATGGCTGGGGAGGCCTCAGAATCATGGTAGGAAGCAAAAGGCACTCCTTACATGGTGGTGGCAAGAGAAAATGAGGAAGATGCAAAAACAGAAACCCTGATAAAACCATCAGATCTCATGAAGTTTATTCGCTACCACGAGAACAGTATGGGGAAACCACCCCATGATTCAAAGTATCTCCCACGGGGTCCCTCCCACAACACATGGGAATTATGGGAGTACAATTCAAGATGAGATTTGGGTGTGGACACGGCAAAACCATATCACCCATCTCTACTAAAAATACAAAAATTAGCCTGGCGTGGTGGCAGGCACCTGTAATCCCAGCTACTCAGTAGGCTAAGGCAGGAGAATCGCCTGAACCTGGGAGGCAGAGGTTGCAGTGAGCCGAGATCATGCCACTGCACTCCAGCCTGGGCGACAGAGCAAGACTCTGTCTCAAAAAAATAATCATAATTTTTAAAAATCAAGTATGTGAAATTTAGAATATACTGCCCCAAAGAAACAATATGACACTAAAGCACAGCTAAACAATACTAGGGTATTACACCAACCTGCTGAAGAACCAACGCCACCACCACCACCACCACCACTACCACTACCACTACCACTACCACTACCAAAGTACAGTGTTTAGGAGAACGGGGTGCTCTGAGGCTGCCTGAGGTGCAACATCTTTTGTGACCTTGACTGGGGTAATTAACTCTACAAATCTAATATTCCTCACCTTTAAAATGGAGATGATAAAATCACCTGCTCTGCAAGAGTTACTATGAAAATTAAAAGAGGGAATCTAAAGCACTTAGCACAGTCATTCATCTAACATGTATTTATTAAGCACCTACTACATGTCAGGTATATTTTAGGCCCCAAGGCCCTGGCAATGAAACGGTAAACAAAAAAGTAAGTCCTTACTCTTATGGAGCGTGTATTCTAATATAAGAAAACATGCAATAAAAAAAAAATCTGATGGAGTTAATGCTATGAAAATAAAGCAGGATATAAGAGATGAAGAGTAACAAGGAGAAGGATACTATTTTGGTACTAGGAAAAGGTTCTCTAATAAGGCCACAAATTTTAACAAAGACCATAACAGAATGAAGAAGAGGGTCATACAGAGAACTGGGGGAAGAAATCAGATCCATTTCTGGCAATATGGTAGACTAGATGCCCAGGAAAATATTTGTGATTCAGAATTTTTTAAAATGCTGAATATTAAACAAAACCAAAATAGTATTTTTCATGAGTGGCTGAGCTGAAAGAAAGAAAACACAACAAAGCACTGGTGAGCACTGCAACGAGCCTCTCCCCTGGGAGCATCCATCAATCCCCAGTGGCTTAGAAGTCAGTTTAAGGGACTGGTGAGAAGGACATAAAGGTTGGGGCCTAAACAAGGTGGGAAATCTGAAAAGCAGTACTCAGTGGACGACCTGCGGAGGGGGGTAAACAACATGCTCAACAGAGATCACAGGTGGCATGTTTGCCTTTCCCAGTCTCAGTGGAAGAGAAAAAATGAAGTCACCCTTCTCTCACTTGTTTAAGGACAAAATTCATACTACCTATGTGGTCTAGAAAAACTCAAACTAGTGCATTCCGTTCCAAGGCGTCTGTGAGCCTGCGGAGTATACGCCATGAGCAAAGCTCACCCTCCCGAGTTGAAAAAATTTTGGACAAGAAGTTATCATTGAAATTAAATGGTGGCAGACATGTCCAAGGAATATTCGGGGATTTTGATCCCTTTATGAACCTTGTGATAGATTGAATGTGTGGAGATGGGCGACTAGTGGGCAACAGAACAATATCTGGAAATGGTGGTAATACGAGGAAAATAGTTTCATCATGTTTAGAAAGCCTTGGAACGAGTATAAATAAGGCTGTTCAGCAGGAAACCCATGTCCCTCTCCATAGGGCCTGTTTTACTATGATGTAAAAATTAGGTCATATACATTTTCATATTAGACCTTTTGTTAAATAAACTTTTGTAATAGTCAAAAATGCCTTCTCAAATGTTCTGCAATATAGAATATTAGCTCTCTTCCAATTTTTTCTAACCATGAATTTTCCTGGATTGTGACAATGATTTCAAAGGGTTTTATGCATCTAAAGTGGAAGAATCTTATTAAATGTGAACATGGCAAAAAAAAAAAAAAAAGAAAAAACTCAAACTAAAAATTCAGTTTCAAGAGATTCTGGGTTGGAAGAGACTAGAGCATGACAGAAGCAAACACCAATCCAGTCAAGAGGAGTACACTAAACCCAAGCCTCCAGTGATATTCACAAATAAAAATCCATGGAAGATAATCTCACAATTAAAAAGAAATTCACAGCCGGGCGCGGTGGCTCAAACCTGTAATCCCAGCACTTTGGGAGGCTGAGACGGGCGGATCACGAGGTCAGGAGATCGAGACCATCCTGGCTAACATGGTGAAACCCCGTCTCTACTAAAAAATACAAAAAACTAGCCGGATGAGGTGGTGGGCGCCTGTAGTCCCAGCTACTTGGGAGGCTGAGGCAGGACAATGGCGTAAACCCGGGAAGCGGAGCTTGCAGTGAGCTGAGATCCGGCCACTGCACTCCAGCCCGGGCGACAGAGCGAGACTCCGTCTCAAAAAAAAAAAAAAAGAAATTCACAAAATAATGAAAAAACAAGCCCCCAAGGATCAGCAGAACAAGCCTTTCAGAAACACACGAAACAATAAGGAACATGAAAATAATCGGATATCTAATATAAAAATGTTAATGTTTAAGGAAACAAAAGATATCAAAAATATGACTGAAAGAAACTGTAAAAAACATGAAACATTATAATTGCTTATTGACAGTCATACAATAATATTATAATTGCTTATTGATAGTCATACAATAATTAGATATTTGAGAGGAGATCATTCTAGGCAAAGGAAAAAATAAGTTCAAAGGCCCTAAGGTAAGAGTATGCCTGGCTTGTTTTAGGAAGTACAAAAGGGCCATGGCATCCCGAGTTGAGTAAACAAGGAAGAAAAGTGAGAAGAAATGAGGACGAAGAACTGGTACTTAGTAGGTCACAAAATACCTCAACAAATATTAGCTATTATCCCATAATTTCTGTTGGAAAATTTTGGATATTAGAAATAATAATGTCTTCTTTACCACTTCTGCATTAAATACAGAAGCCAGAGCAGAGCTACAGGGGATCTCAAGTAGGTTCAGAAGGAAATAAGAAAATATTCCTTTTCTATGAAGTGGGGAAAGTCTTCAGTAGAGGTCCCAGTGCAAAGGAAGACATCTGGGTCTTGTGTGAGCAAGGTAGAAATGAAGTGATTCAGAAGACACACTTCTGGAAACAATAATGATCAACAACAACCAAAAAAAAAAAAAATTGAGATGAAATTACCATTTCAAAGTAGGAGACATTTCAAACTTGGGCATTAATTGGTAAGCAGGACATCCTCATAGTACTCAAAAATTTCACAATTCAAGTTAACATTTACATTCTATGACAATGAGAATTTAGCATAAATGAAACTCCCAAAGATATGCCAAACTTTTTAACTATCCGATTTAATTCTCAACGTTTTCTAAATAGTTTCAAAAGACACTAACAAGCAGCAAAATAGTACTAATTTGATTTTTCTTTTCTTCCATATTCCTACCCTCAGACTAAGGCATTGTCTAACAAACCCATGAACAAAACACAAGTAATACAGGTTAAGAACAATATTCATAAGCCACAACTAGAGGTATGATCAATCCCTAAATATTAAAGAGTTAGTCATTCCATTTTTTCCCGATTAGAAAAATGACAGAAAATTGACTGGTGGATATCTTAAATACATAGAAACTACCAGGCACCACTTGACACACGAAGAAATAGATGCAAAGAATCAAAGTATGCACTGTTAAATCAATGAGAAAGTTACAAAATAATTCATTTTCTCAAAGCGTATCACTCTTAACAATGTTTCTAATTATCATAACCTAATACAATTCTTGAAAATTTAGTTAAATTAGGTTCCAATACAAGAACACAACTTATATTAATAATCACACAGTATAACGTAGTACACACAAAATTCAAATTCAAACAACCTAAGTCCAAATGCCATCTTACTGACTATGGGACTTGAGCATCATTAATCACTCCAATCCTGTTTTCATGCTATAAATCAAGTTTAATAAAGTACGGCCCCATGGAGTTGTCACATGGAATAAATAAAACAAAGCCCTGTAAAACACATGTTCATCAGCAGACCCAGATATACACCCTGACTTACATCTAGGTTTCATTCTATTATAACCGGATCATAAAGCAAAGCATTAATTTCTTTTTTATTTTTATTTTATTTTATTTTACTTTAAGTTCTGAGATACATGTGGCATTAATGTCAATCTTTCCTTCCAAAGCACCACTTAAATAACTTGATGTGACTGTTCATGCACAGTGCACTCAGCACTATAGAATAAAGTCAGTGTCTAACAATAAAAACTAGAAAGATACTTGTGCAATATGTTACACTCAATGTAGAACTTGGCTAAATTGAAAATTTTCTGAAATACTTTATGTAAATAAAGAAGCAGAGCAGTCCCTACAAATAGAAATGGCTCCTGAAATTTTTATGTCAAAAGTCATCTTGTCAATTTATGTGTAACATTCAAGTGACTACCAAATGGTCATCATTTGACTCACTCAAAACTACTTTGTTTCAAAAGTTCATCCCCACACAGATAAACACGTTAAAGATAGTACAATTCACTAAAAATAGTCAAGTTCTCTGTTCATACAAATGGGATTTCTATGCAGGTTACTTGTATTCAATCTAAATGACTAAGAACTTACAAAGACTTAAGATGATCCTGCAAGAAAGATGCCTAAGGGGGAAAAAAAGAATTAAGATGAAGTAGTATTTTGTTCTAGGCTGTTTATTTTAAGTGTGTAGCGGTTAGAGGGAAAAAAAAAACATGACTTCCTTTACATTATCCTAAAACATTCCACAATTATTTTTCTTTATAAAATCTTTTTTGAGACAGAATCACGCTCTGTTGCCCAGGCTGGAGTGCAGTGGCGAAATCTCGGCTTACTGCAACCTCGGGGATCTCCAGGGTTCAAGCGATTCCCATGCCTCAACCTCCGGAGTAGCTGAGACTACAGGCATGCACCACCACACCCAGTTAATTTTTGTATTTTTAGTAGAGACGGGGTTTCACCACGTTGGCCAGGCTGGTCTCCGACTCCTAACCTCAAGTGATCCGCCCACCTCAGCCTCCCAAACTGCTAGGATTACAAGCGTGAGCCACTGTGCCTGGCCAGTCTATTAACTGTAAAAGCTATGAAAACTTTTTTTTTTTTCTTTTTTAAGACATAGGGTCTCGGCCGAGCGCGGTGACTCACACCTGGTAATCCCAGCACTTTGGGAGGCCAAGGCGGGTGGATCACCTGAGGTCGGGAGTTCGGGACTGGCCTGACAGACATGTAGAGACCCTGTCTCTACTTCAAAAATTACAAAATTAGCCCGGCGTGGTGGCGCATGACTGTAACCCCAGCTACTTGGGAGGCTGAGGCAGGAGAATCGCTTGAACCCAGGAGGCAGAGGTTGCGGTTAGCCGAGATCGCGCCATTGCACTCCAGCCTGGGCAACAACAGCGAAACTCCGTCTCAAAAAAAAAAAAACACGGGAGATAGGGTCTTATTGTGTTGGCCAGGATAGAGTACAATGGCACAATCATAGTTCGCTACAGCCTCAAACTCCTGGGCTCATGTGATCCTGCCACCTCACCCCCTCGAGTGGGTAGGACTACTGGCACACACTACCATGTAGACCTGATTTTTTAATGTTTTTGTAGATATAGGATCTCACTATGTTGCCCTGGGTGGTCTTGAACTCCTGGCCTCAAGCAGTCCTCCCACCTGAGCCTCCCAAAGTGTTGGGATTATAGGCATGAGTTACCGCACCCAGCAGGAACATTCACTTAATTACTAAAATTTTAAAATACCACCTCCACACACAAAATCCCCCATGAATAAATCTATATTTTGTTTTGGTAATGCAAGGTTGCTTTCTAAGACAACAATTGCTCATCTGCCCGTATGTATAAATACATGTAGGCATTTGGGAAAAAAGAAAAATGACTAATTTTCTCTTCCTACAATTTCTTCAGTCATCTACACTAGAACTCCATTATCTGAAATTAACTAAGGTATTCCTAGGCAGAAAAATAACTTGGTCAATTGTAGCCTAGGTTGGTCCTATATTTATTCAATGGCTATCACGTATTCATCACTTTCTTATACCTTAGACTTTCAGCAGATAATGAACTAACATAACCTAAAAAATCATCACTTTACAAATGCCTGCAAATATTAGGTAAATATAACAAAAAATACTTTTCAATGTAGAACTGAGCTTGAGTTTGCAAAGAAAGAAAAAAAGGAAAATCCCCAAACCTAAAGTGAAGAAGAAACAGAAAAATAAGTATCTGAACTTCTATTACAACTGCTGAAGGGGCAAGAAAGAGGAAGCTAGTACTAGGGGGCTTGAATTTTATTTCCTTTTAGAAACAAACAAACAAAAGTATTTACTCAAGATGGGGAAGTAGAGATAAAATCTCTACATAAATATGGGATCCTCAAAAGGCTGACCCTCAGTAAAAAAGTAGATTCTTCCTCTCCCCCACAAAAAAACTTCCCTGGCACAGGAAGTTACAAATAACTAGTCTTTGGCTGGGCTGCTGATTTCCCTTTGTTTTTTGTTTTTTGTTTTTTAATTCAACAGAGGTAGGGTCTCACTATATTGCCCAGGCTGGTCTTGAACTCCTGGGCTCAAATGATCTTCCTGCCTCTGCCTCCCAAAGTCCTGGGATTACATGCATGAGCCACCGTGCCTGGTCACTACTGATTATTTTTAAGTTTCCTCTGAGATAGTAAAATTCTGGGATGTTATTCACATAGGTTTTGAAATTCAAATGTACACTACTGGCATGAACAGCAAACCCCAGAGTGACAAATTTAAAACACCAAAAAAAAAGAATTTCAGGTATAATATACCCCCTAAGGCTCCAGTCAAACTTAATCCATATGTTCTGGTAATAAACATTTCCTAAGCATATACTATGTGTCAAGTATCCTTTCTAGGGGCTAGGGATGCAATAAGCAAAACAGACAAAAATCTCTACTCTTATGAAACATAAACAGTAGTCCCTCTTGATCTACAGGGTATGCATTGCAAGACCCCTAGTAGATACCTGAAACCACAGATAATACCAAACCCTACATACACTATGTTTTTTTGTATACACACATACTTATGATAAAGTTTAATTTATAAATTAGGCACAATAAGAGATTAACAACAATAACTGGTAATAAAATAGTACAGTTAGAACAATACACACAGTTCCCAACTTTTGACAGTTTGACTTACAATTTTTCAACTAATGATGGTGTGAAAGCAATAAGCATTCACCACAAACCTCAATTTAACAATGGAGTTACATCCCAATAAACTCATTTTAAGTTAAAAAGTCAAAACTATCATAAATCAACAAGTATTTTCAACTTACAATATTTTCAACTTAACAATAGATGTAAGTGCATCAAGTCAAGGAGCATCTGTATAATTCACAATTACATGGATAGAAGGTTTGTACATACTGCAAACCTTATCAACCTCAGCATATGATTTTTTTTTCCTTGTAAGTCAAGAACTTCCACCTATTCACTTAAAAAAAGCGCTTTACAATGTCTCTGTGTCATATCCAAATTGCCAACATCACTACTCTTGTCCCGGACATTACTATGTAAAATAAGGGTTACTTAAACACTGCAATACCGTGACAGTCAATCTGACAGTGGAGAGGGCTACTAAGTGACTAAATGATAGGTAGCATATACATAGAGTATGGATATGCTGGACAAAGGGATGATTTGCATCCTAGGCAGGATGGAGCAGAATGCTTGAGATTTCATCACACTACTCAGAGCTGCACACAATTTAAAACTTATGAACTGTCAGGGATTCATGATGGCTGACTAGAGGCATCTCCTACTTGCCTCTTTCACCAGGAATAACCAAAATAGTGAGTGATCACACTTGGAATAGATAATCCAAGAAAGAACACTGGAATTCAATAGAAAAATGACAAGAAACACCTAAAGCAAGGAAGGGGAGGAAAGCAAGACAGCCTGCTCGGCTGGGAGTCGAGAGGTGATCCTCACTGTGGGGAAAGAGTAAGTGAGAGACTCCCTGTGGTCCACATTCCCACAGTGGACTCCTGCAATTCTAGCCATTGGGGAGGCCCTAGGACCTCATGGGCTCTGAAACTAACATAGGGATCTGTCTGGAAATGGCGCAACAGCACTACTCCACTGAGGAAAATTGCACTGGGTCCCATAATCCCCCTAAGTCTTAAGCAGCTACAATAAGGCACCATTTTGACAACCCAGCCCACAACAGACTGAGCACTGTACTGGAGCCCAGCAGCTGGTGCACAGGCAGAAGAAAGAAACAGGCTGCCACCACCAGGACTGAGGCACAAGCTGGGCATGTGTCCCCCACTGCTGACCCCCAGTAGCAGCAGCACAGCACAGCCACTGATGCCCCTCACCCAATCATTCCAGGGCCTGGGAACCACCCTGTCCCTGCTTACCACAGTAGGTGTCTGCACATATCATTGGGGGGCCTGATGACACGCCAGCCCAGCTTCACCAGGTGGACATTTTTGTTTCAACCATATAAAAACTTTTAAAATATTTTCAAGAATATGTGTGTGAAAAGGATGCTTTATAAAAGTTAATATAACAGATTGGCTCAACTAGGTCAGTATGGGAAATAAATAGTTTATTTTCTATTAATTCACAAACAGGAAAAAAATATCTGATTTTCCAGTTCCCAAATGATTTCTCAGTTTAAAATAAATCAATTCAAAGGTCAACAAAACTGTATGCTTGCAGGAAGCTAAATTATCAAGTCTGTCACTTCCAGGAAACTATAAAGTGTTAAAATTTCACCAATTCACCCAAATTTATTTTAATTATCATTAACATTGATATATAACCAACAATATCTACTTATGACAGCTAGTAAAATCCCAGCTTGCTTTTTTACAAAAATTGATAACCTGATCCTAAAATTCACACGGAAATGCAAAGGGCCCAGAATAGCCAAACCTGTCTTGAAAAAGAAGAATAAAGAGGTCTTCTCTATTTTAAAACTCACCACAAAGCTTCAGTAATCAAAAGGCAATTTGGTACTGGTTTTAGAATAGACATAGAGATAAACGGAAAAGAATTGAGTCCAGATAAATCCTTACATTTATGGTCAACTGATTTTTGACAAAAGTGCCAAGGTAATTCAACGGGAAAAGAATAGCCTTTCAACAAATGGCACTCCTGCCGGGCGCGGTGGCTCACGCCTGTAATCCCAGCACTTTGGGAGGCCGAGGCGGGCGGATCATCAAGTCAGGAGATCCAGACCATCCTGGCTAACAGGGTGAAACCCCGTCTCTACTAAAAATACAAAAAATTAGCCGGGCATGGTGGTACGTGCCCGTAGTTCCAGCTACTGGGGAGGCTGAGACAGGAGAATGGCGTGAACCCAGGTGGCGGAGCTTGCAGTGAGCCAACATGGCGCCACTGCACTCCAGCCTGGGCGACAGAGAGAGACTCCGTCTCAAAAAAAAATAATAAAATAAATAAATAAATAAAAATTTTAAAGAGATGATTTAAAGTATACGGAAGATACATGTAACTTACATGCAAATACTATACCATTTCATATAAGAGACTGGAGCTTCTGAAAATTGTGGTATCCACTAGGAGTTCTGGAACTAATCCCCCATATATCAAGGGGCGACTGTAATCACTTAAAAAAAAAATCTTGAAAGTATGTATTTGTCACCAGCCCATGGGGAACACTATTCTTGAATTAAGTACCACTGAACACCTTTAAATACCTGATGGAAGCCTTAAACTCAGCAGCAATTTCCTGAAAACATGCCAACATATATTAATTATTCTGGGTCTAAAAGTCTGACAAATTACTTTAAAATACAGATGAAGACAAAAGAAAATGGTTTTAAACTGCAACAAGAAAAATGTACAAGTTGACCTGAAGTTTGAAACACTTGACTACATTGGTGTACTGTTAATCAAAATTTATCCACAAAACAGACTTGCAAAAGAAATTATAAACAGGGTAGTAAATTTCAAAGTAATTTATAACAGACTAAAGTCAAGCTACATTAGCAAAGTTGGGAGGTAGCACTTAAGAAAAAACTTTGGGCCAGGCACAGTGGCTCACACCTGTAATCCCAGCACTTTGGGAAGGCCAAGACAGGCAGATTACCTGAGGTCAGGAGTTCAAGACCAGCCCTGGCCAACATGGTGAAACCTCATTTCTACTAAAAATACAAAAAAAAGTAGCTGGGCATGGTGGTGCGTGCCTGTAGATCCAGCTACTGGGGTGGCTGAGGCACAAGAATTGCTTGAATCCGAGCAGTGGAGGTTGCAGTGAGCTGAGATCACACCACTGCACTCCAGCCTGGGTGACAGAGTGAGACTCCCTCTCACTTAAAAAGAAAAAAAAAAAGAAAGAAAGAAAAAACTCTGGAAAAGTTATATGGCTCTACCATGTACTATTTGGACACCTCTGGAGGAGAGGAACTTGTTCAATTTTAACAGTATCAACTTTATTGTTTAAGTAGCTAATATTTAGGCCTGGCACGGTGGCTTAAGCCTGTAATCCCAGCACTTCAGGAAGCTGAGTGGGTGGATCACCTAATATCAGGAGTTTGAGACCAGCCTGGCCAACATGGTGAAACCCCATTTCTATCAAAAATACAAAAATTAGCTGGGCCTCATGGCACACGCGTGTGGTGCCAGCTACGTGGGAGGCTGAGGCAGGAGAATCACTTGAACTCAGGAGGCAGAGGTTGCAGGGAGGCAAGGTTGTGCCACTGCACTCCAGCCTGGGCAACAGACTGACTCTGTCTCAAAGAAAAAAAAAAAAAAAAAGACTATCAACTAGGAAATATTTAGGTACAGCAGTACTAACAATACTGAGATGGACTAATTTACATAATCCCAAGGCTTTGGTTCCATTTTTTTTTTTTTTTTTTAGGGTGTTGCTCTGCATGATTGTAGCTCACTGTAGCCTCAAACTCCTGGGCTCAAGGGATCCTCCCACCTCAGCCTTCCAAGTAGCTGGGACTATAGGTATACGCCACCATGCCCAGCTAACTTTTTATTTATTTATTTTTTTGTAGAGACAGGGTCTCACTATGGTGCCCAGGCTGGTCTCCAACTCTTGGCCTCAAGTGAACCTCCCAAAGCGCTGGGATTACAGGTATAAGCCACTGTGCGCAGCTGCTTCCAAAGATTTTCTTGAGTGGCCAAAACCCCAGATAATCCACGAAAGAGCATGAAAAGTATTTTAAGGGACAATGGAAGGGGAGAAACTACTACCTAATATTCTCAGCAAGTTTCCCTGCCCTACCTGACAAGCGAATGATATTGAAGAGGAGGGGTAACTAACTGAACAGACTTTTCTCTCTCCTTCTATCCAGTCACCCACTATCCTGTAAATACGCAGCAGCTTTGAAGGACTTAATCAATGACCTTAAAATCAAATCTATACCATGGCTACAGTTTCAGGAAGCATATAAGCAAACTACTGCTATAGAATTTTCTTTAATGATAAAAATGCAAATGACTCACATTTGGTCATCCACTCCAACACAGCACATTCTAAAGAACAGGAGTTCAAATCCTCCTTCTGCCAAAAGATGTTGTGTCTTCACACACAAACAACTAATTATGGATTATATTACTACTACAGATTTCTGTTTCTCATTGAAGGCATATGAAGTTTTAAAAAAGAATTAAAAAATCAGAAAGGAAATGTTTCAAGTCTATTTTGAGGTGAAGCAATCAATTTACCATTTATCTTCTTCAGACTCAGACTTACATATGAAAGCCCACACACATGCATACACATAAGATCCCCAAAATGTTGATAACTGTTGAAGCTGCACAATGGATACCTGAGTTCATTATACTATTCTATTTTTGCATACATTTGAACATTTCCATAACATGCAGTTTTTTAAAATATGTATATGTGTGTCTATAGATGTTTATACATAAACTCCCAATAAACTGACATAGAAATATCCAATTGTTCAAAGTTTTCATGCTCCAAAAGTAAGTAAATATTTTTTTTTTTTGAGACAGTCTCTCACTGCCACCCAGGCTGGAGTGCAGTGGCACAATCTCGGCTCACAGCAACCTCCACCTCCTGGGTTCAAGCAAGCATGTCCGGCTAATTTTTTTGTATTTTTAGTAGAGATGGGGTTTCACCATGTTGGCCGGGCCAGTCTCGAACTCCTAACCTCAAATGATGTTCCCACCTCGGCTTCCTGCAGCGCTGGGATTACAGGGGTTGAGTCACCACGCCCAGCCAGACTTTCATCTAGCTACTTTTTATTCTACAAGTTGTACTGCAGGTGACCAGACCATTAGTGAAGGTCTAGTGAAAGAAATAATTAACTGCCCCAGAATAAAACAAGCCTAACCTTGAAAAGAGGCAAAGGGAAAGGTGCTAAACAGTTACTACAATTACTGCACATTTATATTTGGTCCTGTTATCCTCTAACACAGGTGGGTAGGTAGAAAAGGGGAAGTATTTCAGGGCCAGATTTCCTTTTGATTTTTTAAGTTGATGGGCAAGACAGGCCGGAATAAAGAAATCTAAAAAGTCTCCATTATAAATTATAACCAAGAGAGGCACAATGGCGCATGCCAGTAGTGCCAGCTACTTAGGAGACAGAGTGGGGAGAATCACCTGAACCCAGGAATTCAAGACTAGCCTAGGCAACGTAGTGAGACGTCATCTCTAAATAAATAAATAAGTTAATGAATTAATTAAAGGTAGAATTGTATAATATATGAATTATACCTCATTTTAAAAACAATTTAAGCCATATACAGTGATGCATGCCTACAGTCACAGCTACTCAGAAGGCTGAGGCAGGAGAATAGCTTGAACCTAGGAGTTTGAGAACAACCTGGGCAACATACAGAGGCCTCATCCCCCTCCCACCCCTGCCCAAAAAAAGCATTCATAGCTCATCTTAGTGTAATCAGCAATTTCCAATGACTATGCTTTACTGCTAGACATGAATTTATAAAACACACAAAGATTATACTGTATCTGCTTCAATTCCTTTTTTCATATTGCCATTCAATTTTCACAAGATTACTTTAAATGTAATCCTAAATTCATCCCCAATTTAACTTTTGTTAGTTACATCTAAAAATAAAACTAGTCAAAATTAAAATACTAACTTTGCAGCAAATTAATCTTGCATCAGTACTACAAACAAAATTTTAAACTTATTGTAGCAAAACATAACTTCGACTGAATCAAAGACATTAATTCTCAAGTCCAAAAAAAGGTCACGAGAACTTACTTAAAGTGGTAAAGGGAAACGCAGACTTAGGCATACATGCCAAGAAAAAAAAAAAAATAGAGATAACTCCTCTGCTAGAACCTCCCCCCAATACTTTCACAGCAACAATTATTTCCTTAGCACAAAAGTGATGTGTTCACTTCCACAAAACCTGGATCATCTAAGTTTGCCCAATTCCCTTCAATCTAAAAAACAGATGAAATTGTTTCATTTAGGTTAGTAGAATTTTGTGTCCCTATACATGAAAAAAGTCACCATCAGTGTGAGTAAGGCACATGGCTCCAGCTTCAAGGTCTTGTTCCCCAACCCACTGAAAAGAGTATATGCTTATAAAATATTCATCGACTTACCAGGTTAAAGACAGTTTCTACAATGTCCCTATTGGATACTTCTCCAACTTCAACCAAACCGGTCAACACGGCAAATTTCATTCTGATGCCCCTGATGGGGAGCCCTGGTTTCAGAGACAATGCACCCCCTTCAGTAGGGGTTTCTTCTCTCCCTCCACCTCCCCCGTCATCACCTGTTGGTGGCGGGGAAGGGACACGATTGTCTTCGCTAGCCATTGCTAGCGAAAAGGACAACTCAGTCACCCTTGGACAGCAGTCGCTGCACTGGTAATGAGCACAACACACGCAATGCAAAACGAAAGGGTCTCCCTTCCAACTTGTGGAGAAACCCCAAAGCAGTTGATGTGGAAAGTCCTTGGCGTCGCCCTCCTCCTTTTGGAGAATATTTGTCCAATCTCTCTCCCCGAGGCTGACAACAACGCCAAACCCTATTGGAAGATTAAATATATGTTAAATAGGCTAGGTTTTGTTTTAGGGTTTTGAGGGGACAAGAGAGAAATAGTTATTGTCGGTCAAATAAGTTACTAAAGGCACCCCACTACTAGCCACCCGCTTCTCCCCGGCTCAAAGAGCTGGGTTCTGGGTGAAGGCAGGTCCAAGAGGCCCCGCACAGGCTCACTCCTCCCCCACTCTCGTGCAGGTTCTAGGCGCAGGGTAACCTCTCCTCACAGGTGCACCAGAAAGAGAAACTGTCGCGGGGAAAGGAGGGATCGGAGGAAAGAAGGGGACCCACAAGCTATCACAGAGGTAGAAAGTTCCTCCTCACCCAGATACTCCGGACTCGTCCTCACCCCCCGCCCAGGAGCAGCGAGACGGAGGTGGCGGCGGAGATCCAGGGCAGGAAAAGGCGGGGGAAGGGGGCGGTGATTATTCTAAATGCTCGGCCCAGTGGGAGGAGTAAAGCACCTCTCTCAGGCACCTGAGATTCGACGGGAAGAGGCGGGGAGGTGTGTGTGGTAGCAGGAAGGGAGGGGAGCGGCCAGAGAAACCCGGCGGCGACCGCAGGGAGAAAGGGGAGGACAGAGAGGTCAGTGCACCTGGTCGCAGCCTCCAAATTTCCCTAGTCCGCTCCCCGGGAGTCCGCGGCTGCACAGAACTCCATGGCTTCCTGGCCCGCCCCGTCCCTGCGCTCAGCCTTTGCAAAAGCAGCCGCTGCTGGCGCTACGGACGCCGCGGCTGAGGCTGCTGCGAGTGGTGAGGATGCTACTGCCACAGCTAGCCCAGCCACGGCTCGCGCGGCTTTCCTGTGCCCACTGAAGCTGCTCCCCGCCGCCATGACAGCGCCGAGGGCTGCCGGGCGCCGCGTGCGCGTGCGCGTGCGCGAGCGCGCGGGGCGGGAGGGCGCGAAGGCGGAGGCAGCCGCGCGGCGGGGGCGCGCGGACGGCCTAGGGGCCCCAGAGCCAGCGGGAGCGCTGGGCTCGGGCTTCCGGCTGCACTAGGCGCGAGGGCGCGCACCCAGTGGGAGCACTGCTCTAGTAGCACCCGGTGTGTTCGCGGCCCGGCGAGGAGAGACCCTTCCGTTCGAGGGCCTATACTTCCCCCACACACACTCTCAGACCTCGGAAGGTGCTTCTGCAAGTCCTGAGGCGGGGATTCTGGCGCTCCTGCTGTTGTTAAGTTACCGTTGGGTCCCTTGGCGCGGAGGGAACCCGCCCCGCGTTGCCAAGGTATCTCATTGGACTTGGAGAAGAACACCTGAGGGACCTCTAGGAGCCAGAGAGGTGACGGCGCTGGAGCCAGTGAGGCTGCTGTCCCTGCCTAATGGGAGCGAGGAGTCCCCACCCCTGGCTGCTTTCAGCTGCTGCCCGCCCGCCGCTCTCAAC
>NW_016805059.1:7339873-7344009 GCF_001698545.2 Rhinopithecus bieti | reverse complement strand
GGCGGAGGCAGCCGCGCGGCGGGGCGCGCGGACGGCCTAGGGGCCCCAGAGCCAGCGGGAGCGCTGGGCTCGGGCTTCCGGCTGCACTAGGCGCGAGGGCGCGCACCCAGTGGGAGCACTGCTCTAGTAGCACCCGGTGTGTTCGCGGCCCGGCGAGGAGAGACCCTTCCGTTCGAGGGCCTATACTTCCCCACACACACTCTCAGACCTCGGAAGGTGCTTCTGCAAGTCCTGAGGCGGGGATTCTGGCGCTCCTGCTGTTGTTAAGTTACCGTTGGGTCCCTTGGCGCGGAGGGAACCCGCCCCGCGTTGCCAAGGTATCTCATTGGACTTGGAGAAGAACACCTGAGGGACCTCTAGGAGCCAGAGAGGTGACGGCGCTGGAGCCAGTGAGGCTGCTGTCCCTGCCTAATGGGAGCGAGGAGTCCCCACCCCTGGCTGCTTTCAGCTGCTGCCCGCCCGCCGCTCTCAACGGAGAGTCGGAGATTTCCACTGGGATGTCTCGGCAGCTGCTACCATTCGGGAAGGGAGGGGAGGGGACCGAGTCGACGAGGAATGGGAAAGATTCCTTGCTCTGCAGCTGCCGCCCCACCAAACCTCTCCTACATTCATTCTAGAGAGAGGATTCCTGAGACAGCTGCTACAAACAGCGTGGAGACAGGGTTCATTGTGCCTGTAGATCTCCGAAGGGTTTTTTTCCTCTTGTGATTTTCCAATGTGAAGATTAGGCTCGCGTCATTCTCAGAGTAGATCAAAAGATATATTAAGTAGTACAGATAGCTCATCATACTCAGTGTCCCTTCTTTCCACCCGCTATTAACAGTAAAGCATTATTCCTAGTGAGTGAAAATAAATTTAGAGGAAGCTGGTTTTCACCCACGTGTATCCTTTGAGGTCAAAGGGCCTTTTAAAATACTCCTAGCTCCTAAAATGAAAGTGAAGTAAAAAGTGTGATTAAACAAAGGAAGAATTCTGGAAAAGTTAGGAAAAAATTGTAGCGGTTTGAGAAAGTTGCCTGAAGAAAAAGTTATTTGAGATGGCCTTGAAAAGTGGACAGAAGCCAGGCGTGGTGACTCACGCCTGCAATCCCAGCACTTTGGGAGGCCGAGGCAGGTGGATCACCTGAGGTCAGGAGTTCAAGACCAGCCTGGCCAATATGGTGAAACCCCGTCTCTACTAAAAATACAAAAATTAGCCGGGCATGGTGGTGCATGCCTGTAGTCCCAGCTACTCGGGAGGCTGAGGCAGGAGAATTGCCACTGCACTCCAGTCTGGGTGACAGAGCAAGAGCGAGATTCTGTCTCAAAAAAAAAAAAAAAAAAAAAAAAAAAAAATTTTAGCTCTCATGGAAATTTGGGAAGAAAAAGGTAACAGACACAAGAAGCAAGGGAGGGCTGGGTGCAGTAGCTCACACCTGTCATCCCAACACTTTAGGAGGCTAGTGCAGGAGGATTACTTGAGACTAGCCTGGACAACAGCAAGACCCGGTCTCTTTTTTCTTTTTTTTTTTTTATTTTAACGGAGTTTCCCTCTTGTTGCCCGGGCTGGAGTGCAATGGCGCAATCTCGGCTCGCCTCAACCTCTGCCTCCTGGGTTCCAGCGATTCTCCTGCCTCAGCCTCCCTAGTAGCTGGGATTACGGGCATATGCCACCAGGCCCGGCTAATTTTTGTATTTTTGGTAGAGACGGGGTTTCACCATGTTGGCCAGGCTGGTCTCAAACTCCTGACCTTAAGTGATCTGCCTGCCTCAGCCTGCCAAAGTGCTACGATTACAGGTGTGAGCCACCGTGCCCGGCCAAGGTCTCTATTTTTTTAAAAAAGAAGCAGAAGAAGAAAAGGCAAGGGGATATTTTCTTTAGAAAAGTGTTACACCTTTTAAAAATACTAAAATGAATTCAACTGCACCAAATCTCATGTGGTTGCAAATGTTTGTTAAAGATTTGTTTTCTATAAGTAGACTTAATGAGGCAGACATCTTTCTGATGATCCAAATTGCCGACATACATTTCCAAAGTAAAAGGCAACATCAGTGGCTTCCCATTTCTGAAATCTCTGAAAAACTAAACACCTCAAGTTTGTTTCACATCATTAAATAAGTCTGGAATAAGGGGGAATAGGGTGTGCCTGCAGAAGAGACACAACTTTCACTTGACCTTTCATACATCTGTGTTTTGAAAGTGAGGCATTAATCCACAAAAGGCCTCTCATAGGATTTTGTCTCCTCAGATGGGGCAAATGGTATGTTAATATATCTGTCATATAAGTGCTAATTAAGTATTTGTTAAATGAATAAATATCTTCCATTAAGAAGCAGATGATAATAATGAAAATGCCCCCAACACAGAGTGATCACAGTCTAAATGATCTGGGGCTAAGGTTTGTAGCTTATGAGTTTGCAAGCTCACTGTTAATGCTGTTCTGCTGATGAAACAATGAACACAGACAATTAACCAAATATTTCTAAATGCCGGATACAGTGGCTCCTGCCTGTAATCCCAGCACTTTGGGAGGCCAAGGCAGGCAGGTCACCTGAGTTCAGGAGTTTGAGACAGCCTGGCCAACATGGTGAAACCCCATCTCTACAAATACAAAATTAGCCAGGTGTGGTGGTGGGTGCCTGTAATCCCAGCTACTTGGAGGCTGAGGCAGAAGAATCACTTGAACCCAGGAGGCAGAGGTTGCAGTGAGCCCAGACCATGCCTTTGCACTCCAGCGTGGGCAATAAGAGTGGAAACTCCATTCAAAAAATATATACATACATATATATACACACACACACACACACACAAATTGTCAATTATTTATAAAAATGTTTTCAACCTCTTTGCCCATGGTTAAAACAAAATAGTTGGCAAAAATTGGAGGTTCACTGCAGAAAGAAGCATAGGGAAGGTAGAAGTGGGAACTGTTCACTTCTAGGCAAGCCAGCTAAAATGCAATCACTAGGCCCAGGCGCAGTGGCTCACACCTGTAATCCCAGCACTTTGGGAGGCAGAGGCAGGAGAATCGCTTGAACCCGGGAGGTGGAGGTTGTGGTGAGCCGAGATTGGCCACTCCAGCCTGGGCAACAAGAGCATAAGTATGTCTCAAAAAAATAAATAAATAAAATGCAATCACTGTGGACTGTTATTTAGGTGTACACCATAGAATCTTGGAATGCTTCCAGATGAACTATGTGCCTATCAAATCTTAAGCTCCTTTATAAGCACAATACTTTGCACATTATAGGTATTCATATTATTTGGATTGAGTGGAAACTCTAAAGTTACTTGCTTTAATTTTTCTCACCTGAAAGCCCTTGTCTGGGTCTACACAGCTATTAGCAGTGAGAGGGAGGAAAATTCTGTTAAAAATGGGTATCTTGGCCAGGCACAGTGGCTCATGCCTGTAATCCAAGCACTTTAGGAGGCTAAGAGGGGAGGACTGCTTGAGACCAGCCTGGCTATCATAGCAAGACCTCATCTCTACAAAAAGTTTTAAAAATTAGCCAGGCATGGTGGAACACACCTGTAGTCCCAGCTACTGATGTGGGAGGATCACTTGAGCCGAGGAGTTTGAGGCTGCAGTGAGCTGTCATGGTGCCACTACACTGCAGCCTGGGTGACCAAGCAAGACCCCATACCAAAAAAAAGTAAGGGGAGGCCAGACGAAGTGGTGGCTCATGCCTGTAATCCCAGCACTCTGGGAGGCCGAGGTGGGCAGATTGCTTGAGCTCAGGAGTTCGAGACCAGTTTGGGCAACATGGTGAAAACCCGTCTCTACAAAAAATACAAAAATTAGCCAGATGTGGTGCTGCGTGCCTGTGGTCCCAGCTATTTGGGGGTCTGAGGTGGGAGGATCACTTGAGTCTAGGAGGTAGAGGTTGCGGTACGTCAAGGTCACATCCAGCCTGGGTGACAGAACAAGACCTTGTCTCAAAGAAAAGGGGTCGGTGGGGAGGTATCTTAATATGGAAAGCAGTTCTACAATGTGTTTATATCTTCAGCACTATTAATGGAAGTTTTCTAGTCAAGAGCCTTCATATGAACTATCAGCAGATGAGTTTATAGGACTACCCTACCTGTATCCCTGTACCATAACCCGCGTCCCCGCAAAAAAAAAAAAAAAAAAAAAAAAAAAAAAAACAGAAAAAAAA
>NW_016805059.1:7307381-7339531 GCF_001698545.2 Rhinopithecus bieti | reverse complement strand
AAAAAAAAAAAAAAAAAAAAAAAAAAAAGAAGGAAAAAAAAATTACCTCCTATAAAGCCAGGCTCAAGTTTCCCATCACCATCTAATTTGTATATCACTCTAACAGTATCTTGACACAATTTAGGACTAAAAGTTTTCATAATGTTCTTTGTCTTCAACATACACTGAAATCTTTGAGAAAAGAAGAAATACATAGTGGATTCAGAACAGGAAGCCTTCTGCATAGCTCAGAGTAACTCAAGCAAAGAGAAAGTAATTTCATACTGAAATCAAGAAGATTATTGATATGTAAACCCTTACCTATATGCAAAGAAAAAACATTTTCAGAACAAAGATGGGATGGAATTTTCTTTCTACTGGAAAATCACCCAATCCACCCAATTGTAACTTTCTAGGGTATAGATTAAATGATAACTTAGGGGAAAAGCACCACCTACATGATTTGCTGTACACCTGTTTGTGTATCCCTGGACTTTGAGTTTCTTAAATTATTAAGCATAGCTCATGATATCTTAGGCTGGAAAACCATGGCAATGGTTTTTTACTCCTTCCTATGAGAAAGTCAAACATTGCTTTTACTATTCATTAAATCTTACTAATGTTAAATAAGACTTCAAATGTTAGTAGCCTTTATTCATGACATTTTCATGGGGCATTCCACACTGAAAACAATTATAATTTAAAGGAAAAATACATTACCTATTTATAGTTAGAAACTCAAAGTTTAACATTAAAAGTTTATGTGGCTGGGCGCGGTGGCTCACTCCTGTAATCCCAGCACTTTGGGAGGCCAAGGCAGGCAGATCACTTGAGGTCAGGAGTTCAAGACCAGCCTGGCCAACATGGTGAAACCCCATCTCTTCTAAAATACCAAAAAAAAAAAAAAATAGCTGGGCATGGTGGTGCACTCCTGTAGTCCCAGCTACTCGGGAGGCTGAGGCAGGAGGATCATTTGAACCTGGGAGGCAGAGGTTGCACTGAGCCATGATGGTGCCACTGCACTCCATCCTGGGTGACAGAATGAAATTGTGTCTCAAAAAAAAACAAAAAAGAAAGAAAAAGTTTATGTGATTATTTAAGTTCAAAATGATCCACATCAACTTACTATATCTTGTACTTTTTGTGTGTGGTGGAGACTCACTCTGTTGCCCAGGCTGGCGTGCAATGGCGCCATCTTGGCTCACTGCAACCTCCGTCTCCCAGGTTCAAGCAATTCTCCTGCCTCAGCCTCCAGAGTAGCTAGGATTACAGGCATCCACCACCATACCCAGCTAAATTTTGTATTTTTAATAGAGACGGGGTTTCACCATGTTGGCCAGGCTGGTCTCAAACTCCTGACCTCAAGTGATCCACCCACCTCAGCCTCCCAAAGTGCTGGGATTACAGGAGTGAGCCACGTGCCCAGTGAGACATTTTAAAAAACATTTTTTCCCTTATGTATGTCACACAAAGGGTAGAGACTTGGAAAAGAGGAACTTCACTTTCAGCAAACGTACTAGCCAAAACATACCTTTCGAGACATAAAATATTAATGCAGTACTTGGTGTAGTTGATAAGGTGGTAGACCGGTTGGTTGATTTGTCTTTTCTATTTTTCCCTTCTCTATTTGGCTCTTAAATAGGTAGACCATTTGCAGTGTTCTCTTATGACAGTAAAATAGTGCTATTAGACTGCAATGAAATGTTGCACCACCACACCACCCTACCTTTGCAATCTATATAAGTCCATGTCACTAGAATGACTGTTGGCGTTTATCAGCTAAGTTCTGAATGGCTTGTGCAGTTGAGGTCTCTGAGAGGTCAGTGCATCACCTTAAAGTGGTAGGTTTCCATTTCCATCAGTAGGATAAAGGTAGGAGTTCACACAAGAAATGAGACACCAGGAGGCTGACTTCAAGCAGACGCGAAAGGAGATTACTTTTTCTAGCCCTCATTCTCTGGAGTTTGAAGGCTAAATTGCCTACTAGTACTCTAAGTAAAGAGAGAAAGATAACTTCTGTCATGTGGTAGCATGTTTGGAACATTCCCTCTTGGAATCCAATCTACTTGGAGGAGCCACATGGAGAACAAATGAGGCCCATCAGTTAACTGCCCCAGCTGAATTCCCAGTCAACAACCAGCTACCTGCCATGACATGAGTAAGCCATCTTGAATATTCCAGCCTTCAGATAACAACAGCCCTAGCTCTTGGGGGTGCAGAATTGAACAATCTACACAGAGTCTTGGGTTGTTTCCATATAGAAGAGATAGAAAGCCAAAACATCAGGTGAAAGAGATTATCTAGTTTTATTCCTGACCATGTTACTTCTTGTGGGGGGGTTGGGTGGGAACCATATTCCTTTTGTTTGTTCAGAGTAAAAACTTTTAAAATGTTCCAGCCTGGTCACAGCTATGCTGAAATCCAAAGTACTCATAATTGGGCCTGCATGTTAAAGAGGGTGAGGTGATACCCCTGTATTTAGCCAGAGATTTTCAAGGGAAAGGGGAATTTTGTGGGATCACGTTTGGGGTTATAAGGTCCACAAGGAATTTTCCAAGGAGGTTTTTCCCTTTGTTGCTGAGAAGACCTGGGTTTAATTTTATTAAAGGAAATATCCATTCATTTCCTTACAGAAACGCCATATGATTATCTTTGCTAAGAAATATGTACCAGTTCAACTCCACTAATAAAGGAATGTAAATTAAGATAGTTTGAGATAACATCATTGCCTCTCTCATTGCAAATATTTATAGTATCCAGTGTTGGCAAAGGGGAAATGAACACTCTTATTTACTGCAAATGTACAACATCACTGAGAGGCATTAATACACTGCACTTCCACTCTTTTTTTTTGAGACAGAGTCTTGCTCTGTCACCCAGGCTGGAGTGCAATGGCGCCATCTCGGCTCACTGCAAGCTCCACCTCCTGGGTTCACGCCATTCTCCTGCCTCAGCCTCCCGAGTACCTGGGACTACAGGCACACACCGCCATGCCCAGCTAATTTTTTTGTATTTTTAGTAGAGACGAGATTTCACCGTGTTAGCCAGAATGGTCTCGATCTCCTGACCTCATGATGTGCCCGCCTGGGCCTCCCAAAGTGCTGGGATTACAGGTGTGAGCCACCGCACCCGGCTGCACTTCCACTCTTAAGGATATATCCCAGGCATAACCAGGTAGCTGAAAGATACAGTTAAAATCATTTTCATTTTATAATTACTTATAATTTCAAAAACTTAGAAACAATCTAAATGTCTAATACACACAAAGAGAAGTTGTACATTCTGGTCCTTCCATACAGTGGGCATTGGAGGTAGTTAATGGACATAGAAAAGTTTCATGACATATTCAATCAAGGGACTCAGCCTGGCCAACATGGTGAAACCCCGTCTCTACTAAAAATACAAAAATTAGCCTTGGGTAGTGGCACACACCTGTAATCCCAGCTACTTGGGAAGCTGAGGCAGGAGAATCACTTGAACTGGGGAGGCGGATGTTGCAGTGAGCCAAGATTGTGCCCCTATACTCCAGCCTGGGCAACACAGCAAGACTGTCTCTAAATAAATAAAGGGACTCTTCTTCAAGTCATGTGCCATTGATAATGTGGTACCAAATAGGACCAAAAAATATTTAAAGCAAAAAGAAATTCACTCACTAACTTAAGTCATTCCAGAAAAAATTTGTTTAGCATTCTAATGTAGCAGGCATAGCATTAGACATTTAGGTTAAGAAGTAAAAAATTCAGTCCCTGCCTTAAGGACTCAATTCAGTATGTTAAGCCTATGAAAACCTAAAAGAGAGACTTTCAAGAGAAGGTGATACCAGACCTGAATTTTAAAGAATAGGAATAAGCCAGATGAAAAATTTGGAGAAGGTTATTCCAGGATATGAAGTCTTCAGAATGGTTGAACATTTTAACCTTAGAAGACAACTGAATTCAATATGACTCTTAAATAATTAGGTTGTTCTTCTAGATAGAACTATAGAGCATTAAAAGGTTGCTCTGTTTATATGTGTTGAAAAATGCATGCTATCATCCCCACTTAGGTTACACTCTTTATTTTTTATTTTATTTATTTATTTTTGAGGCAGTCTCCCTCAGTTGCCCAGGCTGGAGTGCAGTGGCGCCATCTCAGCTCACTGCAACCTCCACCTTCCGGGTTCAAGCAAATCTCATGCCTCAGCCTCCCAAGTAGCTGGGATTACAAGTGGGCACCACCATGCCCAGCTAATTTTTTTTTTTGTATTTTTAGTAGAGACAGGGTTTCATTATGTTGGCCAGGCTGGTTTCGAACTCCTGACCTCAAGTGATCTGCCTGCCTCGGCCTCCCAAAGTGCTGGAATTACAGGGATGAGCCACTGGGCCCAGCCACACTCTCTTTATAGGCACTCTTCCCTCCTCCTGCCATCCCATTAGAGACGAAAGTCTTGCCGTGCTGCTCAGGGTGGTCTCAAACTCCTGGCCTCAAGCGATCCTCCCACTTCGGCTTCCCAAAGTGCTTGGAACTGTGTAAGTCACCACACCAGCCTATAGGCACTTTTTATGTATAAAGAACCTGAGTTTGGGTAACTCCGATCCCATGACATTAAATAGTATTGTGATTACTTAAAATCTCAACATAGTGTTTTTTACCCATGCACAAAGGAGAAATGGAACTGACCCTGTGCTCACACAATAGGCTGCAGAAAACAGATCATCCTGAATACTTGCTTTTTTTAATGAATGAAAATTATGTGGCTGGGCATGGTGGCTCACACCTGTAATCCCAATACGTTGGGATGCTGAGGCCAGCAGATCACGAGGTCAGGTGTTCGAGACCAGCCTGACCAACATGGCAAAACCCCGAGGTTTCTACTAAAAATACAAAAATTAGCTGGGTGTGGCAGTGGGTTCCTGTAATCCCAGCTACTTGGGAGGCTGAGGCAGGAGAATGGCTTCAACCCTGGAGGCAGAGGTTGCAGTGAGCTGAGATCACGCCTCTGCACTCCAGCCTAGGCGACAGAGTGACTGCATCTCAAAAAAACAACAACAACAACAACAACAAAAATATGTTAGCATAATGAAGACCCCATGCCAAAATTATAATTGTTACATGAAAATCGTGAGTGATCACTCTCTCCCCAGCTGGGCCCGGGCCACCACAGCTGAGAGACAGACACTCATGGTGAATGGGACCGCTCTTCTCATTCTGCCTGCCTTTGGGCCCCCTAGTCTCTCCTCCCCGCCCATGGGAGGTACATGGGAGGCAGGGGTGCAGAATCTAGTCCAACGTCTCTGCCCCCGTCCTCTGCCTCATGGCGTCGGTGGGGTGGGGGGGAGTCCTCTGATCCAGTTTATTCATTTATTTTTATTTTTAAAAATGTTGGGGCCAGGCGCGGTGGCTCATCCCTGTAATCCCAGCACTTTGGGAGGCCGAGACGGGCAAATCACCTGAGGTAAGGAGTTTGAGACCAGCCTGGCCAACATGGAGAAGCCCCGTCTCTACTAAAAATACAAAATTAGCCAGGTGTGGTGGCGCATGCCTGTAATCCCAGGACGGAGGCTGAGGCAGGAGAATCGCTTGAACCCAGGAGGCGGAGGTTGCAGTGAGCCGAGATCACGCCATTGCACTCCAGCCTAGGCAACAAGAGAGAAACTCCGTCCAAGAATGAATAAATAAATAAATAAATAAATAGGCCGGACACAGTGGCTCACACTTGTAATCCCAGCACTTTGGGAGGACAAGGTGGGTGGGTCACCTCAGGTCAGGAGTTCAAGACCAGCCTGGCCAACATGGTGAAACCCCCAGCTCTACTAAAAATACAAAAATTAGCAGGGCGTGGTGGCAGATGCCTGTAATCCCAGCTACTAGGGAGTCTGAGGAAGGAGAATTGCTTGAACCTAGTAGGCAGAGGTTGCAGTGAGCCCAGATCTCGCCACTGCACTCCAGCCTGGGCGACAGAGTGAGACTCCAGCTTAAAAAAATAATAATAATAATTTTGTTTTCAAAAAACAGAAAAGGAAAAAAAAAAAGGTGAGTCTGGGAACGGCAAGCAGGTTGTTAATGGGACTTGACTAGAGATGAAGCTAAAGGCCAGACGAGGTGGCTCACGCCTGTAATCTAAGCACTTTGAGAAGCTGAGGTGGGCAGATGGCTTGAAGCCAGGACAGCCTGGGCAACATGGCAAAACCCTGTCTAAAAAAAAAAAAAGCCCAGCATAGGGTCACGTGTCTGTAGTCCCAGCTACTGAGTACTTGAGAGGCTGAGGTGGGAGGATGGCTTAAGCCTGGGAAGTCTAGGCTGCAGTGAGCCATGAAGGCACCACTGCACTCCAGCCTGGGTGATACGAGACCCTGTCTCAAAAAAAAAAAAAAAAAAAGAGATGAGGCTAGAGAGGCGGAATGGACCACTGTAAACCTGGCTTTGGACTTTCAGACTGGACTCTACCCTGAAGGCAACCTGCTGCCTTTAGAGGATTTCAATCAATAACATAACAGGATTTCACTAACCTCTTAAGAAAATCCCGGCTGGTCGGGGTGGCTCACGCCTGTAATCCCAACACTTTGGGGGGCCAAGGCAGGCGGATCACCTGAGGTCAGGAGTTCGAGACCAGCCTGACCAACATGGAGAAACCCTGTCTCTATTAAAAATACAAAAAATTAGCCGGGCGTGATGGTGCATGCCTTTAATTCCAGCTACTCAGGAGGCTGAGGCAGGAGAATCGCTTGAACCTGGGAGGCGGAGGTTGCAGTGAGCCGAGATCGCGCCATTGCACTCCAGCCTGGGCAACAAGAGCAAAACTCTGTCTCAAAAAAAGAAAATTACTAGCAGCTACCCAACCCCCACTATATATTTGGGTAGAATCATCCATTATATGGAACTGATGGAGTGCAGTGTTTACATTATTCTATAATTTGGATTTTAAAGATGAAAAATTGTGTGGGATGAGATGATTAACATATTTTCATTGCAGGAGGAGGCTTAGTTTTAGGCCTTTTTCCTCAGAATGTTGAGAAACCAAAGATTAAGAAAAATGTCATCTTGGGCCAGATGCAGTGGCTCACACTTGTAATCCCAACACTTTGGGAGGACAAGGTGGGTGGGTCACCTGAGGTCAGGAGTTCAAGACCAGCCTGGACAACATAGTGAAACCCCAGCTCTACTAAAATACAAAACTTGTATTTTAGATACACTATCTTTAGTGAGGAGCTGTGTATAAGTATTATTTAACTGTTAAGCAAATACTTGAAACATATTTGGAAGATTCATGTTGCTATGTGTGGCACATCGTCCTACGAAACTGGTGTGACACGGTCCCAGAAAAGTATATGGTTGCCTTTGTCATACATGCAGCCAGCCTCAAATATAGAAAATGACATCTTGAAGCTGTAATTCCCCAATTCTGTGGGTCTTAATCTTGAGTCATTAGATTCACCTGGAACCTTAAGCATTACCTGATAGAGTTTATAAATGCCAATACCTGATAGGTGCAGCACCAACATAATATGCATGGAGGTCTTGGAATCATTTACCAAGAAGGTCCTGAGCACAGAAGTTGGTGAGATGGCAAAGCAATATATGGAGAAAAGTCTTTTGGTTCCAGACCATGTGATCACATGCCTATAATGATGTCCGAGTTGGAGAATAGGCGTGGCCAGCACTGGCTCCTCGATGGTTTTCCTAGGACATTAGGACAAGCCGAAGCCCTGGACAAAATCTGTGAAGTGGATCTAGTGACCAGTTTGAACATTCCATTTGAAACACTTAAAGATCGTCTCAGCCACCGTTGGATTCACCCTCCTAGCAGAAGGGTATATAACCTGGACTTCAATCCACCTCATGTACATGGTATTGATGATGTCACTGGTGAACCATTAGTCCAACAGGAGGATGATAAACCCGAAGCAATTGCTGCCAGGCTAAGACAGTACAAAGACATGGAAAAGCCAGTCATTGAATTATACAAAAGCCGAGGAGTGTTCCACCAATTTTCTGGGACGGAGACGAACAAAATCTGGCCATACGTTTACGCACTTTTCTCGAACAAGATCACACCTATTCAGTCCAAAGATGCATATCAACCCTGCCCAGTGGAAGAACCAGGAAGATGTGGTCATCCATTCAATTCTGTGTGTAGTATTGATGCTGTGTCCAAATTAGAAGCTAGCTGAGGTAGCTTGCAGCATCTTTTCTAGTTGAAATGGCAAACTGATAGGAAAACAAATGAGTAGAAAGAGTTCACGAAGAGGCCCTCCTCTGCCTTTCAAAAGGAAGGTCACCTACACATGTTTAAGGTGTCTCTGCACATGTCTCAAGCCCTTCACAAGAAAGCAAGTACAGTGTGGGAATCCTCAAAAAGCATGGGAAGTCTAAGTATTTAGCTACATAAATGTTGTAAGATCATATCTTATGTATAGAAGTAATAAGATCGTTGGAATTACTGGACAAATTGAATAGTTGAGGTTTCTATTCAGGACAATAAAGTGTATTTTGAAAGTGTTGCTAAGTATTGATGCTGACACGGTCTCACTCCTATGAGTGACCCAAACATATTATAAATAGGTGGTAAAGGGAATGGAGCCGGTGGGGTTGAGCAGAATGTTATACTAGGTGTGCCTGGACTGAGTATAACAGCTTTATGATTATGGGAAAACAAAATCTTTATTTTTTTTTCTGTTCCAAAGATTCATCCTATGGGGTGGCCATAAAGTATAGAATTATCATTCATTATAACATAATATCAATAAACCATTTGTTAAAAGAAAAAAAAATAAATAAATAAATGCTAATACCCAAGTCGATCACATCAGAATTTCAACTGGGACCCAGACAGATACCAGATATCAGTGTTCTTTTTTCTTTTTTTTTTTGAGACGGAGTCTTGCTCAGCTGCCCAGGCTAGAGTGCAGTAGTATGATCTCGGCTCACTGCAACCACCGTCTCCCAGATTCAACCGATTCTCCCACCTCAGCCTCTGAGTAGCTGGGATTACAGGAACCCACCATCATGCCTAGTTAATGCTTGTATTTTAATAGAGACAGAGTTTCACCATGTTGGCCAGGTTCATCTTGAACTCCTGACCTCAGGTGATCCGCCCGTCTCAGCTGCCCAAAGTGCTAAGATTACAGGTGTGAGCCACTGCACCCAGCCAAAGTTTATTTCTAAATAAAAATGTGGTTAGTAGGCTGGGCACGGTGGCTCACGTTTGTAATCCCAGCATTTTGGGAGGCCAATATAGGTGGATCCCTTGAGGCCAGGAGTTCAAGACCAGCCTCGCCAACGTGGTGAAACCCTGTCGCTACTAAAAATCCAAAAAATAGCTGGGGCTGGGGGCAGTGGCTCACGCCTGTAATCCCAGCACTTTGGCAGGCAGAGGTGGACAGATCCACCTGAGGTCAGGAATTTGAGACCAGCCTGGCAAACATGGTAAAACCTCATCTCTACTAAAAATGCAAAAATTAGCCAGGTATGGCGGCACATGCCTGTAATCCCAGCTACTCGGCAGGCTGACAGGAGAATCACTCAAACCGGGGAGGCGGAGGTTGCAGTGAGTCACGATCGGGCTGCTGCACTCCAGCCTGGGCAACAGAGTAAGACTCCGTCTCAAAAAAATAAATAAATAAAATAAAATAGAATAAAATAAAATTATCCAGGCATGGTGGCGCACCCCGGTAATCCCAGCTACTCATGAGGCTGAGACACAAGAATCACTAGAAGCCAGGAGGCGGAGGCTGCAGTGAGCTGAGATCTCGCCACTGTACCTCAGCCTGGGTGACACAGCAAGACTCTGCTGCAAAAATAAACTAAAAAAGAAAGAAAAAAGGTGTGGTTAGTAAACAAGAAATCATCATTTAGGAAAATGTATTCTAATTTCCAGAATCTAAATGAGATTAACGGAAGTTCCATGATCAGCAACTACAGAAAAAATTATATTATGTTGTACAGTAAAATTAGAAGGTCTTTATTCCTCTGCTAAATTAAACCTTTTAAAATAGGTTGTTAGATCATTTTACTTAGTGTTTAAGCTTTACAAAATATATATTTCACTTATGTCATTTTAACTAGTTGAGAAAAATCTGATGCAGAAAGTAACACATAGCAGTACTGATCTAGTTTTAGTTCTATGAGTCATAATCGTAGAAGCTCGGAAGACGAAAAAAAGAAAGAGAGAGAGAGAAAATCTATTGAATTGAGGCCCTGGAAAAATGAGCTAAGACTAACTTAAATGGAAACAAGTTTGGTAAGCCACCTCCAGACTGTAGTACACGTTTATTACATTCAGCCTTTGTGTTGTGTTCTTTACAGATGGATGAGAATTAAGAAAAGAATATAGGCTGGGCGCGGTGGCTCACGCCTGCAATCCCAGCACTTTGGGAGGCCGAGGAAGGCAGATCACCTGAGGTCAGGAGTTGGAGATCAGCCTGACCAATATGATGAAACCCCGTCTCTACTAAAAATACAAAAATTAGCCAGGTGTGGTGGCATGTGCCTGTAATCCCAGCTACTTGGGAGGCTGAGACAGGAGAATCCCTTGAACCTGGGAGGCAGAGGTTGCAGTGAACCAAGATCGCACCATTGCATTCCAGCCTGGGCAACAAGAGCAAAACTCTGTCTCAAAAAAAAAAAAAAAAATGTCATTTTCCTCTTTTTCTAATTCTCCCTCAGCCATTATTAACCAATAACCAAGGTAGTAGCATACAAGGTGAACAGAACAATTGAGCATAATATTACTGTTCTTTTCCTTTTTTTTTTTTTAAGTTCCCAAACATTTGACTGTTAAATATTTGGAAACCAAAGTGAATTCACTTTTTTTTGGTACCGCTAATTTAATTTGGAATTGTGGTAATTCAGTAAGCTAGGTAAATATTAACCTTGCAATAGGAAGAATGAAAGAAGACCACAGCCATATCCCCTAAGGTTTCAATTCCAAATGCAGAGATGAGTGCAACTGTCTGGCTGGTGTGAAGAACAGATGGTGACCAGGCAAGAATAAAAGCAAAGAGACCGTTTAAGACAACACTTAAATAGTCTAAGCAAGGTGGAGGCTGAAAAGAAAAAGAAAAGGATTCAAGATATATTTTGTCGGGCACTGTGGCTCACACCTGTAATCTCAGCAATTTGGGAGGCAGAAGTGGGTGGATCGCTTGAACTCACAAGTTCAAGACCAGCCTGGGCAACATGGTGAAACCCCCATCTCTACAAAAAAAATACAAAAATTAGCCAGGCATGATGGTGCCAGCCGGTAGTCCCAGCTACTCAGGAGGCTAAGGTGGGAGAATCACCTGAACCCAGGAGGTCGAGGCTGCAGTCAGCCAAGATGGTGACACTGCACTCAAGGCTGGGCAACAGAGTGAAACCCTGCCTCAAAAAAAAAAAAAAAAAGAAAAGAGCACCAATGGGATCTGTTACTGTATTGGACATAAGGGAGTGAGGAAGAGTGAAAAGGGAGGAACAAAAGATAGCTTCTAGGTTTTTGACTTGAGCAAGTTGGGGAGAATACACCAGTGACTGAAGTGTTCCTGATGGGAGTTGAGCTAGAAGAGGACAAGCAGTGAAATCAAGGAGGAGCTTCACTTGCTTGCCACTGGCCAGGCTCTGGAAGGCATTTTAAATTTATTTTTCTCTGTGTTAGATGGTAAAGAGGAGACTCAAGACCAAGCCTGGGGCTCTTTGAAAGGTAAATAGGGGTGCTCAGAGGAGAAGGAACTAGGAGATTGAGAAAAGAGAGGCCAATGTGGTAGACAGAAAATAGGAATGTGGAGTTAGGGAAGCCAAGGAGGAAAGTGACTCAAGAAGGAGGAAAATGATCAGGATGTGATTGTGCTTACTCATGCCCCTGGTTAGTATGATAATTGCTAATGGAAAGTTATGAGACATATCTGTACTGGTGACTGCACCTGGGAAAGAGCATGTATTTGTGCTACAGTGACATTCACATGCTCAGTTTTCCCCTCCACCTTTCCCCACAAAATGTTCGTTATATGTCAGGAAACTGATGACGGCACATTTGTTATTTCCCTTAACTATGTTTCTTACCTCTGCTTTAAATAATATTGAGAGATCTTACATAATTGCGAAAGTAATGCATGTTAATGAAGGAAGTTTGGGAAATGTAGAAAAGCTCAAAAATGAAAGAAAAAAACACACCCAAGGGGCCAGGCACGTTGGCTCACGCCTGTAATCCCAGCACGTTGGGAGGCAGACACAGGCAGATCATGAGGTCAGGAGTTTGAGACCAGCCTGACCAACATGGTAAAACCCCATCCCTAAAAAAAAAAAATACAAATATTAGCTAGTTGCAGTGTTGTGCACCTGTAATTCCTGCTACTCGGGAGGCTGAGGCAGGAGAATCACTTAAACTTGGGAAGCGGAGGTTGCAGTGAGCTGAGACAGCACCACTGCACTCCAGCCTGGGCGACAGAGTTGAGATTATGCACAACATACTATACCCTGCTTTTTTTCATGTAAAAATATATCATTAACATTTTCTATGTCACTTGTGGGATTTGGGTTTTTTTGTTTTGTTTTGTTTTGTTTTGTTTTGTTTTGTTTTGTTTTTTGAGATGGACTCTTGCTCTGTCACTCAGGCTGAAGTGCAGTGGTGCAGTCTTGGCTCACTGCAACCTTCGCCTCCCAGGTTCAAGTGATTCTTCGGCCTCAGCCCCCTGAGTAGCTGGGACTACAGGCACCCACCACCACGCCCAGCTAATTTTTGATTTTTTAGTAGAGACGGGGTTTCGCCATATTGGCCAGGCTGGTCTCAAACTCTTGACCTCAAGTGATCCACCTGCCTTGGACTCTCAAAATGCTAAGATTATTATAGGTGTGAGATACTGCGTCCAGCCACTTGCATTTAAATATTAATTGTATATAATATAACTGTAAATAACTATATTAATATATGACTAAACCATAATAAATCAATTTAAGCAATCTTGTATTATTTAAATTCAAGTTTTTTCCTGATGTTTTGCTATCATAAACATCATGAAATTGTGTACTAGTTACCAGCATAGGCTTTAGCACCTAACACATCTGGTGCTACTACCATGACTTACTGGCTGTGTATTTATGAGAAATTATTGAACAAATTATTGAAGTTTCAGTTTCCTCACCTATAAAACGACTATACTAAGAGGGCCAGGCATGGTGGCTCATGCTTATAATTCCAGCACTTTGAGAGGCTGAGGTGGGCAGATCACTTGAGTTCAAGAGTTCAAGACCAGCTAGGGCAACATACGGAGACCCCGTCTCTAAAAAAAAATACAAAAATTAGCCATTCATGGTGATGCATGCCTGTAGTCCCAGCTGCTTGGAAGGCTGAGGTGGGAAGGCCACTTGAGCCCAGGAGGTTGACGCTGCAGTGAGTTGAGACGGCACCACTGCACTCCAGCCTGGATGACAGAGCAAGACCCTGTCCCCACCCGCCCCCCACCAAAAAAGGGAAAAAAGTCTATACTAAGAATACCCATGGTGAGGATTACAGGTAAAGCACTTACCATGATACTCCAAAAGCAATTATTGCTTAATAAATGTAAGCCATTATTAGAATAATTAAGGTGTGACTGCATTTTATTTTATTTTATTTTATTTTATTTTATTTTATTTTATTTTTTGAGACAGAGTTTCACTCTTGTCACCCAGGCTGGAGTGCAATGGCACGATCTCTGCTCACTGCAACCTCCACCTCCTGGGTTCAAGCGATTCTCCTGCCTCAGCCTCCCAAGTAGCTGTGATTACGGGTGCCTGCCACCACGCCCAACTAATTTTTTGTATGTTTAGAAGAGATGGGGTTTTGCCATATTGGCCAGGCTGGTCTCAAACTTGTGACCTCAGGTGATCCGCCCGCCNNTTTTATTTTATTTTATTTTATTTTATTTTATTTTTTGAGACAGAGTTTCACTCTTGTCACCCAGGCTGGAGTGCAATGGCACGATCTCTGCTCACTGCAACCTCCACCTCCTGGGTTCAAGCGATTCTCCTGCCTCAGCCTCCCAAGTAGCTGTGATTACGGGTGCCTGCCACCACGCCCAACTAATTTTTTGTATGTTTAGAAGAGATGGGGTTTTGCCATATTGGCCAGGCTGGTCTCAAACTTGTGACCTCAGGTGATCCGCCCGCCTCAACCTCCCAAAGTGCTGTGATTACAGGTGTGAGCCACCACGCCTAGCTGTATTTTACATTTTTTGAAAAAATTGTAAGTTTTCACACTGGGCGCAGTGGCTTACACCTATAATCCCAGCACTTTGGGAGGCCGAGGCAGGTGGATCACTTGAGGTCAGGAGTTTGAGACCAGTCTGGCCAACATGGTGAAACCCCGTTTCTACTAAAAATACAAAAAGTAGCCAGCGTCGTGGCGCATGCCTGTAGTCCCAGCTACTCAAGAGGCTGAGGCAGGAGAATGTCTTGAACCCAGGAGGCGGAGGTTGCAGTGAGCTGAAATCATGCCACTGCACTCCAGCCTGGGCGGCAGAGTGAGACTCTGTCTCAAAAATAATAATAAAAAAAAAATTTTCAATCAATTTATCTGTTTAATGTTCTGTTTGCCAGCTAATCTGGTTAGCCTTTGGAACATCCATATAATCTTTGATTCAGTCGCAAATTCCATTAATTTCTTGGATCAAAAGAGGGAACTCTTGACAATGATTTCTTCTCTGCTCACTCAGACTGTTAGTTTCTATGAATCAAAAATACTCGTTTTTTTCAGAATCAGATCTCTAATGCTACTCTTTCAAAACACATAAGTACTAATCTTTCAAAATACATCAAAAAAGAATCTAGAACTAAACATAACAAACTAGTACAAACTTCAGCTCTGCCTGCTCAGTTACCACTGTTGCCTACTTCCTCTCTGTCACTTTTTTTTGTTGGTAATGAAAGGAGAGAAGGCTAAGCAAAGTTCATACCACATCTAGCGAGAAGAATAAAGTTACCGAATTCCATTCTGCAGAATGCACCACCCCAACACCCTAGACCCTCCTCTAGCACTCCCACAACTGCTCATAAACTACAAACTGCACTCAATTTCCAGTGTTATAAAATCCTTTTGCTCTAGTATCAACAAATAATTATTCTGACCTCCTTTGTAGAGAACTGAGTTCTCACTTATATCTTGGTCACTTTTTATTAATCACTGAAAATTCTTCAGGGTTCCCACATGTGAGCTATTGGAATCAGAAAGTTTTGGTCAGTAGATTTTTTAGACAAAAACAGGAGAAGCCAGAAATCTTTCCCACCCCACAAAAAGACTGTTTTGTGGATTGTAGGCTGTCTACTGTGGTCCCTTTGTGCTTGGTTCAGTGTGCCATGGAAACTAGAGACAGTACAGGTACTTTGTTTACACAGCCTTCATTTCTATTTACAAAATCTCTTTGTGGAGTTTGCAAAGCTTTTTTTTTTTTTTTTCACTGCTGCACCTGTCGATCCAACTTTAACCATCAGCCAATGAACAGTAAGATCTCAAGCCAGTTTCTGATGGGGGAAGTGGGAGGTGTACCCATCAGACTGGTTCAACTGCCTGAAGATGACTATTACCCCAGTTTAAATTTAAAAAAGAAAGAAAGAGAGAAAGAAAAAGAAATAAAAGAGAAAGATGGTCAGGTGCAGTGGCTCACACCTGTAATCCCAGCACTTTGGGAGGCCGAGGCAGGTGGATCACCTGAGGTTGGGAGTTCGAGACCAGCCTGACCAACATGGAGAAACACCGTCTCTACTAAAAATACAAAATTAGCCAGGCATGGTGGCGGGCGCCTGTAATCCCAGCTACTCAGGAGGCTGAGGCAGGAGAACTGCTTGAACCCGGGAGGTGGAGGTTGCAGTGAGCCGAGATCATACCACTGAACTCCAGCCTGGTGACAGAGCAAGACTTTGTCTCAAAGAAAAAAGAAAAAAAGGACTGCATCCAGGGGCCTGTGAGTCCATTCAGTTTAAGTGCTATAATTTAGGTTCCCTATTTAGTAGAAACCAAAAGGAGTATACTTAAACCTTCACCGCTAGTTTCCTAAAGAATTCATTTCAGATAATAAGAGAAAGGGAAGTTGAATTCTATTTACAGCTATTTCCTATATTCTTTACTTAATTCCTCTGAATCTCACTTTTTTCACCCATGAAACACAGCTAATAATACCTACCAAAGAGGATTGTTCTGAGGATCAATTAACGATGATCATTAGATTTGGCAATCTTTTTTTGTTTGTTTGTTTTTGAGATAGTCTCGCTCTGTCATATAAGCTGGAGTGCAGTGGCGCGATCTCGGCTTACTGCAACCTCTGCCTCCCGAGTTCAAACAATTCTCTGCCTCAGCCTCCTGAGTAGCTGGGATTACAGGCACCTGCCACCATGCCCGGCTAATTTTTGTATTTTTACTAGAGACGAGGTTTCACCATCTTGACCAGTATGGTCTTGAACTCCTGACCTCGTGATCCACCTGGCTCGGCCTCCCAAAGTGCTGGGATTACAGGCATGAGCCACCTTGCCTGGCCTTATTTTTATTTATTTTAAGACAGAGTTTCCCTCTTGTTTCCCAGGCTGGAGTGCAGTGGCACAATTTCAGCTCAGTGCAACCTCCACCTCCCAGGTTCAAGTGATATTCCTGCCTCAGCCTCCCAAGTAGCTGGGATTACAGGAGTCTGCCACCACACCTGGCTAATTTTTGTATTTCTAATAGAGATGAGGTTACACCATGTTGGCCAGGCTGGTCTAGAACTCCTGACCTTAGGTGACCCACCCACCTCGACCTTCCAAAGTGCTGGGATTACAGGCGTGAACCACTGCGCCCGGCCTAGATTTAGCAATCCTTTAAAAAGGCACTTTTAATGTTCATAATATAATGAACAAATAATGCAAGAAATTTTTCTTTAAGAATCACACAAACTTTATTACTTAGTTTTTTCTTAACCAATGGGGCATTGGCAATATATCCTTCATACTAAGAAAGACATAAACAATTCAGCCAGGCACGGTGGCTCACGCCTGTAATCCCAGCACTTTGCGAGGCCAAGGCGTGTGAATCACTTGAGGCCAGGGAGGCAGAGGTTGCAGTGGGCTGAGATCACGCCATTGCACTCCAGCCTGGGCGACAAGAGTGAAACAACATCTCAAAAAACAAAAACAAAAAACAAAAAGACATGAACAATTCTAATCTTCAAGTCACTTTTAATTGCTCCTTCCTCTTCACATCCACAGAATGCTACTTATGCTTATCAACCCTCACTTTATTCTTCTTTGAGTTTTAACTACTTATTTACCAATCTCTTTCCTCCACAAAACTGAACATTCCAGGCGTCTTTTTTTCCTTTACAACATCTGGATATTGTGTACTTTGCAGAAACATCCAGTGTTTCCATAAAACTTTGTGTTGAAATGAAAGAAGATAAAGCCAAATATAAGACCTATTTTGGAACCTATTTCCAATTGACAGCCATATCTTGATTGTAACCCCTTTTTATTTATCAATGAAAAGGGACCAGAGGAGGGAGTATAGGTGCCATCAGAAAGCGCTGTGTTTTTGTTTTTGTTTTTTTTTGAAACAGAGTCTCGCTTTGGAGTGCAGTGGCGTGATCTCGGTTCACTGCAACCTCCACCTCCCAGGTTCAAATGATTCTCCTGTCTCAGTCTCCCAAGTAGCTGGGACTACAGGCACGTACCACCACACCTGGCTAATTTTTGCATTTTTAGTAGAGACAGGGTTTCACCATGTTGGCCAGGCTGGCCATGAACTCCTGACCTTAACTGATCCGCTCACCTCGGCCTCCCAAAGTGCTGGGATTACAGATGTGAGCCACCATGCCCAACCGATTTTTTTTTTTTTATTTATTTTTAAAGACAGGGTCTTGCTCTGCACCAGGTTGGAGTGCAGTGGCACCATCTTGGCTCACTGAAACCCTGGCCTCCTGTGCTCAAGCAATTCTCCCACCTCTACCTCCCAAATAGCTGGGATTACAGGTGCATGCACCAAGTCCAGGCAATTTTTTCATTTTTTTGCAGAAATAGGGATTTTACCATGTTGCTCAGGCTGGTCTCGAACTCCTGAGTTCAAGCAATCCACCCACCTTGGCTTCCCAAAGTGTTGAGATTACAGGCAAGCCACCATGCCCAGCCTGGAAAGTGTTTTAAGAAAGAAGGAAAATTCAAGTGTTGAATGCTGCAGATAGACAAGGAAGGATGAGGTCTAATTAAAGTCCCCTGGTTTTTCTGGTGACTACAAGTAACCTTCAAGAGTACTGTCCCAGTGAAGTGACAAAGGAAAAGCCAGATTACCGAAAGCTTGAAAGTGAGTAGTGTTACCAGGTTCAACAGGTCAAAGGAAAAAAAAAAAAGAAAGAAAAGAGAACGTGTTTACAAATGCCTGGAACAGAATGTAGATCTTAATTCTGGGATATGCAGTTCCTTCAGGGTTGAGCATGACACATCAGTGCCCTTCACAGAGTTCTATGCCCTAGCCAAGCCAGGCATATTGTCAGAGGCATTTGAACCAGAGCGACTCCATCTTGAATAGGGGCTGGGTAAAGGAGGCTGAGACCCACTGGGCCACATTCCCAGGAGGTTAAGGCATTGTAAGTCACAGGCGATAGGAGGTTGGTACAAGATACATGTCACACAGACCTTGTTGATAAAATAGGAAACTGGCCAAAACCCACCAAAATCAAGATGGCGACGAAAGTGACCTTTGGTTATTCTCGCTGCTCATTACATGCTAATTATAATGCATTAGCACGCTAAAAGATACTCCCACCAGTACCACGACAGTTTTAAAATTCCATGGCAGTGTCAGAAAGTTACCTTATATGGTCTAAAAAGGGGAAGAACCCTCCGTTCCAGGAATTGCCTGTCTCTTTCTGGAAAACTCATGAATAACCCACCCCTTGTGTCACATATAATCAAGAAATAACTGTAAGTATTATCAGTTGAGCAGCCCAAACTGCTGCTCTGCCTTAGGGAGTAGCCATTCTTTTCTTTCTTCACTTTCTCAAACTTGCTTTCACTTTATAGACTTGCCCTGAATTCTTTCTTGCACGAGATCCAAGAGTGCTGTCTTGGGGTCTGGATGGGGACCCCTTTCTGGTAACAATATCACAGCTTCTTTCTTATGATAGCCCATATCCAGTTTTGTTCTTGGTTTTCCCACACGATCTGATAATCCAATGTCAACTACTCCGAAACTGAAGTCTTTTCCAAATTGCTCCAGTTTAACGAATTCTGTTTCATCCTGAAGCCAGGAACATATAAACTATAACTTTCTTGTGGCTCTTAATACATTCAGCCTGGTATTAGAGATAGGTAAATGTATGACTTCCCTTTCGAATCTATAAGGGATAAATAAACTTTGACAAATATTAAAACTACTTTTCAAGATAAGACACTACCCATTCAAACAGGTAGTAGTTGTGTAGATCCAGGCAAGGAATTCAGATCAGAAAAATTAAATCAGCAGACTTTAGAGTTTCAATGTAATCCAAAAAACATGTATTGAATGCTTTTTATGTGCAAAACATTGTGCCATCAAGGGGTTTAAGATCTAATGCAGGAATCAGCAGACTATTTTTCTTTTCTTTACTTTTCTTTTTTTTTTTTTCAAGACGGAGTTTCACTCTGTTGCCCAGGCTGGAATGCAGTGGCACAATCATAGCTCTTGTAACCTCAAACTCCTGGGCTCAAGTGATCCTCTCACCTCAGCCTTCCAAACTGCTGAGATAACAGGCATGAACCACCACACCTAGTGGAGCAAACATTTTTGATAAAAGATAGTAAAACTACTAAATTTTAGACTTGGCAGACCATATGATCTCTGTTGCAGCAACTCAACTCTACCATTTGTAGTGAGAAGGTATCCATAACATTATCTAAACAAATGTGGGTACCTGTGTTCCAACAATACTTAATTTATGAACACTGAAGCTTGATTTCATATAATTTTCACATATCATGATACACGTATACTTTTGAATTTTTGTCTCCAATGATCTAAAAGTGTGAAAAAACATTTTTAGCTTGTGGGCCATATAAAAATAGGTGGCAGACCAGGTTTGTTCCACGGGCCATAGTTTGCTGACCCCAATCCAAAAAATAGATAGTTCACTTAGATGTATGCCAAACTTCTATCCTTAACACCAAAATAACCTACCACATTACTGCCATTTTGACAGAATTTGTGATCAACATATCTGATATAAGGTGGATTTTCATTAATTTATTCAACAAATATTCACTCAGTGTCGACTTTATTGCAAGTACTGTGCCAGGCACTGATGATAGAGCTGTGAACAAGTCAGAAGTCTGGGCACCATGACTCATGCCTATAATGCCAGCACTTTGGGACGCTAAGGCAGGTGGATGGCTTGACCCCAAGAGTTTGAAATCAGCCAACCCTGTGAAGCTCCATCTCTACAAAAAACAAAACAAAAAAAAAATCAAAAACCAAAATTAGCCAAGCGTGGTGGTGTGCTCCTGTAGTCCCAGCTACTGGGAGGCTGAGCCCAGGAAGTTCAGGCTGCAATGAGCCATAATCATGCCACTGCACTCCAGCCTGGGCGACAGAGTGACACCCTGTCTCAAAAAAATAAAAAATCAAAATAAAGCCAGAAAAGAAAAATTATCATTTTGCAACTACCACTGTAAATTGATTCAAGAATCATCAAAAGGGCCGGGTGCAGTGGCTCATGCCTGTAATCCCAGCACTTTAGGAGGCCGAGGCGGGCAGATCACGAGGTCAGGAGATCGAGACCATCCTGGCTAACAGGGTGAAACCCCGTCTGTACTAAAAATACAAAAAATTAGCTGGGCGTGGTGGCAGGCGCCTGTAGTCCCAGCTACTCGGGAGGCTGAGGCAGGAGAATGGCGTGAATCCGGGAGGTGGAGCTTGCAGTGAGCCGAAATTGTGACACTGCACTCCAGCCTGGGAGTATATTCTAGTGGGAAAGCCATAGAATATACCAATAACAAATAGGTAATATAATACCATTTACAGATTGTAAATGTAAATAAGAAAATAAATAGGATGATTTGATAGAGGGTAGTTGTGTAGATGAGAGGGTATTTTGGATAATGCGTTTGAAAAATTTTCTCTATAGAGGTATTCAACTGAAGGCATCAGGATGAGCCAGCCATATGAAATAAAAATAGAAAAAGTATTTCAGGATTCCAGGTTAAGGAAACAGCAATTAGAAAGGCAAACATATCATGAAATTAATTTGGAGAGGTAGGCAGGAACCATATTACATGAAAAAATGGGCCATGGTTATGCTTTGGATTTTAAAATACAATGAGATAGGGCCAGACATGGTGGTTCACACCTGTAATCCCAGCACTATGGGAGGCTGGGGCGGGAGGATTGCTTGAGGCCAAGAGTTAAAGACCAGCCTGGGCAACATAGGTAGACCGCTATCTCTACAAAAAGTGAAAAAAGTTAGCCTGGCATAATGGCATATGCCTATAGTCCAGCTACTCGGGAGGCTGAGGTGGGAGGATCACTTGAGCCTAGGAGGTTGAGGCTCCAGTGAGCCGTGATCACACCACTGTACTCCAGCCTGGACCAACAACAAAACAAACAAACAAACAAACAAAATGAGATGGTTGTACAACTTTGTGAATTATGTACTTTAAAAAGTGAATTTTGGCCAGGCACGGTGGCTCACGCCTGTAATCCCAGCACTTTGGGAGGCCGAGGCGGGCAGATCACAAGGTCAGGAGTTTGAGACCAGCCTGATCAACATAGTGAAACCTCGTCTCTACTAAAAATACAAAAATTAGCCTGGCGTGGTGGCGCACGCCTGTAATCCCAGCTACTGGGGAGGCTGAGGCAGGAGAATCACTTGAACCTGAGAGGCATAGGTTGCAGTGAGCTGAGATTGCACCACTGTACTCCAGCCTGGGTGACAGAGCGACACTCTGTCTCAAAAAAAAAAAAGGAAAAAAAAAGTGAATCTTGGCAGGACACGGTGGCTCACGCCTATAATCCCAGCACTTAGTACCCCATCTCTACTAAAAATACAAATGTTCGCCAGCGTGGTGGCACCCACCTGCAGTCCCGGCTACTCCGGAGGTTAAGGTAGGAGAATTGTTTGAATTTAAGAAGGGGAGGTTGCAGTAAGCCAAGATTGTGCCATTGCACTCTAGCCTGGGTGACAAAGCGAGACTGTCTCAAAAAAAAAAAAAGTTAATTTTATGGTATGTGAGTTGTATTTCAATAAAAAGTTGTTAATTAAAATAAAAATAAATTCGGCCGGGCACAGTGGCTCACGCCTGTAATCCCAGCACTTTGGGAGGCCGAGGTGGGAGGATCACGAGGTCAGGAGCTCGAGACCACCCTGGCTAACTCAGTGAAACCCCGTCTCTACTAAAAATACAAAAAAATTAGCTGGGCATGGTGGCGGGCGCCTGTAGTCCCAGCTACTCGGGAGGCTGAGGCAGGAGAATGGCATGAACCCAGGAGTCGGAGCTTGCAGTGAGCCGAGATCGGGCCACTGCACTCCAGCCTGGGCGACAGAGCAAGACTCCATCTCAAAAATAAAAATAAAAATAAATTCAACAAGAACACATTAAAAGTTTTAAGTAGAGAGGTCATGCACGGTGGCTCACACCTGTAATCTCAGCACTTTGGGAGGTCCAGTTGGGTGGATCACTTGAGGTCAGGAGTTCAAGATTAGCATGGCCAACATGGTGAAACCCCGTCTCTACTAAAAATACAAAAATTAGCCAGGTGTGATGGCACACGCCTGTCATCGCAGCTATTTGGGAGACTGAGGCGGGAGAATCGCTTGAACCCAGGAGGCGGAGGTTGCAGTGAGCTGAGATCACACCACTGCACTCCAGCCTAGGCGACAGAGCAAGACTCCATCTCAAAAAAACAAAAAAGTTCACTCTGGGTTACTGCGGCTTCCTTATATCATATGACCTTACTGCCTTGTACAATCATGTGTCACTTAAGAACAGGGATACTTTCTGAGAAATGCATCCTTAGGAGAAGAACTGTATGATGTTCACATCATACAGTGTACTTACACAAACTTAGATGGTAGAGCCTACTACACACCTAGGCTATATGGTTTGGTGTAGTAATATAATAATATTCCTCAGCTACAAACATACACAGTATGTCATTGTAGTAAAAACTACAGGCAATTGTAACACCATGGTAAGTATTTCTGTATCTATACATAGAAAAAGTACAATAAAATATGGTATGAAAGATTTAAAGATGAGCCAGGTATAGTTGCACATGCTTGTAGTACCAGGTACTCAGGAGGCTGAGTCAAAAGGAGCACTTGAGCCCAGGAATTTCAGTCCAAACTGAGCAACACAGTGAGACTACATATCTAGGGAAAAAACCATCTCCAAGGAAAAAAATAGACTCACCATGAATATAGCTTGCAGGACTGGAAGTTGCTCTAGGTGAGTCAATGAGTAAGTAGTGAGTGAATGTGAAGGCCTAGGACATTACTGCATACTATTTATAAATACTGAACACTTAGGCTACAATATATTTTAAAATTAAATAATTGCACTATGACATTACAACAGCTACAATATCACTAGGCAATAGGAATTTTTTGGCTCCATTATAATCTGACGAAACCACCATGCAGTCAGTTGTTGACAGAAAGGTTGCTCTGCAGTGCATGACTGTATTAAGGTTCCAAATGTGCCTGATCTCTCCAACAGCCTGTAAGTGCCTGGGTAATGGGATCAATGTCCAATTTATCTTTACATTACCCAGAATGTCCACTCCAGTGTCTTACTCGTTTTACATTCAGAGAATATTTGCAAAGTTAAAGAATTAACAAAAGAAAAACCACATCTCCATGGTAACTATATATTCTGTATGTCTTACACAATTAACACTTTTGGAATCAAAAATCAGTGTGCAGGCCAGTCATGGTGGCTCATGCCTGTAATCCCAGCACTTGCAGAGGCCAAGATGGGAGGAATGTTTAAGGCCGATAGTTCAAGACCAGCCTGGGCAACACAGTGAGACCCCGTATCTACAAAAAAATACAAAAATTGGCTGGGTGTTGTGGCATGTGCCTGTAGTCCCAGCTACTTGGGAGGCTGAGGTGGGAGAATCACTTGAGCCCAGGAGGCCAAGGCTGCAGTGAGCCGTTTTTACGCCACTGCACTCCAGCCTGGGCAACACAGCAAGAGTCTGTCTTAAAAAAAAAAAAAAAAAAAATCAAAAACCACAGAAAGAAAACTGCAAATATCTATTCAATCTGGTTTATAACTGTAATTAAATGTCATTGGTATAAAATACCCCAAGACAGTTCTGTTCAGTCGTAAGATTGTTTTGGGGTGACTTTTGATTTTAGTTTTGTATATTTTACCATACTTTTCAAGTTTCCTACAAATGCATTTGTAATTCTTTTTTTTTTTTTTTTTTTTTTTCCAGTCAGGGTCTTACTCTGTCACCCAAGCTGGAGTATAGTGTCATAATCACAAAATCATGGCTCACTGCAGCCTCAGCCTCCTGGGTGATTCTCCCACCTCAGCCTCCTGAGTAGCTGGGACAAAAGATATGTACCATGCTGGGTTATTTTTTTATTTTTAGTAGAGATGGGGTCTTGCTATGTTGCCCAGGCTGGTCTTGAACTCCTGGTCTCAGGCAATCTGCCTGTCTTGGCCTCCCAAAGTGCAGGGATTACAGGCATGAGCCACTGTGCCCAGCCTGTAATACTCCTATATTCAGAAAAACAAGTGGCTTTTTTTAAGCCCTTGAAATACTCAACTCTTCTAAATTATAATATGTAGACATATACAAAAAATTATGATGATTAACTTAGAAAACTGAGTACAGTCATGTGCTGCATAATAACTGTTCAATGATGGACCACATATACTGTGGTGGTCCTATAAGATTATAATACCAGGCCAGGTGAGGTGACTCAAATCTGTAATCTCAGCACTTAAGGAGGCAGAGGCAGGAGGATCGCCGGAACCAAGGAGTTCTAGACGAGCCTGGGTGGCATAGTGATACCTCATCTTTATTTATTTAAAAAATTTAAATTAAAATTTTTAAAGATTATATCATATTTTTATGTGGTACAGTTGTCAACAGTATTCAGTACAGTAACATGTTGTATAGGTGTATAGCCCAGGCGCAATAGGCTATATACCATGTAGCCTAGTTGTGCAGTAGGCTCTACCATCTAGGTTCGTTTGAGTGCACTCTGTGATGTTCCCACAACAAGAAAATCACCTAATGACGCCTTTCTTAGAACATATCCTGGTCATTAAGAACACAGGACTGTACACATAATCCAAGAATGATTCCTGCCCAAATTCAGTACCTGCAGGATTTTTCCACACCCAGTTGAGGCCACTTATTCATTTGTTTATTCATCAATAAAATACTGTCAGGCCAGGGCTAATAGTTACAGAACTCTGGGGGAGGGTCGGGGTGTAGGGCCCATTCACAAAGAATACAGTGTGAATGCACCCTCTGGAGTTGTGTAACACTTAAGCACTAAGCAGGTACTGTTCAGGCACGGTGCAAACTCTGGAAATAAAACAATGGATAAAGCAGTTCTCACATTGTGTTATAAAGGCATGTTTAATTATCTATCTCTCCCAGTGTGAGGCCAGGAACCAGGTAGGTGTTAAGTCAGATTTCTCTTCTTTTCTTTTGAGACAGAGTCTCGCTCTGTCACCCAGGCTGGAGTGTAGTGGCACAATCTTGGCTCACTGCAACCTCCACCTCCCAGGTTCAAGCAATTCTTGCGCCTCAGCCTCCCAAGTAGCCTGCCACCACACCAGGCTAATTTTTGTATTTTTAGTAGAGATGGGGTTTCACCATGTTGGCCAGGCTGGTCTCAAACTCCTGACCTCAAGTGATCCGCCCACCCTGGCCTCTCAAAGTGCTGGGATTACAGACATGAGGCCACATGTAACATGTGTGTACAGGTGTACAGGCCACTGCACCCGGCCATGAACAGATTTCTGAAGGAGGTGATGACTGAGGCAGAGAAGGGATAGAGTCAAAGAGGTTTCCAATCAGAAAAAAGCAGCGAGTGGCAAGGCAAAACAGGATTGTGTTTGACAAGTTCTGTTTGGGAAAAAGAGGAGGAGCAAGGGAGTGGAAAGAGACTTATACTGAAGTCTCTTACATTCCCAAACTAGACAACTGGACAACTGGAATAGAGGTACATCTGACAGAAGGCAGGAAACCCTGTTTAGAAACTATAACCTAAAACCAGGGGGTCATAACCTGGGATCTATGGTAGATTGAACTTAGATGCAAAAAAAAAAAAAAAAAAAAGAACTCAGTTTACTAATCTCTAATTGAAATTTAAGATTTCCTCCTACTATGAATATAGGCAATAAACTCTAGTATTATTAACAACAGCTGTGACTCTACAACCAACAGAAGTCAGACATTTTCACAAGACATCCAAGACATCTCAGTTCCTGAAGCCTTTTTTTTTTTTTTTTTTTTGAGATGGAGTTTCGCTCTTGTTGCCCAGGCTGGAGTGCAATGGCACAATCTCGGCTCACCGCAACCTCCACCTCCCAGGTTCAAGCGATTCTCCTGCCTCAGCCTCCCAAGTGGCTGGGATTACAGGCACGCGCCATCATGCCCGGCTAATTTTGTATTTTTAGTAGAGATGGTGTTTCGCCATGTTGGTCAAGCTGGTCTCGACCTCCCGACCTCAGGTGATTCACCCGCCTCAGCCTCCCAAAGTGCTGGGATTACAGGCATGAGCCACTGCGCCCGGCCAAAGACATCTTTAAAAAAAAATTTTTTTTTTTAACTTTTACAGACAGGGTCTCACAAGGTTGCCCAGGCTGGAGTGCAGTGGCTTTTCACAGGCATGATCATAGCACACTACAGCCACAAGCTCCTGGATGCAAATAATCCTCCTGCCTCAGCCTGAGTAGCTGGGAATACATGTGCACTCCACCATACCTGGTTACTACAAATATCTTAAAACATTATTTATCTTCATTGTTACTGTGAAATTATAGTAGTTATACCCACTGCTAGACCTTCTTATTAATGGGTTGCCAAATACATAGATATATTGCACTTGTGTTTTTTTTTTTTTTTTTTTTTTTTTTTTTTTTTTTGAGACGGAGTCTTGCTCTGTCGCCCGGGCTGGAGTGCAGTGGCCGGTTCTCAGCTCACTGCAAGCTCCGCCTCCCGGGTTTATGCCATTCTCCTGCCTCAGCCTCCGAGTAGCTGGGACTACAGGCGCCCGCCACCTCGCCCGGCTAGTTTTTTTTTTTTTTTTTTTTTTTTTTTTTAGTAGAGACGGGGTTTCACCGTGTTAGCCAGGATGGTCTCGATCTCCTGACCTCGTGATCCGCCCGTCTCGGCCTCCCAAAGTGCTGGGATTACAGGCTTGAGCCACCGCGCCCGGCCTGCACTTGTGTTTTAAATATTCTGGTAACTGCACTGCAATATAATAGTTTCCTACTTTATACATTTAAAGCCATTATTCTGAGACAAGTGCGTAGGCTTTACCAGATGGACAGAGTAGACTGTGACACCAAAAAGGCTCAAAGTTCCTTCTCAGGCACTAGTTCTACTGAAATACCTGTGGCTCCTCTCAAGAAGCAAGTTTCCCGGCCGGGCGTGGTGGCTCACGCCTGTAATCCCAGTACTTTAGGTAGGCCGAGGCGGGCGAGGTCAGGAGATCGAGACCATCCTGGCTAACACAGTGAAACTCCCTCTCTACTAAAGAATACAAAAAATTAGCCAGGGGTAGTGCCGAGCGCCTATAGTTCCAGCTACTCGGGAGGCTGAGACAGGAGAATGGCCTGAACCCAGGAGGCGGAGGTTGCAGTGAGCCGAGATTGCGCCACTGCACTCCAGCCTGGCGCAGAGCAAGACTCCGTCTCAGAAAAAAAACAGAAAAGAAAAAGAAGCAAGCTTCTCTCTCTAACCTTCTCCTACTTGCCCAATCTCTTCTGCTTTGTTTTTGTTTGTCTGTCTGTTTTGAGACCTCCCCCAGGAGGGTGTCCTTCCTATGTGCTCTCATGACAGCCTGTTTTTACCCCAAACATAGTGCTTACCAGAGAGATCCAGCACTCCACAATTTAACATTTGAGCTTTTAAATATCACAAGTCACCCTGAAACTCCAGGAAATGCAGTAATTTGCCAGTCCACTAAGGCATGATGTCGGATTGCTACCGCTGGGATGGAGTCACAGCTCCCGAGGCCCCAGTGGGCGGTGTTACCGTGTGCTGTTTCAGTTTAGCTATCCGCAGGCGGCTTGTGTTAGCTCACTTAGACCCCTGCCTTATTGCGAGGACAGAGGGCTTTCTGTGTCGCGGAGTTTCTCGCCACGGTGTAGCGGAAGAATCAGAGGACACGTTAGATTGGGGAATGCGTGCAAGGTTTTACTGAGCGGAAGTAGGCTCTCAGCAGATACGAGAGCCAGAAGGGAGATGGAGTGGGAAGTGGTTTTCTCCTGGAGTCGGGCTGCTCAGCGGGCTGGGCTCTCCTCCAACCGCCCTGGCCAAACTCCCAGTGGTACCACTGGAGGAATGCCTGCTGGAGGACGGCCTGCTGGAGGACGGCCTGCCCCAGTCTCTTCGGATGGCGGAAGTAGGTGCACTCTTCCGCCAGGGGCCAGCCGCTTGTGTGTTTTTCCGCCTGTGTGTTCCTCTCCAACTGGAGCCGCTCCTGCTGGCTTGCCAGTGTCTCGGGTGCTTTTACAGGCACAGGATGGGGGCGTTGCGGACCAGAATGGTCTTGAGAAATGCAACGTTTAGGCAGGAAAACAAAAATGCCTGTCCTCACCTAGGTTCGTGGGCACGGGCCTAGGGGTGGAGCCCTAGCCAGGGACCCCTCCCCTCTCTACCTAGCACTTCCCTGCCCCGCTTCCATATCAGTGCCACCCCCAGGGGCCTTATGGGGCCTGACGATAGGTGCTCAATAAATGGTTTCCTGGTTAAGGAGAGGAAGAATCCCAAGAATCTTGCCTTTTGTTACCCACAGGGACTCTCCTGGAGGTCATGGCCTCTATCTTGATCTTACTGAATTTGTAGCTCCTAGAACAGTGCCCGGCTCATAAAAAGTACTCTCAATTTATTCACTGATTGCTTGCGTAAGTCTAATTTGTGCTTATCTGATCCACATTTTCTTTCATTCAGTGTCTTTGAATATGTTTCTTTTTTTTTTTTTTTTTTTTTTTTTTTTGAGACTCAGTTACGCTCTTGTTGCCCAGGCTAGAGAGCAATGGCATGATCTCGCCTCACTGTAACCTCCGCCTCCGATTCAAGCGACCCTCCTGCTTCAGCCTTCTGAGTAGCTGGGATTAGGGGCGTGCACCACCACGCCCGGCTAACTTTTTGTATTTTTAATAGAGAAGGGAGTTTCACCATGTTGGCCAGGCTGGTCTCCAAATCCTGACTTCAGGCGATCCTCCTGCCTTGGCGTCCCAAAGTGCTGGGATTACAGGTATGAGCCACCATGCCCGGCCTGAGTATATTTCTTTTTATTTCTAAATTTTTTTTTTTTAATTTTTTTTTTTTTTTTTTTTTAATAATTGAGATGGGATCTCACCGTATTGCCCAGGCTGGTCTTGAACTCCTGGCCTCAAGCAATCTGCCCACCTTGGCCTCCCAAAGTGCTAGGATTACAGGCCTGAGCCACCACACCTGGCCATATAAATGTCTTTGAATAGCAAAACAATGTACAAAAATATTAAATATGGCTAATTTAACAGATAATCTGCAGTTCTTTTCAGCTTTCAACTTTTATATTCATTGAAATAACTGCAGTGAACCGAGATCGTGCCATTGCACTCCAGCCATGGTGACAGAGCAAGAATCTGTCTAGGAAAAAAAAAAAAAATCAAAACATTTAGGTCTGGGTGCGGTGGTCCACGCCTGTAATCCCAACACTTTGGGAGGCCAAGGCAGGTGGATCACTTGAGCTCAGGAGTTCGAGACCAGCCTGGGCAACATGGCAAAAACCCGTCTCTACAAAAAATACAAAACTTAGCCTGGCATGGTGGCACCAGTCTGTTAGTCCCAGCTACTCAGAAGCTGATGCTGGTTGAGGCTGCACTGAGACTGCAATGAGAGATTGCACTACTGCATTCCAGCATGGGCGACACAGTGAGACCCTGTATCAAAAAAATACTGTGGCAAAAATAAATATAATTAGGGGAAACTCTTAGTGAAAATCTTTATTAAACTGTAGGACTTTTTTTTTTTTTTTTTTTTTTTTTTTTTGAGACAGGTTCTGGCTCTGTTGCCCAGGCTGAAGGGCAGTGGCAGGATCTCGGCTCACTACAACCTCTGCCTTCTAGCTCAAGCGATTCTCCAGCCTCAACCTCCCGAGTAGCTGGGACTACAGGCGTGCCACACCCGGCTAATGTTCTGTATTTTTAGTAGACTGGGTTTCACTATATTGGCCAGGCTGGTCTCAAACTCCTGACCTGAAGTGATCCGCCTGCCTTGGCCTACCAAAGTGTTGGGATTACAGGCGTGGACCACCATAACCAGCCAAAATTATTTCTTCAGGCAAAAAGAAAACTATTTTAAAATGAAAAAAAAAAATTGTTTCTGAGGGGGATGAAATTTGATGATACTAAGTCAAAGAAAGTACTAAGTCAAAGAAAGAAGGGTGTATCATTTTCCATGTCTAGAATGTGTTAAGTATAAACAGTATCCTATCTCAAAATGCTTCTCTTCCTGATGGATCCAGAAATAGACACATAAAACCCAAAAGTGAAAGGTACAAATTTCCACTTAACAGCTCCTTGCCCTTTTCCCTCATTAGCTTTGGCTGAACTGAGTCAGACAGTCACTAATAACTATGTGTCCCATGTATATTTAGAAGCCACCTTGCAGAGGCATTTGTCTTTGCCTCTAAATGTAGTTTCAGTAAACCTTTCAGTTACTGTTTCTTACATATCACAAAAGCCCAGCTTTGTGAAATTGGCCACTTTCATTTTTTAAAAATAATGAGTTCATGTGGTGAGGGATGACAAAAACATTTGTAACTATTTCTTTATATGTTTTGTGATAAAAAATACATTTACTAATGATTACGCCTGTAATCCCAGCACTTTGGGAGGCCGAGGCGGGCAGATCACTTAAGCTCAGGAGTTAGAGATCAGCCTGGCCAACATGGTGAAACACCGTCTCTACCAAAAATACAAAATTAGCCGGGCGTGGTGGCACATGCCTGTAATCCCAACTGCTTGGGAGACTGAGTCACAAGTATCGCTTGAACCTGGGAGGTGGAGGTTGCAGTGAGCTGAGATCGCACCACTGTACTCCAGACTGGGCGACAGAGTGAGACTCCATCTCAAAAAAAAAAGAAAGAAAGAAAAAGAAAAAAGAAAAAGAAAGTCAGAGGCCAGAAGGGCAGTGGCTCACGCCTGTAAAACCAGCACTTTTAGCCGAGCACAGTGGCAGGTGCCTGTAATCCCAGCTACCTGGGAGCTTGAGGCAGGAGAATCGCTTGAATCCAGGAGGCGGAGGTTGCGGTGAGCCAGGACTGCGCCATTTCACTCCAGCCTGGGCCACAAGAGCGAGACTCTGTCTCAGGAAAGGAAAGGGAAGGGAAGGGATGGGCCACAAGAGTGAAACTCTGTCTAAGGGAAGGGAAGGGGAGGGGAAGGGAAGGGAGAGGGAGGGAGGGAAGGAGGGAAGGAGAGACGAGAGGGAGGAAGGAAGGGAGGGAGGGGACGAAAGAAAAGAAAGAAAGAGAGAGAGAGAGAAAGGAAAGAAAGGAAGGAAGGAAGGAAGGAAGGAAGGAAGGAAGGAAAGAAAGAAAGAAAGAAAGAAAGAAAGAAAGAAAGAAAGAAAGAAAGAAAGAAAGAAAGAAGAGAAAGAGAGAGAAAGGAAGGAAGGAAGGAAGGAGAAAGACAGGGAGAGAGAAAGAAAGAAGAAAGAAAGAGAAAAAAGAAAAGAGAGAAAGAAAGAAAAAAAAATTAGCCATAATTTTTCATAGAAAATTTTTTCAAAGGCTGAGGTGGGCAGATGGCTTTAGTCTAGGAGTTTGAGACCATCAAGCAGCTGGTTGGCAATATGATGGAAACCTGTCTCTACAAAAAACACCAAAAATTAGCCAGGCATCCTGGTGTATGCCTGTAGTCCCAGCTACTTGGGAGGATGAGGTGGGAGGATCACCTGAATGTGGGAGGTCGAGGCTGCAGTGAGCTGTGATTGCACCACTGCACTCCAGCCTGGGCAACAGAGTGAGTCCGTCTCAAAAAAAAAAAAAAAAAAAAAAAAAAAA
>NW_016805059.1:7304394-7306792 GCF_001698545.2 Rhinopithecus bieti | reverse complement strand
CCGCCCGCCTCGGCCTCCCAAAGTGCTGGGATTACAGGCTTGAGCCACCGCGCCCGGCCAGCTGTGGCAATCTTAAGTGAATCTGCTAATTTTTCAATTTGAGATTAGTTGATGAAATTCTGTGATATTTTGATGTCTGTGTATTGGATTTTGGTTTATTTTTAATCCCTAAATCTTTGCTGAAGTCAGGTAAAGGAAGTTTACGGAGGTTCATAAAACACACAAATATTTTTCTAGTTTCACTAAATTATAGTTAAGAAATTTTAATTTTCTCTGTACATATTGGCTTAGGCAAATATCTACTTTTACCTATGCCTAGGGGTTGTCTGGTCCATTACTCATTCAAGCTGCAATTCCCCTTATACTTGAAATATGCTGAAAAACATGTCACCTTATACTTGAAAAACGCCCGTCCACCGTGGAAGGTCTCGAAGCGCTGGGATTCAGGAGGGCTGCTGGCATATATTTTAAAAGAAATGCTGTGGCTGCTGGATTGAGAATAAAGGTCTAGGGCAAGAGCTAAAGTAGAATGGCTAGTTAGGAGAATCTAGGCAAGAGATGATGATAGCTTTGACCAGGGTTGTAGCAGTGGAAGTGGTGGTGAGAAGCGTTCAGATTCTGAATATATTTTGAAGATGGGTTTTAGGTATGGAAAAGATAAGAGTTGAGAAAAATTCTAAAGTTTTATGCCTAATCAACTGGAAGAATTCAGTTGCCATTACTGAGATGGGGAAGGGCACATCCTGTCATGAATATGAGCCTCCAGGTTTACAAATGTTGTAATTTATTTCTAAATAACGTTTCATTACTGAGCAAAGTACATTAAAGTGAGAGATAATTATTTCTAACTACAAGCAACTTAAATCAGAATGTGATTTTTTTTATTCCTGAGGATCTTATAAATGAGAAAACATTCACAATCGTCCTTCTAAACAAACACTTCTAATATAATTGTTAAGTATAGTTTGCAATCTTTGTTCTAGTTGAGCTGTTCAACTCCTTGTTGACTTATTGTATTGCGGGTGATAAAGTAGGGGTGATACATGCTGGTACTGTCAGTATAGCACTTTAATTGCAGGAATTATCTCTTGGCCTATCTTCTGATTTTTAAATTACTTTTTGAGATAGAGCTTTGCTCTTGGTTACCCAGGCTGGAGTGCAATGGCACAATCTCTGGTCACTGGCACCTCCACCTCCTGGGTTCAAGCAATTCTCCAGCCTCAGCCTCCCAAGTAGCTGGGATTACAGACGCCCACCACCACATCCAGCTAATTTTTGTATTTTTAGTAGAGACAGGGTTTCACCATATTGGTCAGGCTGGTCTCCAACTCCCGACCTCTGGTGATCTGCCCACCTCGGCCTCCCAAAGTGCTGGGATTACAGGTGTGAGCCGTCGCGCCCAGCCTTTATCTTTAAAGAGAATTATACATAGAATTTCTACAGTGACTACCCACTGTTCTATATAGGTAATTCTTAAATTTATTAATTATGATGTAAATAGGACAAGAATATGTTCTCTATTGATAATTTCAGAAGGGCATATTTCACTATAGGATCCCTTTCTATTTCTACAAATAATCTAAATCTAAAAATATATGCTCTTCTCTTCCCTTTTCATTTCCTTTTTTTTTATTTTCTTTTTGTTTAAGGCCACCAATCCAGATCTAATCCCTTTTCATTTCTTATTATTTTATTTTTTTGGAGACGGAGTCTTGCTCTGTTGCCCAGGCTGGAGTACGTGATGTGATCTCAGCTCACTGCAACCTCCTGGGTTCAAGCAATTCTCCTGCCTCAGCCTCCTGAGTAGCTGGGACTACAGGCGTGCACTACCATGCCCGGCTAATAATTTTTTTTTTTTTTTTTTTTGAGACAGAGTTTCCCTCTGTCACCCAGGCTGGAGTGCAGTGTCACGATCTCGGCCCTCCACAACCTCTGCCTCCTGGGTTCAAGCAATTCTCCTGCCTCAGCCTCCGAAGTAGCTGGGATTACAGACGTGAGCCACAGCACCCGGCCTAATTATTGTATTTTTAGTAGAGATGGAATTTCACCATGTTAGCCAGGCTGGTCTCGAACTCCTGACCTCAGGCAATCCGCCCACCTCAGCCTCCCAAAGTGCTAGGACTAAGCCATGGCCGGGCGCGGTGGCTCCCACCTGTAATCCCAGCATTTTCGGAGGCCAAGGGGGATGGATCACTTGAGGTCAGGAGTTTGAGACCAGCCTGGCCAACATGGCAAAACCCCATCTCTACTAAAAATACAAAATTCAGCTGGGCCTGGTGGTACACGTCTGTAATCCCAGCTACTTGGAAGGCTGAGGCAGGAGAATCTCTTGAACCTGGAAGGTGGAGTTTGCAGTGAGCCAAGATCATGCCACTGCACTCTAGCCTGGGTGACAGAG
>NW_016805059.1:7283149-7303990 GCF_001698545.2 Rhinopithecus bieti | reverse complement strand
AAAAAAAAAGAAAAGAAAAGAAAAGAAAAGAAAAGAAAAGAAAAGAAAAGAAAAGAAAAGAAAAGAAAGAAAGAAGGAAAGAAAGAAAGAAAGAAAGAAAAACAAAACTCTTTGCTTTCAGAGACTGACTTTTTTTTTTTTTTTTAAGCGACATGATCTTTGCCACTCAGGCTGGAGTACAGTGGTGTGATCATGGCTTACTGCAGCCTTGAACTCCTGGGCTCAAATGATCCTCCTGTCTCAGCCTTCCGAGTAGCTGGGACTACAGGCATGTGTCACCATGCCAAGTTTTTGTTTGTTTGTTTGTTTGTTTGTTTTGAGACCGAGTTTCACTCCAGTTGCCCAGGCTGGAAAGCAATAGTGTGATCTTGGCTCACTGCAACCTCCGCCTCCCAGGTTCAAGCGATTCTCCTGCCGCAACCTCCCGAGTAGCTGGGATTACAGGCATGCACCACCAAACCCGGCTAATTTTGTATATTCAGTAGAGACAGAGTTTCTCTGTGTTGGTCAGGCTGGTCTCAAACTCCCGACCTCAAGTCATCCACTCACCTTGGCCTCCCAAAGTGCTGGGATTACAGGCATGAACCACCGCACCCGCCTAGAATTTTGTTTTCAATGACATGAAAAATATTTATCTGTTTTACATTCTTTTCAACCTTTAATATGGAATCACATGTTAGAGTTGATGAGAAGCTTGAAAATAATCTGACTGAATTTAATGTCTAATTACACAGTTACCCAGCTCATTTTCTTTTCTTTTCTTTCTTTTTTTTTTTAGACAGAGTCTCACTCTCTTGTCCAAGCTGGAGTGTAGCTCACTGCAATCTCTGCCTCCCAGGTTCAAGCGATTCTTCTGCCTCAGCCTCACGAGTAGCGGGGATTACAGGTGTGTGCCACCATGCCTAGTTTATTTTTGTATTTTTAGTAGAGACAGTGTTTCGCCATGTTGGCCAGACTGGCCACAAACTCTTGACCTCAGGTGATTCACACGCCTTGGCCTCCCAAAGTGCTGGGATTACAGATGTGAGCCACTGCGCCTGTCCGCAGCTTATTTTTTAAACCATAGAAAGTTATAGGGAGCCCTCTATACCGTATGGCAGTCCATTCATTTCTTTGGTTTTTTTTTTGAGACAGAGTCTTGTTCTGTCGCCAGGCTGGAGTGCAGTGGTGCGATCTCGGCTCACTGCAACTTCCGCCTCCCAGGTTCAAGTGATTCTCCTGCCTCAGCCTCCTGAGTAGCTGGGACTACAGGTGCCCTCCACCACATCAGCTAATTCTTTTTGTATTTTTAGTAGAGACGGGGTTTCACCATTTTTGCCAGGCTGGTCTTGATCTCTTGACCTCATGATCCGCCCACCTCAGCCTCCCAAAGTGCTGGGATTACAGGCGTGAGCCACAGTGCCCAGCCTCATTCATTTCATTTTTAAAGAGATCTAATTGCTAGAAAGTTCCTTCTCACAACTAAAGTTGGCCTTCCTATTGCTTTTCTATTGCTTCTATCAGACATCCAAAATTCGATTCCCAGATTAGCCAGTAACTAACTATGTGACATTAGGTCAGAACCATAATCATGCTGAGTCTCACTTTTCTGGTCTGTAAGATGAAGGGGTTTGGACCATTGGATCCCTCCTCTAGCTCTTAAATTCCATGTATCTAGTAGCCGTTCAACAGGATCTTATGATATAAGAAAGTAGTGATTGTGTTCCCAAGTATACTTTTTCCCCACCCTAGTGCCAAAGGTTCCTTTTGTGACATGATTTCTACCTTCCTCTCAATCCTTACTGCCCCCCCATACTCTCCAAATTGTCAACATGCTTAAAGATAGCACTCAAAACTAAATAAAATAAATAAATGTTCTAGATGTGATGTCCCTGCTGAGTTCCATGTTACTAGTACAGCTGGTCCATCATATCCACGGGTTCCACATGGCCAGCTGCGGGACTTGAGCATCCCTAGGTTTTGGTATCTGTGGGAGTCCTGGAACCAATCCCTGTCAGATACTGGGCATGACTGTACTTCATTTTCCTTGCATTCATTACCTATTCCTGAGTAACAAATTACCTTAAAAATTAACAATTTAGGTCAACAAAACACTTATTTCTCACAAGTCTGTGGGTCAGGAATTCAGGAGAAGCATAACAGCTCAACGTTTCTCACAAGGTTGCACTGAAGTCATCAGCCAGGGCTGTAGTCATCTCAAAACCCAACTGGGCGCCAGGTCTCACACCTGTAATCACAGCACTTTGGGAGGCTGAGGCGGGCGGATCACTTGAGCCCAGGAGTTCAAGACCAGCCTGGGCAACATGGCAAAACCCTGTCTCTACCAAAAATACAAAAAGTAGCTGGGCGTGGTGGCACATACCTGCAACCCCTGCTACTTGGGAGGCTGAGGCAGGAAAATAGCTTGAACCCAGGAGGCAGAGATTGCAGCGAGCTGAGATAGCACCACTGCACTCCAGCTTGGGCAAAGGAGTGAGACTCCATCTCAAAAAAAAGAAAAGAAAAGAAAATGAGCTGGGTAACTGTGTAAGTAGACATTAAGTTCAATCAGATTATTTTCAAGGCATAGTGGCATGCTCCTGTGGTCCTAGCTATTCGGGGGGCTGAGGCACAAGAATTGCTTGAACCTGAGAGGGGGAAGTTGCAGTGAGCTGAGATAGCACCAATGCACTCTCAGCCTGGGCAATAGAGCAGGACTCTGTCTCAAGAAAACAAAACAAAACTCAATTGGGGTTGACGATCCTCTTTTAAGCTCACTTATGGGTTGCTGTCAGATTTAACTTTCTCATGGGCTATTAAATTGAGGACCTCAATTATTCACAACATCACATAGGCCTCTCCATCATGTATCGTGGCAGCTTGCTAATTCTAGATCAAGGGATCCCAGAGGGAGGGAAGGAAGAAAAGAGAGAGAGAGAGACACCTAAGACAGAAACCACAGTCTTGTTATAATATAATCTCAGAAGGAGTATCCCTTCACATCTGCCATTTTCTATTGGTTAGAATAGCCACTAGGTCCAGTCCAAAGGATTACACATAGGCAATGACCCATCTTAGATGCTGCCTGCTTCAGTCCTGAATACCATCTTCTATGCATGCAGCCTAAGATTGCAGAATCATTTTTGTGCCAATGGTTTATATTGAGCTTCTAGTCAACTAAAAGACAAAACATTTCTACTTGTTTTATTTATTTATTTATGTTGAGAGACAGAATCTTACTCTGTCACCCAGGCTGCAGTGCAGTGGTGTGATCATGGCTCACTGTAGCCTCGACCTCCTGGTCTCAAGCAAACCTCTCACCTCAGCCTCCCAAGTAGCTGGGACTACGGGCATGCACCACCATGCCTAGATAATTTTTATATTTTTTTGTAGAGACAGGGTTTCCTCTTGTTGCCCAGGCTGGTCTTGAACTCCTGTGCTCAAAGAATCTGCCCACCTCGCCTCTCAAAGTGCTGAGATTACAGGCATATGCCAACGAGCCCAGCCTTCTACTTGTTTTTTAAAGAGCCATTGATTTAGTAATTAATCCTTTGAAGCTAAATGCAGGATATTATCTCTAATACATTTTATTTAATTTGTCTCTAACTTTTTTTTTTTTTTTTTTTTTTTTTTTTTTTTTTTTTTGAGACAAAGTCTTTCTCTGTCGCCCAGGCTGGAATGAAGTGGCGCGATCTTGGCTCACTGCAGTCTCTGCCTCCCAGGTTCAAGCGATTTGCCTGCCTCGGCCTCTGAGTAGCTGGGATTACAGACGCACGCCACCACACCCGGATAATTTTTGTATTTTTAGTAGAGATGGGGTTTCACCATGTTGGCCAGGCTGGTCTCAGACTCTTGGCCCGCCCAAGTGATCTGCCCACCTTGGCCTCCCAAAGTGCTGGGATTACAGGTGTGAGCTACCACACCTGGCTGCTTTCAGTAACTTCTGTAATACTTCCTGAGAGTTGGGAGTTTAAAGTAGTATCATGAGTAAATACAATTCTTATTAAGCCTTCAAAGTCTCTTATAAAACTAGATAAACATTCTTTATTAAATTAATAGAAGATGACTGTACACTATTATATATGTGTTGGTCTGTAAGGGCCCTTTCAATTTCTGAGTACCCAAGCCTTGTAGGAACAGAACAGTAGTTAATTAAATTTATTTGGGTTACTTAAAATCACTGTTTATCTGTGACACAAAATAACCTTACTTTCCTAATCCAGTTGAAATAAAATTAATGTTAGATATAGTGTCCACTTGGAGATTTATCCTCTACTTGTTTTGCTTTCTAGGTAAAGGGTTTTTAGTGTGCAAAGAGAGCATACAAATAGAAAATGACACAATCATTTTGGACTAAAATACATCACAATTCACTACATTTTAAAAATCACAACTTAGCCGCGCGCGGCAGCTCATGCCTGTAATCCCAGCATTTTGGGAAGATGAGGCAGGCAGATCACCTGAGGTCAGGAGTTGTAGACCAGCTTGGCCAACATGATGAAACCCCATCTCTACCAAAAATACAAAAATTAGCTGGGCATGGTGGTGCATGCCTGTAATCCCAATTACTTGGGGAGGCCTGAGCCAGGAGAATCACTTGAACCCAGGAGGTGGAGGCTGCAGTAAGCCGAGATCATGCCACTGCACTCCAGCCTGGGTGACAGAGTGAGACTTGGTCTCAATAAATAAACAAAGTAAATAAGTAAGTAAATAAATAAATAAATAAAATTGACAACCTGGGCAACATGATGAAACCCTGTCTCTACAAAAAAATACAAAAATTAGCCTGCATAGTGGTGTACATCTGTAGTCCCAGCTACTTGGGAGGCTGATGTGGGACAATTGCTTGAGCCTGGGAGACTGAGGCTGCAGTGAGCTCAGATCATGCTGCTGCACTCCAGCCTGGGTGTCAGAGCAAGACCCTGTCCAAATCTATATACATTTTTCTAAAACACATTTTTTTGAAATGGAAATGCTGAGTCAAAGGGTGTACATATTTAAAATTATAACATTGGCCGGGCACGGTTTCTCAAGCCTGTAATCCCAGCACTTTGGGAGGCCGAGACGGGTGGATCATGAGGTCAGGAGATCGAGACCATCCTGGCGAACACGGTGAAACCCCGTCTCTACTAAAAAATACACAAAACTAGCCGAGCGAGGTAGCGGGCGCCTGTAGTCCCAGCTACTCGGGAGGCTGAGGCAGGAGAATGGCGTGAACCTGGGAGGCGGAGCTTGCAGTGAGCTGAGATCCGGCCACTGCACTCCAGCCTGGGCGACAGAGCGAGACTCCGTCTCAAAATAAATAAATAAATAAATAAAAATAAAAATAAAATTATAACATTGCAAATTACCACCCAAAATGATCATATATTTGTATCCTCCCATCACCAGTGAAGTGAGAGTGCTTATTCCAAACACTGTCTTCCACACTGAATATTATCAATCTTTTAAATCTTTGCTAATCTGAGAGGGGTAAAATAATTTATTGTTATCATATTAATGTGCACAGCTGGACATGGTGGCTTGTGCCTATAGTCCTAGCTACTCAGGAGGCTGTGGTAGAAGGATCACTTGAGCCCAGGAGTTCGAGGTTTCAGTGAGTTATGATTGCACTGTTGCACTCCAATGTGGATGAGACAGCAAGACCCTGTCTCTAAAAGAAAAAAGAAAAGAAAAAAAAGAAATACAAGAAAAAAAGAAAAAAGGCATATTAAGGTATACTTCCTTAATTTTCAGTGAAGTTTAGCATCTTTTCAGAGATTCACTTATACTCTTATAAGTATTCATCATCTAGGATTCTCATTATATTTCTTAAGGAATGGTGGCAAATGTAATACATGGCAAATTTAATTTGACTCTAAAGTTCCTAAAATAATTCTTTTTAAAAACCGTACTTTATAAAAGAGAAAAATATTGCATTCTGTAGATAACTAGAGGCACCTTTTAAATATCTATGAAGGCTTGGAAACAAATTGGATGGAGCAGATAAAGATGAGTGCTAATTTTGACTTCGCCCTTAGTCAGTGGCAATAGATGGTCTATTACTCTAATTGTACCCTTTACCTCCTCTAGGACATTTAGAGAGGTCTCCTGGGGTAGTTACCTTGTTATTTCAATGCAGAGAACAGTAAGTACTTCAGGGAAAACACATGTGAGTATCAGTCATGCGGAAAATACTTGAGAGAGTAAAATGTGAATTTGTACATGATTCATTGTTGTTGACTATTTTTTTCATATACTTCTCTCAATTCTGAATATATTTCTAGAATTAAAGTTTTGTTACTGTAACAGAACCTGAATAGATATAAAACAGAACCTGAATAGATATAAATTTAATTTAAGCTTTTTTTTTTTTTTTTTTTTTTTTTTAAGAGATGGGGTCTCATTATGTTGCCCAGGCTGGAGTGCTGTGGCTATTCACAGGCACAATCATTGCACACTGCAGCCTTGAATTGCTGGGCTCAAGCGGCCCTCCAGCTCTAGCCTCCCAAGTAGCTGGGACTATAGGCATGTGCCACCATCCCTGGTTAATTCATACTTTTAAGGTATACAATTCAGTGATTTCTAACATATTCAGAGTTAACCATTTAGTTATTCAGATAATCATCACTGTTATCTAATTTTAGAACATTTTCATGACCCTAAAAATAATCCTACCCCCATTACATCACTCATCATGACTCCTTCTCCCTCTAACTCCTGGCAACACTAATCTATTTTCAAACTATAGATTTGCCAATTCTGGACAGTTCATATACATGGAATCATACAATATGTGGCTTTTTGTGTCTGACTTTTTTCACTTAGCATGCTTTCAAGTTTCATCCACATATAGCATATATCAGCACTTCATTCCTTTAAATGACAGAAAAATATTCCACTGTTTGTATAATACATACCACTTGTGTTTATCTGTTCATCAGTTGATGGACATTTGGTTGTTTCCACTTTTTGGCTATTGTGAATAATGCTGTTATGAACATCTGTGTACAAGTTTTTATGTGGACATATGTTTTCAATTATCTTGGATGTATACCCAGGAGTAGAACTGCTAGGTTATATAACTCTACTTAATCACTTGAGGAACTGCCAATCTGATTTTCCCAGTGGCTGCATAACTTTACAATCTCACCAGCAATGTATGAAGGTTCCAATTTCTCCAAATTCTCGATAATTGCTATTGTCTGTCTTTTTTTATTATAACCATCCGTTCTAGTGAGTGTGAAGTGGTATCTCACTGTGGTTTTGATTTTCACTTCCCAGTTACTAATAATATTGAGCATCTTTTCATGTGCTTATTGGACATTTGTATATCTTCTTTGGAGAAATGTCTATTCAGTTCCTCTGCTCACTTTTAAATTGGGTTGTTTTGGGGGTTAATTTTTTAAATTGATAACTAATAGATGTAAATTGGTTTTTTGTTTGTTTTGTTCTGTTTTGTTTTGTTTTGTTTTGTTTTGAGTCAGTCTCACTCTGTTGCCCAGGCTGGAGTGCAGTTGTGCGATCTCTGCTCACTGCAACCTCTGCCTTCTGGGTTCAAGCAATTCTCATGCCTCAGCCTCCTGAGTAGCTGGGATTACAGGCCTGGCTAATTTTTGTATTTTGCAATGGAGATGGGCTTTCACCATGTTGGCCAGGCTGGTCTCAAACTCCTGACCTCAAGTGATTTACCTGCCTTGGCCTCCCAAAGTTCAGGGATTACAGGCATGAGCCACCATGCCCAGCCTTTCATTTTCTGGATAGTATGATTGGAAGCATAAAAGTTTTTTGTGCCGGGCACGATGGCTCAAGCCTGTAATCCTAGCACTTTGGGAGGCCAAGAAGGGCAGATCACGAGGTCAGGAGATTGAGACCATCCTGGCTAACACGGTGAAACCCCGTCTCTACTAAAAAATACAAAAAACTAGCCGGGCGAGGTGGCGGGCACTTGTAGTCCCAGCTACTCAGGAGGCTGAGGCAGGAGAATGGCGTAAACTCGGGAGGCGGAGCTTGCAGTGAGCTGAGATCCGGCCACTGCACTCCAACCTGGGCGACAGAGCAAGACTCCGTCTCAAAAACAAAACAAAAAAAAAAGTTTTTTGTTTGTTTGTTTTGTTTGTTTTTTGTTTTTTGAGAAGGAGTCTCGCTCTGTCGCACAGGCTGGAGTGCAGTGGCGCGATCCCTGCTCACTGCAAGCTCCGCCTGCTGGGTTCACGCCATATCTCCCGCCTCAGCCTCCTGAATAGCTGGGACTACAGGCGCCACCACACCCGGCTAATTTTTTTGTATTTTTAGTAGAGACAGGGCAGTAGTCTCTACTACTCACAGTAGTTAGGGCCGGGCATGGTGGCTCAAGCCTGTAGTCCCAGCAGTTTGGGAGGCCGAGGCGGGTGGATCACCTGAGGTCAGGAGATCAAGATCAGCCTGGCCAATATGGTGAAACCCCATCTCTACTAAAATACAAAAAAAAATTAGCCAGGTGTGGTGGCACACACCTGTAGTTCTAGCTACTTAGGAGGCTGAGGCAGGAGAATTGCTTGAACCCAGGAGGCGGAGCTTGCAGTGAGCCAAGATAATGCCATAGCACTCCAGCCTGGGCATTGTAGCAAGACTCTGTCTCAAAAAAAAAGAAAAAACGATTTTTTTAAATTTTGATGATAAATTGCTTTTTAAAAATACCTTTGGAAATCTGGATAGAGGATAGGGTGTCCCTAACACATACTGAATAGTATCATAAAATTTTACAGCAAGTAGGAAAGTAATTCAGGAGTGTATTACAAGAAGAACAAAAGGAACTAATTGATAATTAATTGAAAGGAAAAAAATATATATATATATTTTTTAAGACGGAGTTTCGCTCTTTTTGCCCAGGCTGGAGTGCAATGGCTCGATCTTGGTTCACCGCAACCTCCGCCTCCTGGGTTCAAGCAATTCTCCTGCCTCAGCCTGCCGAATAGCTGGGATTACAGGCATGCACCACCACCCCAGCTAATTTTGTATTTTTAGTAGAGACAGGGTTTCTCCATGTTGGTCAGGCTAGTCTTGAACTCCCGACCTCAGGTGATCCATCCACCTCGGCCTCCCAAAGTGCTGGGATTACAGGTGTGAGCCACCACACCCGGCAGGAAAAATATTTTAATGGGTAGGAAATTAAATTTCACATAGTTAACATGTAAGAATAAAGGCTTGATAATATATTTGGACTTTTTTCATATGTGTAAATGCACATAAAGCAGATTGCAAAAGGTTATTACACAAAACAAAAGCCAGAGAAAAATCCATACTAACCCCTAAACCTTACTAAATGGGACTGAAAGGAAACCAGAGTTGATTACTCAAGTTAAGGGGTTGATGTCTATAAATGACAAATGGCTATATTAAAGAAGTTATTAACTTTATATAATAAACTATTGCTAGTTATATTTTAATTAATAAAGACTGCTCTTGAGATAAAACTTTTTTATTAATTTCTCCTCTCTCTTTGGAATATTTAGTAGTTAAAAAAACTACATTCAACTGCATCTGAAACTTTTACAACAGTTCGTGCAGAGCATACGAAGTTAACAGCTTATAAATTCTCCTTGGCCGGGCGCGGTGGCTCAAGCCTGTAATCCCAGCACTTTGGGAGGCCGAGACGGGCGGATCACGAGGTCAGGAGATCGAGACCATCCTGGCTAACACGGTGAAACCCCGTCTCTACTAAAAATACAAAAAAAAAATTAGCCGGGCGAGGTGGCGGGCCTGTGGTCCCAGCTACTCGGGAGGCTGAGGCAGGAGAATGGCGTGAACCCGGGAGGCGGAGCTTGCAGTGAGCTGAGATCCGGCCACTGCACTCCAGCCTGGGCGACAGAGCAAGACTCCGTCTCAAAAAAAAAAAAAAAAAAAAAAAAAAATTCTCCTTACCTTAAGAAAGAAAACAGGCATAAAAAACCATGAACCACTATTGTGGTCACTCCTGCTAAAATATTTCTCCAGTGTACTTTGGGCTATTTATTTCCTTCCTGTAAATATGTTCTACTGTGCTTTAAATAAAAATGAAGATATGAAAGTTGGAGAAGGAATGGATCAGGAATTCTGGTAGGCAGGTGAGGTTGAAACAACAGGGGAGCTCTTGAAGGTAACTTTGGAAGCAGTCTCATCAGCTTGGGACAGCAGCACATGCAAGAAGGGCAATATGGGATGAGGAACCTATTCAAGAAGTCTAGCCAAAAGGATTCAGAATTCAAGCAGAGTTAAGTAAAAGATATAAGGCACCAGCAGTAAGCAGGATCTTCACACCTGGGAATTTTTACATGCTTAGGGAAAGGACTGAATTCTCCAACCTGGCCTGAGTTTGCCATGGAGGTCAGTGGAGTATCTGGCTGAAAGGAAGAGAGTCGCAGCTTCTGATGTAAACTAATCCTGACAAGATGTTGAGGACTGGGTACCTGACAGAGTTTCTAAAATGTTGGAGCCATGTGTATTCTTCCCAGGGTTCTCTAACTATACTGGAAAATACAGAATGAGTTGAAGAAAGCATTTTACCTGAATCTAGGGAAAATCAGTGTTACAAAGTGGCACTAATGTTCAGCAGTTCAGTTAGAATGGTTTGGCTGTAAATAATTAATAAAATCTACTCAGACTATGAATAATAAAAAAAATGAGGAAATTTACTATGTCATACAACAAGGAAGCTCAGAGATAGGACAGAGTTGACTGATGCAGTTGTATTACAATGTCATGAAGGATCCAGGATTCATCCATCCCTTTACCCTACCCTATTCTTTACCCTACCCTATCCAGGATTCATCCATCCCTTTACCCTACCCTATAACAGCTTTATCTTCAGGCAGTAGCAAGATAACTGCAGAAATTCTTTTAACTCAGTCATGCCAGTATGCAGAGGAAGAAGAGCACTCTTAGGAGTAAGAAAGTATTTCTACTTTTTTCTTTTTTTTGAGTCAGAATTTCATTCTTGATGCCCGGGCTGGAGTGCACTGGCACAATCTTGGCCCACCGTAACCTCTGCCTCCTGGATTCAAGCAATTCTCCTGCTTCAGCCTCCCGAGTAGCTGGGATTACAGGCATGTGCCACCACGCCCGGCTAATTTTGTATTTTTAGTAGAGACGGGGTTTCTCCATGTTGATCAGGCTGGTGCCAAACTCCTGACCTCAGGTGATCCACCCGCCTTGGCCTCCTAAAGTGCTGGGATTACAGGCGTGAGCCACCGCGCCCGACCGCAAGAAAATATTTCTAAGAATACTGCACAGTTGGCCACACTCCTACTCTAAAACCAATTACTGCCAAGGGGATGATAGAACAACCAGAATTGGATTAGACTAGTTATCTGAGGTGGAATAAATGACAGGGAGTCAACTACTTATACTCAATAAAACTGGCCGGGCACGGTGGCTCACGCCTGTAATGCCAGCACTTTGGGAGGCTAAGGTGGGTGGATCACTGGAGGTCAGGAGTTCAAGACTAGCCTGACCAATGTGGTGAAACTCTGTCTCTAATAAAAATACAAAAATTAGCCAGGCGTGATAGCACATGCCTGTAATCCCAGCTACTCGGGAGGCTGAGGCAGGAGAATTGCATGAACCCAGGAGATGGAGGTTGCAGTGAGCCAAGATTGTGTCACTGCATCCAGTCTGGGTGACAAAGCAAGACTCCATCTCAAAAAAAAAAAAAATTGAATTTTACTTGTGTTGGGATTTCCTTAAATTTCCCTTAAGTTGTCTATAACTTATTAATTATTGACTGATATTACTAGAGATGTCAGTCAATATTCTTTGCTCATCTGTCTTGGTAAAGAACTATATGCTTGGCCGGGCATGGTGGCTCACGTCTATAATCCCGCACTTTGGGAGGCCGAAGCGGAAGGATCAAGTGAGCCCAGGAGTTTGAGACTGGCCTAGGCAACATGATAAGACTCCTCCTCTACCAAAAAAAGGAAAAGAAAATTAGCTGAGCATGGTGGCATGTGCTTGTAGTCCAAGCTGCTCAGGAGGCTGAGGTGGGAGGATCACTTGAGCCCGGGAAGTCAAGGTTGCAGTGACTTGTGTTCCCTCCACTGCACTCCAGTCTGGGCAACAGAGTGAGACCCGTCTTTAAAAAAAACTTCTATTTTTTTTCCCCTCCAAGCTCTGAAGTCCTAAGATGCTACTGTCTATAACCTAAAAGGAAACAGATTTCTGAGTCTTTGGCTTATAAACTAAATTTATGAAGTGATAAAAAACTATCTGGGAGATAAATAAATGAACATGAACTATGGCATACACAGATGAAACAGTCTAGTCACATGTAATCTGGTATGATTAAGATTCAGAATTAATTATTTAAATACTTACTTGTACTCAAGGGGCAGAGGGTGTCCGAGGGGTCATTGTGACAAAGTTAAATTTGTAAAAAAATTTTACATTGTTAAATTTTCAAAGTTAATCTTTTAAAGTTGTAGTTAAATTATGACATTTGAATTTATAATAAAGACTGCAAACAGGACCAGCCCGGCACAGTGGCTCACGCCTATAGTCCCAGCACTTTGGGAGGCCGAGGAGGGTGGATCACTTGAGGTCAGGAGTTCCAGAGCAGCCTACCAAAAGGATGAAATCCCATCTCCACTAAAAATAACAAAAGTTGCCAGGCGTGGTGGTAGGTGCCTGTAATCCCAGCTACTCGGGAGGCTGAGGCAGGAGAATCTATTGAACCCGGGAGGCAGATGTTGCAGTGAGCCGAGATCATGCCATTGCACTCCAGCCTGGGCGATAGAATGAGACTCCATCTCAAATATATACATATAATAATAAAAAGACTACAGAACCAAGAAATTAAGGGGTGATGAGTAGTTGTTCATTGAGAGATTACAAATGGTATCTTTCAGGTGAAGTCACAGTGTCCATCCGTTGGCATGCCCACCTTTCACTCTGGAAGGAAGTCAAGAGGTTAAAGAAGTTTGAGTCCCCCCAGAGATCACTATTTCCAGGCACCTAAATTCACTAGCGAATTTGTGTCTTTACTCGGGCAGGCCAAGCCAAAGGCCAAGCTAAAGTGTTGACAGAGCTATGAACTATTAAACAGTGCAAAATTCCTGAATGAAAGCACCAAAAATAATTTTGTAAGGGAGTTTATTTTTTCACAAACTATGAGTGTACAAATTCTAAAGTGAAAGAAACAATAAAATATAAGGACCCGCCAGGCTCTGTGGCTCACGCCTATAATCCCAGCACTTTAGGAGGCCAAGGCAGGCCGATTGCCTGAGGTCAGGAGTTTGAGACCAGCCTGGCTAGCATGGTGAACCCTTTCACTAACACCTCGGCATGGTGGTGCACACCTGTAGTCCAGCCCCTCCGGGCGCGCCGCCCGCGCAGCGAGAATTGCTTGATTCGGGAGGCGCTCGGTGGGGCGCTCATGCCACTGCACACGCCTGGGCTGGACACGACTGTGCTCCTACACAAAACAAAAAAAAAAAATATATATAGTATACTACAGGTATTATATATATATATAAAAGATCTGGCCAGGCGTGGTGGCTCATGCTTGTAATCCCAGCACTTTGGGAGGCCGAGGCAGGCGGATCACCTGAGGTCAGAAGTTTGAGACCAGCCTGACCAACATGGAGAAGCCCCGTCTCTACTAAAAATACAAAATTAGCTGGGCGTGGTGGCACGTACCTGTAGTCCCAGCTACTTGGGAGGCTGAGGCAGGAGAATAGCTTGAACCCAGGAGGCGGACGTTGCAGTGAGCCAAGATAGCACCATTGCACTCCAGCCTGGGCGACAAGAACAAAACTCTGTCATACTAAGACGGACATTTCAGTTATTTCCATCTTTTGCCTATTTCAAATAGTGCTGCTATGAATATTTGTGAACAAGTTTTTGTATGAATACTTATTTTCTTTTTTTCCTTTTTCTTTCTTTTTTTTCTTTGAGACAGGCTGTCACTCACTGTGTTGCCCAGGCTGGAGTGCGGTAGCACTATCATGGCTCACTGTAGCCTTGACTTCCCCTGACTCAGTGATCCTTTCACCTCAACCTCCTGAGTAGCTGGGACTATAGGCATGTGCTAACATGCCCAGCTAATTTTTGTACTTTTTGTAGAGACATGATTTCACCATGTTGCCCAGGCTGGTCTTGAACTCCTGGGCTCAAGCGATCCCCTGCCTTGGCCTCCCAATGTGCTGGGATTACAGGCATGAGCCACTGTATCTCGCCTTATTTTCAATTCTTTAGGGTACATATATCCAGGAGTGGAATTGCTAGGTCATATGGAAATTTTATGTTTAACATTTTGGGAAACCATCAATCTGTTTTGTAAAGTGGCTGCACCATGGGTTGAGGCGGGTGGATCACTTAAGGTAAGGAGTTGTAGACCAGCCTTGCCAACATGGTGAAACCCCGCCTCTATAATAAAAATAAATTAATTAAAACAAACAAAGTGGCTGCACTATTTTACATTCCCAACAGCAGTGTGTAAGTGTTCTGATTTCTCCATATTCTCACCAGCATTTATTATCTGACTTTTTTGTTATAGCCATTCTAGTGGATAAAATGTAAAATGGGTGAAATGTGATTTGCATTTCCCTGATGACTAACAGGGATCAGTTTTATCTCTGCATATTCATCAATTATATCCCTTTTTTTGTTTTCATTTTTTTGAGACAGAGTCTGGCTCTGTCACCCAGGCTGCAGTGCAGTGGCATTATCGTGGCTCACTGCAGCCTCAACTTCCCAGGCTCAAGCGATCTTCCCACCTCAGCCTCCACCAAGTAGCTGGTACTACAGGCACGAGCCATCATACCTGGCTAATTTTTGTATTTTTCATAGAGACAGGGTCTCCCTATGTTGCCCTGCTGGTACCTAACTCCTGGGATTTAGTGATACTGCTACCTTGGTCTCCCAAATTACTGGATTACAGGCATGAGCCACCATGCCCAGCCCCATTTGTATATCTTGTTTGGAGAAATGTCTACTTAGAGACTTTGCCCATTTTAAAATTCGATTTTCTGTCTTTTATTATTGAGTTGATAGAGTTTTTTTTTTTTTTATGTATTCTAGATATAAGTCCCTTATCAGATAAATGATTGCAAATATTTTCTCCTATCCTGTGGGTTGTCTTTTCCCTTTGCTTATAGTATCATTTGAAGCAGAAAAGCTTTTAATTTTGAAGAAGTCTAATTTACCTATTTTTTCCTCTTTTGTTGTTTGTGCTTTTAGCATCACGTCTAAGAATCTATCGCCATTTTTTCTTTTCATTTTTTTTTTTCTTTTTTTGGAAATGGAGTCTCCCTCTGTCACCTAGGCTGGAGTGCAGTGGTGCAATCTTGGCTCACTGCAACCTCCACCTCCCTGATTCAAGCAATTCTCCTGCCTCAGGCAACTGGTACTACAGGTGCCTGCCACCACACCCAGCTAATTTTTGTATTTTTTTTGGTAGAGATGAGGTTTTGCCATGTTGGCCAGGCTGGAAAAAAAGAGCATTCTTCTACAGGTGGCTATCAATTTGTCCCAGCACCATTTGCTGAAAAGGCTAGTCTTTCCTCATTAGATTGTCGTGGCACCTTTGTCAAAAATCAGTTGGCCGGGTGCAGTAGCTCACACCTGTAATCCCAGCACTTTGGGAAGTCGAGGCAGGTGGATCATGAGGTCAGGAGTTCGAGACCAGTCTGACCAACATGGTGAAACCCCGTTTCCATTAAAACACAAAAAATTAGCCGGGCATGGTGGCACACACCTGTAATCCCAGCTACTCAGGAGGCTGAGGCAGGAGAATTGCTTGAACCTGGGAGGCAGAGGTTGCAGTGAGCCGAGATTGCGCCACTGCACTCCAGCCTGGGTGACAGAGGGAGACTCCATCTTAAAAAAAAAAAAAAAAAAATTCAGTTGATCACATACACATGGGTTTATTTCTGCTTATCTATATATTTTGCACTTCATTTATTAAACTTATTCCTAACTTTCTTATTCTTTTTTATGCTCTTGTAAATAGAATTATTTCTTAATTTTATTTTCTTGTTATTCATTGCTAGTGTATAGAGATAGTTGATTTTTGTATATTGATTTTGTGTCCTGCAAGCTTGCTGTGGTAGTTTATGAACTCTAATAGTTTTTATTGTGTATTTCTTTTGATTTTCTTTCTTTCTTTTTTTTTGAGACAGGGTCACCCAGCCTCTGTCACCCAGGCTGGAATGCAGTGGTGCGATCTTGGCTCACTGCAACCTCTGCCTCCCCAGGTTCAAGCAATTCTCATGCCTCGGCCTCCTGAGTAGCTGGGATTATAGGTGCTTGCCACCACGCCCAGCTATTTTTTTTTGTATTTTTAATAGAGACAGGGTTTCACTGTGCTGGCCAGATTGGTCTCCTACTCCTGACCTTAAGTGATCCTCCCACCTCAGCCTCCCAAAGTGCTGGTATTACAGGCATGAGCCACTGAGCTCAATCTGACTTTCTGTATATAAAATCATGTCAACTGTGAATAAAGGTAGATGTACTTCTTCAATTCCAATCTGGATCCCCCTTTTTTTCTTCCTTATTTCCCTGGTTAGAACCTCCAATATAATGTTGAGGAAGTAGTGAGAGTAGACATCATCTCCTTGTTTGAAGTATAATTGACAAAAATTATATATATAGTCAAGGTGTACAATATGATCACTTAAGTATACATATATGTGAAACGATTGCCACAATTAAGTTAATAAACACATCCATCACCTTACATAGCTGTATGTGTCGGGGTGGGGGACGGTGGTGAGGACACCTAAGATTTACTCTCTTGTCCTTGCCATGATCAGGACTAAAACATAGAAAATAAAAAAAGATTTATGACTGGGCGTGGTGGCTCATGCCTGTAATCCCAGCACTTTGGGAAGCTGAGGTGGGTGGATCCCAGGATCAGGAGTTTGAGACCAGCCTCACCAACATAGTGAAACCCCATCTCTACTAAAAATACAAAATATTAGCTGGGCGTGGTGGGGGGCACCTATAATCCCAGCTACTTGGGAGGCTGAGGCAGGAGAATCGCTTGAACCCGGGAAGTGGAGGTTGCAGTGAGCTGAGATGGCGCCACTGCACTCCAGCCTGGGTTACAGTGCTAGACTCAGTCTCAAAAAAAAAAAAAAAAATTTACTCTGTTAGCAAATTTCAAGTATACAATACAGTATCAACTATAGTCACCATGCTGTACATTAGCTCCCCAGAATTTATTTATTTTTATAATTGGAAGTTTGTACTCTGCTGGGCACGGTGGCTCATGCCTGTAATCCCAACACTTTGGGAGGCTGCGGGGCGTGGGGGGCAGATCACCTATGTCAGGAGTTCAAGACATAATGAAACCCCATCTCTACTAAAAATACAAAAATGTAGCTGGGCATGGTGGTGGGTGCCTATAATGCAGCTACTCGGGAGGCTGAGGCAGGAGAATCGCTTGCACCTGGGAGGCGGCGGTTGCAGTGAGCCGAGATTGTGCCATTGTACTCCAGCCTGGGCAACAAGAGCAAAACTCTATATCAAAAAAAAAAAGAAAAGAAAAAAGAAAGAAAGAAAGTTTGTATTCTTTGACTAACATCTCCCCATTTCCTTTTTTCTGATCTTAGGGAAAAGTCATCCCATTTTTTTACCATTAAGTATACTGTTAGGTGCGGGTTTTTCATAGATGCTCTTTATTAGATTAGGGAAGTTCTCTTCTTTTCCCAGTTTAGGGGTTTTTATATGAAAGAATGTTGAGTTTTGTCAATGCATTTGATATGATGTATTACACTTACTGATTTTCCGATATTAAACCAACTTCATGTTCTTGGGATAGATCCAACTTAGTCATAGTTGCAATTTCTTTCTTTCTTTTTTTTTTTTTGAGATGGGGTCTCACTCTGTTACCCAAGATGGAGTGTAGTGGCACAATTTTGGCTCACTGCAACCTCCATCTCCTGGGCTCAAGCAATCCTCCCACTTCAGCCTCCTGAGTAGCTGGGATCACAGGCATGTGTCACCATACCCACCTATTTTTTTTTTTTTTTTTTTGTATTTTTGGTAAAGACAGTGTTTTGTCATGTTGCCCTGGCTGGTTTTGAACTCCTGGGATCAACTGATCTGCCCACCTCGGCCTCCCACAGTGCTGGGATTATAGGTGTGAACCACCATGCCTGGCCAATCTCTGCCTTTAAATTGGATTGGTTAATTTATTCACACTCAGTGTTATTGGATTAGATTTACATCTGCCATTTTACATTTTTCTTTTCTATTATGTCTCATGTGTTTTCTGTTTCCCTTATTTATTTTATTTAATTAATTAATTTATATTTATTTATTTGAGATGGAGTATCGCCCGGTCACCCAGACTAAAGTGCAGTGGCGAAATCTTGGCTGTCCTGTCTCAGCCTCTCAAGTAACTGGGATTACAGGCACATTCCACCAGGCTTGGCTAATTTTTGTATTTTTAGTAGAGACTGAGTTTTGCCATATTGGCCAGGCTGACTGGTCTTGAACTCCTGACCTCAGACGATGCCCACCTCAGTCTTCCAAAGTGCTGAGATTACAGGCATGAGCCACCATGACTGGCCTATATATTTATTTTAAAGAGATGGGGTATTGCTATGTTGCCCATGCTGGCTTCGAACTGGGTTCAAATAATCCTCCTACCTCAGTCTCCCTAGTAGCTGGGACTACAGTCATGCACCACTAGGCTTGGCAATTTTTTTTTTTTTTGTACAGTCAGGGTCTTGCTCTGTAACTTACTTTTCAGTGCTCTTTTTTTTTTTTTTTTTTTTTTTGAGACAGAATCTAGCTCTGCTGCCCAAGCTGGAGTGTAGTGACACAATCTCTGCTCACTGCAACCTCTGTCTCCCGGGTTCAAGCGATTCTCCTGCCTCATCCACCCTAGTACCTGGGATTACAGGTGCCCACCACCACGCCCAGCTATTTTTTGTATTTTTAGTACAGACGGGATTTCACTGTGTTGGCCAGACTGGTCTCAAACTCCTGACCTCATGATGCGCCCACCTCAGCCTCCCAAAGTGCTGGGATTACAAGTGTGAGCCACCGCACCCCACCTCTGTGCTCTTACTTTTTAGCGTACACAAAAATGGTGTGTGTATGTTTCAAATAACTTAGGTTGTTCCCTAACCAGTATATGCTGGATTTCCAAACCCAACATTGAATACAGTATTACAGATTTTTATTTTATTTTATTGTACCTTTTGAGATGGAGTCTCGCTCTGTCACCCAGGCTGGAGTGCAGTGGTGCAATCTTGGCTCACTGCAACCTCTGCCACCCAGGTTCAAGTGGGATTCTCGTGGCTCAGCCTCCCGAGTAGCTGGGATTACAGGTGAACACCCCCACACCTGGCTATATTTTGTATTTTTAGAGAGATGGGATTTCACCATGTTGGCCAGGATGGTCTTGAACTCCTGACCTCAGGTGATCTGCCTGCCTTGGCCTTCCAAAGTGCTGAGATTACAGGTGTGAGCCACTGCCTCCAGCCCAGTATTATGGATAATATAGTATATGTTTTTTATTTTTGTTTTTATTTTTGAGACAGAGTCTCACTCTGTTGCCCAGGCTGGAGTGCAATGGTATATCTCAGCTCACTGCAACCGCCACCTCCTGGGTTCAAGCGATTCTCTGGCCTCTGCCACCTGAGTAGCTGGGACTACAGGCACCCACCATCTTGCCCAGCTAATTTTTGTATTTTTGTAGAGACAGGGTTTCACAAGTTGGCCAGGCTGGTCTTGAACTCCTGACCTCAGGTGATCTGTCCGTCTTGGCCTCGCAAAGTGCTGGGATTACAGGGTGAGGCCCTGTGCCTTGCCATTTTTTATTTTCTGTATATAATGATGTTTTGACATCTGAAAAAACTTTTCTGCCTAGAGTGATTGCCCATGCCAGGGCTAGCCAATTCTTTTTTTTTTTTTTTTTGAGACAGCATTTCGCTCTTGTTGCCCAGGCTAGAGTACAATGGCGCGATCTAGGCTCACGGCAACTTCCACCTCCCAAGCTTTTTAAGGGATTTTCCTGTCTCAGCCTCCTGAGTAGCTGGGATTACAGGCACCCACCACCACACCCGGCTAATTTTTTGTATTTTTGGTAGAGATGGAGTTTCACCAGCTTGGCCAGACTGGTCTTGAACTCCTGATGTCAGGTGATCCACCTGCCTTAGCCTCCCAAAGTGCTGGGATTATAGGCGTGAGCCACCGCCGTGCCCGGCCTTTTTTTTAAAAAAAAAAAAAAAAAAAAAAGACAAAGTCTCACTCTGTTACCCAGGCTGGAGTGCAATGGTGCCATCTCGGCTCCTACCTGCAACCACCACCTCCCAGATTCAATTGATTCTCGTGCTTCAGCCTACCGAGTAGCTGGGATTACAGGTGCATGGGACTGGGACTGGCTAATTTTTGTATTTTTAGTAGAGTCAGGGCCTCATCATGTTGGCTAGGCTGGTCTCAAATTCCTGACTTCAAGTGATCTGCCTGCCTCAGCCTCCCAAAGTGCTGGCATTATAGGCATGCGCTACTGTGTTCAGTCCCAATTATTTATTTTATTTTACTTTTTTGAGACAAGCTCACCAAGTCACCCAGGCTGGAGTGCAGTTGTGTGATCATGGCTCACTGCAGCCTCAAACTCCCCAGCTCAAGCTATCCTCCCACCTCAGCCTCCCAAGTAGCAGGGCTACAGGTGCATACCACCAAGGCTGGCCAATTTTTTTTTTTTTTTTTAATCTTTGAGATGGAGTTTCACTGTCTTCCACGTTGGAGTGCAGTGGCGCTATCTCGGCTCACTGCAACCTCCGCCCCCAGGGGTTCAGGAGGTTCTCCTGCCTCAGAGTCCTGAGTGGCTGGAATTACAGGTATGCACCACCATGCCTGGCTAATTTTTATATTTTCACAAAAGTACAAATTAGCTAAAAATACAAAAAAATT
>NW_016805059.1:7257675-7282513 GCF_001698545.2 Rhinopithecus bieti | reverse complement strand
AAAAAAAAAAAAAAAAAAAAAAAAAGAGAAAAGAAAAGGTTAATCTTTGGCCAGGCATGGTGGCTCACTCCTGTAATCCCAGCACTTTGGGAGGCCAAGGCAGGCACATCACCTGAGGTCAGGAGTTCAAGACCATCCTGGCAAACATGGAGAAACCCTGGTCTCTACCAAAAATACAAAAATTAGGTGAGCATGGTGGTGGGTGCCTACAATCCCAGCTACTCAGGAGACTGAGTCAGGAGAATCACTTGAACCCAGGAGGAGGTTGCAGTGAACCATGATCACACCATTGCATTCCAGCCTGGGCAACAGAGTGAGACTCCATCTCAAAAAAAAAAAAAAAGTTAATCTTTGAGGTCAAATTTGGGTTTGAATTCTAGCTCCACACTTTTAACTGTGTGATTCCAGCCAAGTCACTAAACCATTGAGTCTTCTTTCCTCATTTAATAATCCTACCCTGCAGCAGTGTCCTGAGGACTAAAAGAGATTAAATGAGGTCATGTAAATAATTCTAGTACTGAAACCACCTTTGCAAAATTATGACTGAGACAGTGAAAGAGATCTAACTTAACTGACTCCATCTTGCTTCTCGGTTGAACTAACTTTGGGAGAAACTTAAGTTTGTAGTTTATAGTTTTAAAACAAAGACAGATGCCGGGCGTGGAGGCTCACCCCTGTAATCCTAGCACTTTGGGAGGCTGAGGTGGGTAGATTATGAGGTAAGTAGATCCAGACCGTCCTGGCCAACATGGTGACCACTAAAATAAAATAAAATAAAATAAAACTCGTCTCTACTAAAAATAAAAAATAGCTGGGAATGGTGACGTGCGCCTGTAATCCCAGCTACTCAGGAGGTTGAGGTAGCAGAATCGCTTGAACCAGGGAGTCAGAGGTTGCGGTAAGCTGAGATCACGCCACTGCACTCCAGCCTGGGCGACAGAGCAAGACTTAAAAACAACAACAACAAACAAAGACAGTAACAGTCCTTTCCCAAAGCACTTCTCCTTCTTGCCTGGATTGCCTTTGTAGGACTAACATTAACCACAAGATTAGAAATTACGGTTTAGGATTCATGCAGCTGGAGACTACAAGATTCTGACCCTCCCTAAACTGCTCCTAAAATCAGTGCTTGAGATACTTTGAAGACGCTGCACTTTATGGATCAGCTGGCACTACCCAGATGGATAAACTGGCTCATCTGATCTTGTGGCCTCCACCCAGGAACAGACTCAGAGACAGAAGACAGCTTCGACTCCCTATGATTTCATCTCTGACCAATCAGAACTCTCAGCTCACCGGATTCCCCCTACCCACCAAGTTGTCCTTAAAGACTCTGCTTCCCGAACGCTCAAATGCTCGGGGACACTGATTTGAGTAATAATAAAACCCCGGTCTGACACTGATTTGAGTAATAATAAAACCCCGGTCTGACACTGATTTGAGTAATAATAAAACCCGGTCTCTCACAGTCGGCTCTGTGTAAATTACTCTTTCTCTATTGCAGTTCTCCTGTCTTGAATCGGTTCTGTCTAGGCAGCAGTCAAGATGAAACCCATTGGGCAGTTATACTAGTAGGTCAGGATTTCCACGATGTTTTCTTTCCCATTGCCATTGTGAACCCCAAATATGTGAGACAGGTCTCAGTCAATTTAGGAAGTTTATTTTGTCCAAGTTAAGGACGCGCGCCCTTGACACAGCCTCAGGAAGTCCTGACAACATGTGCCCAAGGTGGTTGGGGCACAGCTTGCTTTTATGCATTTTAGGGAGACATGAGAGATCGATCAATATGTGTAAGATGGCCATTGATTCTGTCTGGAAAGGTGGGACAATTCGAAGCGGGGAGGAGGCTTCCAGGTCACAGGTGTTAAGAGACAAATGGTTGCATTCTTTTGAGTTTCTGATTAGCCTTTCCGAAGTAGGCAATCAGATATGCATTTATCTCAGTGAGCAAGGGGATGACTTTGAGTTCTGTCTGTCCTTTGTCCACAAGGATATTCCCTGTGAGGGTGGTATGTAGCTTTTCAATCTTAGTAGCTATACATATTTGTAAGGAATAGAATGAAAGGCAGGGGCTGGGTGGGGTGGCTCATGCCTGTAATCCTAACACAGGAGGCTGAGGTGGGTGGATCACCTGAGGTCAGGAGTTCAAGACCAGCCTGGCCAACATGGAGAAACTTTGTCCTACTAAAAATACAAAAATTAACTAGGTGTGGTGGCATGTGCCTATAGTCCCAGCTACTTGGGAGGCTGAGGCAGGAGGATCCCTCGAACCCAGGAGGCGGATGTTGCAGTGAGCAGAGATTGCACCACTGTACTCCAGTCTGGGCGAAAGAGCGAGACTCTCAAAAATTTTAAAAAATGAAAATAAAAGGATGAAAGTCCGGTTTTAAGTAGTTCCCCAGCTTAGACTCAGTGATTTTGGGGTCCCAAGATTTATTCTATTTTCCTATCACACTATATTATAACGAAAGCTTCTACCTGTTTTCCCATTATTTTGTTGTAACTACCAGAGGCTTAAATTACTTAAACTACTCATTTTAGCAACTACTGGGAAGGAAAAATGCACAAACAGGAATAGGAATAGAAAATGAGGTATGGTATTTTCAAGAAAAGAGAAATTCAGTATGAGATCATTTTCAAGGTATTCAGAAAATTAGTTGATATACCACCCTGGATGCTGGTGTATGCTCAAAGCCTGCAATGATAGCAATTTTTTAAAAAAACCACTGAAAAGCCCAGGTGCAGTGGCTCACGCCTATAATACCAGCCCTTTGGGGGGCTGAGGCAAGCAGATCACCTGAGGTCAGGAGTTCGAGACAAGCCTGGCCATCATGGTATAAAACCCTGTCTCTAATAAAAATACAAAAAGGCTGGGCATGGTAGCTCACGCCTGTAATTCCAGCACTTTGGGAGGCCAAGGTGGGTGGGTCACGAGGTCAGGAGATGGAGACCATCCTGGCCAACATGGGGAAATCTCGTCTCCATTAAAAATACAAAAAATTAGCTGGGTGTGGTGGCATGTGCCTGTAATCCCAGCTACTCAGGAGGCCGAGGCAGGAGAACCCCTTGAACCAGGGAGTCGGAGGTTGCAGTGAGCTGAGATCATGCCACTGCACTCCAGCCTGGTGACAGAGCGAGACTCCATCTAAAAAAAAAAAAATTTGCTGGGCGTGGTGGCATGCACCTGTAGTCCCAGCTACTGGGGAAGCTGAGGTAGGAGAATCACCTGAGCCCAGGAGGCAGAGGTTACAGTGAGCCGAGACTGCGCCACTGCACTCCAGCCTAAGCAACAGAGCAAGACTCTGTCTCAAAAAATAAATAAATAAAAATAAAAATAACCAAAAAAAAAAATCACCATTCTATGTACTTTTTATTTTACTGAGAGAATGCCAATAATCCTTTGAGGTAGGTAGGACAGGCATTATTACCTCCATTTTACAGGGACTTAAAACACAGAGGGATTGAGTGACTTGTCTGTGATTATAAAACTATTTGATGAGGAAGCTGGAAATGAAGTCATGTCAATTAATTACAAATTACATAGTCTCAGAGCTTTTGATAATATCTCAAAATAAAGGTCATACTGAGAGGATAAGGGTCATTATGCACTTATAAATAATACAATACAACACAATATATAATAATACAATAGTATTATTAACTATTGAATAAATAAATATCAGATTACAAACAAAAATTTTTTGTTGTTGAGATGGAGTCTTCGTCTATTGCCCAGGCTGGTGTGCAGTGATGTGATCTCCGCTCACTGCAACCTCTACCTCCCAGATTCAAGGAATTCTCGTGCCTCAACCTCCTGAATAGCTGGGATTATAGGCGCTCACCACCACACCTGGCTAATTTTTGTATATATATATATTTTTTTTTCAGTAGACTCAGGTTTTCACTGTGTTAGTGAGGCTGGTCTCAAACTCCTGACTTCAAGTCATCTACCCACCTTGGCCTCCCAAACTGCTGGGATTACAGGTGTGAGCCCCACTTCCAGCCAGTGAAAATCTTATTACAGTGAATACCATTGCATACATACAATGAATGCCATTTGCATAGGAAAGGAAGCAAAGAGGATCTCCATGCTATTTAAGATGAGCTTCCTATTTCCAATACAGATTTTGGGAACAGAGGGTAGGAAGCATATGTATGGATATTTATTCTGATCAAAATTTAGCAGCCTGGGCGACATGGTGAAACCTGGTCTCTACAAAACAATACAAAAAATTAGCCAGGCTTATGGTGGTGCATGCCTGTAGTCCCAGCTACCCAGGAGCCTGAGGAAGGAGGATCTCTTGAACCTGGGAGGAAGAGGTTACTGTGAGGATTACCTGTGAGCCCAGGAGGTCGAGGCTGCAGTGAGCCAGGATGCCACCACTGCACTCCAGCCTGGGTGACAGACCAAGACTCTGTCTCAAAAAAAGTGAAACAAAATAAAAGTTTAAACAAAATGAGTGAATCTTTTGAAAGCTTTGTAATTTCCCAGGCACTGTGGCTCATGCCTGTTATCCCAGCACTTTGGGAGGCCAAGGGGGGTGGATCATCTGAGGTCAGGAGTTTAAGACCAGCCTGACTAACATGCAGAAACCACCGTCTCTACTAAAAATACAAAATGAGCAGGGCGTGGTGGCTTACGCCTGTAATCCCAGCTACTCAGGAGGCTGAGGCAGGAGAATTGCTTGAACTCGGGAGGCGGAAGTTACTGAAAGCTGAGATCACGCCATTGCACTCCCGCCTGGGCAACAAGAGCGAAACTGCATCTCAAAAAAAAAAAAAAAAAAAGAAAGCTTTGTAATTTGACTTGACATGGACTTCATGGTAGTATGTACAGAACATTGCTGTTTTAGTAAACCACGTGAAGGTATCACTGGATATGGGAGTGTGTAAGTAAACAGACGCACATTATTCAATATCCTTAGATTCCAGACCACAAGATCCCTGAGGATACAGCCTGATCTCTCTCACATCCACATCACAGTACCTAGCACTAATGAATGAATACATAAATGAGTGAGTGAATAAATTAATTTTCTTTAAAATTATCCTTCTCCAACTCATCTTGTCAGAAGTACGTTTCTCTACTTCTGACCCTTGGGGCCGCTCTTCTGTCCTTAGTCAAAAATACTTCCACTCCAGGACAAGACTGAATTCCCTCCAGAAACAAGATCCATTCTTCCCTTTAATCTACGGGAAGATAAGTGACAGATTCGAGTGACTCTCACAGTCATTTGGCCCCTGACTATGTTGGGGTCTTCTGGACTGCTCACATATATTTGCTCATTACCATTTCCATTATCTTACTCAGTTTGCGTGTGTGTGTGTGTGTGTGTGTGTGTGTGTGTGTGTTTTTAGACAGGGTCTTGCTCTGTCACCAGGCTGGAGTGCAGTGGCATGATCTTAGTTCACTGCAAACTCTGCCTCCTGGATTCAAGCGATTCTCGTGCCTCAGCCTCCCGAGTAGCTGGGATTACAGGCACGTGCCACCACACCCAGCTCATTTTTGTATTTTTAGTAGAGACGGGGTTTCACCATGTTGGTCAAGCTGGTCTCCATCTCCTGACCTCATGATTCACCCGCCTCAGCCTCCCAAAGTGCTGGAATGTATCTTACTCAGTTTTTATAGCCCAAGCTTCTGATCAAAACCAACACATTCAAGGTTCTTACTGCTTGTTCTATTTTCCAAGCCTTTAATTTCTGCATGTCGATGAAAAGAGTCAAACTCTGCAAAATATTTAAAGAGATTTATTCTGAACCAAATATGAGTGACCATGGGCCATGACACAGCCCTGGAGATCCTGAGAACCTGTGCCCAACGCAGTCAGGCTACAGCTTGGTTTTATACATTTTAGGGGGACACAGGACATCAATCAACACATGTAAGATGTACAGCCCAGGCGTGGTGGCTCACGCCTGTAATCCCAGCACTTTGGGAGGCCACGGCAGGTGGATAACCTGAGGTCAGGAGTTGTAGACCAGCCTGGCGAATATGGTGAAACCCTGTCTCTACTAAAAATACGTAATTATCCATGTGTGGTGGTGGGCGCCCGTAATCCCAGCTACTTGGGAACCTGAGGCAGGAAAATCTCTTGAACCCGGGAGGCGGAGGTTGCAGTGAGCTGAGATCGCGCCATTGCATTCCAGCCTGGGGTACAAGAGTGAAACTCCATCTCAAAAAAACACACAAAGATGTACACTGGTCAGGAAAGACAGGACAACTTGAAGTCCGGTCTGGTGGAGGGGCTTCCAGGTCATAGGTGGATTCAGAGATTTTCAGATTGGCAATGGGTTGAAAGAGTTTATCTAAAGACCTAGAATCAACAGAAGGGAGAGTCTGCGTTAAGATGAGGAGTTGCGGAGACCAAAGTTCTTACTATGCAGATGAAGCCTCCAGGTAGCAGGCTTCAGAGAGAATAAACTGTAAATGTTTCTTATCAGACACGAAAAGGTGCCAGACTTAATTCGCTCCTGGATAAGGAAAAAGACCTGGAAAGGGAAGGGGATTCTCTACAGAATGTAGATTTTCCTCCACAAGAGATAGCCTTGCAAGGTCATTTCAAAATATGTCAAAGAAATATATTTTGGGGTCAGGCGTGGTGGCTCATGTCTGTAATCCCAAGAACTTTGGGAGGCCGAGGCCAACAAATTGTTTGAGCCCAGGAATTCAAGACCAGCCTGGGCAACATGGCGAAACCCTGTCTCTACAAAAAATACCCATAAGTTAGCCAGGCATGATGGCACATGCCTGTAGTCCCAGCTACTTGAGAAGCTGAGGTAGGAAGATTGCTTGAGCCAGGACGGTTGAGGCTTCAGTGAGCTGAGATCACGTCACTGCACCCCAGCCTGGGCAATAGAGTGGGACCCTGTCTCCCCTCCCAATCCCCAGCATATCCCCCGAAATATATATTTTGTGATAGAATACTTTTATTTCTTTCAGGGCCCATTATCTGTCATGTTGGTATCTTATTGCTACAAGAGTTGGCTTTGTCAGTCTTAAGGTCTCTGTCAATGTTAATGCTGGCCAGTTGCACCTGAATTCCAACGGGAGTGGGGTATAATGAGGCGTGTCGGACCCCCACTTCCCATCATGGCCTGAACTAGTGTTTTAGGTTTACTTTGGAATGCTCTTCGAGAGGAGTCTGTTCAGTTGGTTGGGGCTTAGAATTTTATTTTGGTTTATATTAAGAATTATTCATGAATTTATTATAGTATTCCACAGTTTTATGGATGTATGAACTTGCGATTAACCAGTTAAGAAAAAAAAATTGGCCAGGCACGGTGGCTCACACCCGTAATCCCAGCACTTTGGGAGGCTGAAGTGGGCAGATCACCTGAGGTCAGGAGTTCAAGACCAGCCTGGCCAACATGGCAAAACTCCGTCTCTACTAAAAATACAAAAAACTTATCTGGGCATGGTGGCACGTGCCTGTAGTCCCAGATACTTGGGAGCCTGAGGCATGAGAATCACTTAAACCTGGGCAGCGGAGGTTGCAGTAGGCAGAGGTTGCTGTAAGCCAAGATCGTGGCACTGCACTCCAGCCTGGGCAACAGAGAGAGACAGTGTCTCAATAAAATAAAAGAAAAAGAAAGAGAAAAAAATTCACTCTATACAATCGTTATTAATCTGTTGTAAATGGATTGTTAATCAGCAACTACTGGAAATAAGTTGCCTTTTTTGGTAAAAGGGTAAGGGTAAGAAGAATGGGAAAAAAAATGAAAGGAAGCAACTTTTTTTGAGCATCTACTTTGTGCCAGATATTTTACTATGCATTTAATTTTCACAAAAACCTTATAAGTAAGGGAGACAGATAATAATTGTTCCTAAATATCGGTTCTTCCCTTCTCGAAAAGTAACAGATTTTTGGTGGGCACATGGCTCTTCTGCTAAGTTCTATGATTATATTTATCAGCCTATCTCATAGCTAGGGACTCAGGAAAGTGGCATGAGCAGAATGGATGTGTATAACTTGTGGATAGTATTGTGTAAGGAAAGGAATGTGCCCTCCTCTTGGCTTCTCCCTCTCCCTGTTGGACTAAATGTCGACTTTTCTTTCTATATTTTTAGAGACAAGTCAACCAGGCTAAAGTGCAGTGGTAAAATCACAGCTCCCTCCAGCCTTGAACTCTGGGGCTCAGGCGATCCTCCTGCTTTGGCCTCCCAAAGTGCTAGAATTGCAGGTATGAGCCACTCCACAACCAGCCTAAATGTTGACTTTTCATTCCAGACCACATGGATGAGAGCACAGTTTGAATAGCAGAGTAATAAGACTGATGAAATCACTGTCACCTAGGTAACTAACACTATGGTGCCTACACATCAGCCCTGGGCAGCATCCCCTTGGACTGTCACATAAGTGAGAAATAACTTCTACCTTGTTTTTTCTTTTTTTTTTTCTGAGCCAGAGTCTCGCCCTGTCACCCAGGCTGGTGTGCAATGGCACAATCTTGGCTCACTGCAACCTCCGCCTCCCAGGTTCAAAAGATTCTCTTGCCTCAGTCTCCCGAGTAGCTGGGACTACAGGTGTCCACCACCACGCCCAGGCAATTTTTGTATTTTCAGTAGAGATGGGGTTTCACCATGTTGGCCAGGCTGGTCTCAAATTCCTGACCTCATGATCTGCCTGACTCAGCCTCCCAAAGTGCTGGGATTACAGGCGTGAGCAACCGTACCCGGCCAACTTCTACTTTGTTGATGCCACTGTTATTTAAGTCTCTGTTACAGCTTCTGAACCAAGTTGTTGTGTAATTCCCTGTGCAATCTATGTGAGTGGCTCTCCTGGAGTTGTCCAACATGACAGCCTTGACCTGAACTAATATGCCAGTGAGAAAACAAGTTCAGAAAGATTAAAAATTTTTCTGAAGTCAAACTGCCATGTGATAATAGCAAAAACATGGAATCAACCTAAATGCCCATCAATGGCAGACTGGATAAGGAAAATGTAGTATATGCACACCATGGAATACCACACAGCCATAAAAAAAGAACAATAAAATGTCTTTTGCAGGAATATGAATGGAGCTTGAGGCCATTATCCAAAGCAAACTAACACAGGAACAGAAAACTAAATACCACGTTCTTACTTACAAGTGTATAAGTGGCAGATAAATAATGAGAACACATGGGCACAAAGAGGAGAACACAGACATTGGGGCCTGCTTGAGAATGGAGGGTGGGAGGAAGGACAGGATCATTAAAAATAACTAGTGGGTACTAGGCTTAGTACCTGGGTGATAAAATAATCTATACAACAAACCCCCATGACATGGGTTTACCTATATAACAAACCTGCCCATGTACCCCTGAACCTAACGTAAATGTTTAAAAACAAAAATGACAACAAAAAAACTACTATAAGGTGGGATTGAACCTAGACCTACATGATACCAAATAGTTACTGTACGAGATTCTAGATTCTAGCCCTAGATTTTCACTTTGTGAAACGTTGCTGACCAGAAGGAAAGTTCCAGCACTTGTGCTTTTAGAGTATGAGCAAAGTGGTTTTATATTTTTTATTTATTTATTTATTATTTCTGAGACAGAGTCTCTCTGTCACCCACAGAGGAGTGCAGTGGTTTCAATTCCCATATTAAAACAGCAACAACAACGGCAGTGCGGACCGTGAAGCAAAAGGAGTGCCCCTGCCCTGGACGTGTGCTGCTCTTAGGAACAGCAATGGTATGAAGGAATCCAGTTTGGTTGTACCTCTGGACTTTTCTAATGACACGAATATCACCATGTACAGATTTAATCTCAGCTTTTGTTCTCAATTCTCTTGCTTTATATCCTGGAACAAGTTCTTTCTTCCTACCTGGCAATCACAACAAACTCTGCAGGGGAGGCAGGGATGGGAAATGAGTCCAACAAGAGTCACACTCGACAGAAAGTTATCACAAGGCTGAGGACAGGGAGACGTTGATATAAATGTCAGTGGGCAGGGAGAGAAAGCTAGATAATAAATCGGATTATTTATTTTAGGGAACAGAGAAAAGAAACGTTAAAGTTACTGAATGTCTACTACAGTTATGTGCCACATAATGACTTCCAGTCAATACCAGTATCCCATAAGATTATAATACTGTACTTATTTTTTATTTTAGATAGAATCTCGCTCTGTCACCCAGGCTGGAGTGCAGTGGCGCAATCTTGGTTCACTGTAACCTCTGCCTCCCAGGTTCCAGTGATTCTCCTGCCTCAGCCTCCCAAGTAGCTGGGATTACAGGCGTCCATCGCCATGCCCGAATAATTTTTGTATTTTTAGTAGAGATGGGGTGTCACTACGTTGGCCAGGCTGGTCTCCAACTCCTGACCTCAGGTGACCCACCTGTCTCGGCCTCCCAAAGTGTTGGGATTACAGGTATGAGCCACAATGCCCAGCCAATGAAACAACATTGACAGCTTACTAGGATTGATGTATTCTGACATTTTTCTGTTCCATTTTATTCTTTTTTTTTCAGAGACAGGGTCTCAGGTAGTGGTGCCATTACGGCTCACGGCTGCCTCAACCTCCCGGGCTCAGGCAATCCTCCCACCTAGCTTCCTAAGTAGCTGGGACCACAAGTCACCACCACACCTGACTAATTTTTGTATTTTTTGTAGAGACAGGATTTTGCCATGTTGTCCAGGCTGGTCTCCAACTCCTGAGCTCAAAAGATTCACCCGTTTCAGCCTCCCTAAACGAGGAGGCGTGAACCACCATGCCTGGCCTGTTCCATTTTATTCTATCTGAAAATATTAAATGATGGTTGAGACCCAATAAACTGATTTCACACTCCCTAAATTTTATTCAACACACTTACATTAAAACTGTTTAGGCCGGGCGCGGTGGCTCAAGCCTGTAATCCCAGCACTTTGGGAGGCCGAGGCGGGTGGATCACGAGGTCAGGAGATCGAGACCCTCCTGGCTTACACGGTGAAACCCCGTCTCTACTAAAAAAAAATACAAAAAAAAAAAAACTAGCCGGGCGCGGTGGCGGGCGCCTGTAGTCCCAGCTACTCGGAGGCTGAGGCGGGAGAATGGCGGGAACCCGGGAGGCGGAGCTTGCAGTCAGCCGAGATCGCGCCACTGCACTCCAGCCTGGGCGACACAGCGAGACTCCGCTTTCAAAAAAAAAAAAACAAAAAAAAAACACTGTTTATTACACCATTTAATGTAACAGGGTCAGGAAAATATTAATATAATTTTTTAAAGCTTTTACTACAAAACAGAGTTGAGGATTGAAATACAGACCTCTGACAAATCTTAGGTGTTGGTGCTGCTAAAATAAATTAGATGGAGCTGACTTCATTAAGGCCTCTCCCTGTGGCTTTCGCTCTTGGGCAGAAGGAGGAATCAGACCAGGAAGAAGGTAAGTTTGGTTTTTATGCTGCAGTAGGCAGACTAGAGGCTATATATATATATATACATATATATATATATATTTTTTTTTTTTTGAGACGGAGTTTCACTCTGTCCAGCCCAGACTGGAGTGCAGTGGCGTGATTTTGGCTCACTGCAGCCTCCACCTCCCAGGTTCAAGCGATTCTCGTGCCTCAGCCTCCCAAGTAGCTGGGACTACAGGTGTGCACCACCAGCTAATTTTTGCATTTTTAGTAGAGATGGAGTTTCACCATGTTGTCCAGGCTGGTCTCGAACTCCTGGCCTCAAGTGATCCATCTGCTTCGGCCTCCCAAAGTGCTGGGATCCTCCTACCTCAGCCTTCCGAGTAGCTGGGACTACAGGCATGAGCCATCATGCCGGGCTAATTGTTTTTGATTTTTAGTTGTGATGAGCTCTTGTAATGTTGCCCAGGCTGGTATCAAACTCCTGAGCTCAAGCAAACCTCCTGCCTTGGCCTCTTAAAGTGCTGGGATTACAGGCGTGAGCCACCACACCTGGCCAAATTTACCATCTTAACCATCTTTTTAAAAAGGAGATGGGGTCTCACTACGTTGCCCAGGGTGGAGTCCAACTCCTAGCCTCAAGTGATCTTCCTGCCTCAGCCTTCTGAATACCTGGAACTGCAGGTCCAAGGAACCTGGCAAGGCTACCTTAACCTTTTTCAAGTGTACAGTTCAGTAGTGTTAAGTACATTCCTACTATTATGAAACTAAGACTTTGAATTTATCCTCCAGGCAACTGAGATTTATGGAATTACTGAAAGATTTCAGGACCCTACTAGAGGTTTAGGAAAGTTGTCTTAGGGGGTGGGCATAGTGGGAGGTAGGTGATGGAGGCCAGCAGGACTGGAAGGGATTGTAAGTTTAAAAGCTTGCAGCAGGCCTCGTAAGTGAGGGTTGGTTTTTGGCTTGGTCACAGGGTTTTCTGCCAGACAGGAAGTTAGAGAAGGGAACTCAACACACCACTGGCTGAGTACCAAGCCTGTATGGGCCAGACGCTTTCCAAGGGCTGCACACTTGAGCTAGCCAGCCACATCTTGCCAAGATGTGCACTGTTAACCCCTACAGTTAAAAAAAAAAAAATGGGGAAAGGAGAGGTCGGATTAGTTGCAAAAATGGAAAATTTGGAGATTTCACTTTTTTTTTTTTTGACAGACTTTCACTCTTGTTGCCCAGGCAATGGTGTGATCTCGGGTCACTGTAACCTCCGCCTCCCGAGCTCAGATTCTCGTGCCGCAGCCTCCCGAGTAGCTGGGATTACAGGCACCCACCACCACGCCCGGCTAATTTTTTGTATAATTTTAGTAGAGATGGGGTTTCACCATGCTGGCCAGGCTGGTCTCGAACTCCTGAACTCAGGCGATCCGCCTGCCTCAGCCTCCCAAAGTGCTTGGCTTACATGCGTGAGTCACCGCGCCCAGCCAACGCCCTGCTAATTTTATAATTTTCTTGTAGAGACGGGGTCTGGCTGTGTGGCCCAGGCTAGTCTCCAATTCCTGGCTTCAACTGATTCCCCTGCCTCAGCCTCTCAAAGTGCTGGGATTACAGGTGTGAGCCACCGAGTTCGGTCTCACTCCACTTTTAACAAACCTTTTAATCAATATATAACAGACATATAGAAAAGGACACAAATAAGCGTAGAGTTCAGTGAATATTCACAAAGCAACAACACCTGAGATGAACCAGCACCCACATGAACAAGCAGAACGTTGCTAGCATCTCTGGAGTGATGCTCATTTAACCCTACGAAACCTCATGAAGCCGACCGTTTTATCAACCCCATTTTACGCATCAGGAAACAAGCGTGGAGAGGTCGGTCTCAAGCAAAACCCTGTCGAAACCGACATTTGAATCAGATCTGCTGACTGACTCCAAAGCCAATGCTCTCAAGAAGAAGCCGGTTTGGGGGTTAGACGGTGAGTTCAGCTTTGAACGGATGTTGAGTGGGCGTCTCATTTTATCTGGTTTTACAGAAACTTACTTCCAGACGTCACAGCCACAGAAACCACAGCTAACCAGGCCATCGACGCTTTGTCTACACAGCGCAGCTTCCAGTGAGCCCGCGGCATGCCGCGCGACCTCCCCACACACGATGGCGCTGTCGCAACGACAGTAGCAGGAGTGGCGCTCTCTACTGTCGCGGAATTCTTGAGGCCGGAAGAATGAGAGGGCAAAGGTCACGTAGACGGCGCGCCCAGCCCAGTACGCCTAAGTTCTCGCGCGACTTCCATTTCCGCCCTTTCGGCTCTCTGATCAGCGCCATGGCGGTTGGCAAGAACAAGCGCCTTACGAAAGGCGGCAAAAAGGGAGCCAAGAAGAAAGTGTAAGTGGCGACTGTCGTGGCGTCCTGCTTTTTGGATGTCTGCTGGAATCGGCAGGCTGGTCCTAGATCGCGGCGTAGGCCGGATGGCGAGGATTCCAGTCGGATTTTGCGGGCCGTGGCGGGTTGGTGCATCCAGGAACGCGGCCTGGAGGGTCTGTGTGTTGAGTAGCGGCAGGTCGGCTGCCTTTCCCAGGCCTTCTGGTCCTTGCGCACTTCGCATTTGAGCCGGCTTGCCGCCGCGACTCGGCTGGAATGTTTGTTTTGTGGGCTCACGTGCTGCCTCAATTCCGCGGGTGTTTGATGGCACTGCGACAGCAGGAGTTGAGGAAAGCACCCTCCTATCCATTCAGGACCTGTCAATCCTGCATTTGCTTTGTCCCGCTGGAATCTGCGAGCTCCTACTAAGCTTTGAGGCCATGCAGGGTCTTAGTTATCAGTACATGCCATTACGTACCAGCAAAGTTAATGAGATTGCATGTTACTCGTACCTGTGTAGTGGAAGGACCGATGGATGTCACTCGTGTCTGTGTAGTGGAAGGACTGATGAGGGTGGGAAGTGGACATAACCTTTCGAAGTCTGATGCATGCAGTGAAACGTAGAGTGGGAAGAGCTAGATTTATGTTTGTGCCCCTCACCTCACTGTGAGATACAATTTAGTATCAAATTGCCGGTTAGCTTTTTAAAATATTAATGGGAAATAACATTAACAGTGATATTAGAGTGAAGAAAGCACAGAATAAACATGTAAAAATGTAAGAATAAAATAAAATAAAAATGTAAGAATGATCTGCAATGAAACTTAAGCATTTTCTTAAAATCCAGGGTTGATCCATTTTCTAAGAAAGATTGGTATGATGTGAAAGCACCTGCTATGTTCAATATAAGAAATATTGGAAAGACGCTCGTCACCAGGACCCAAGGAACCAGTAAGTAGCTTATTCTTGGTTTGTATTTTCCTTAAGTTGGCGCTTGTATATTGTAGCAGGCATCTTGGTCTGTTGGTCCTGTGGTGGGAGACTTTAAGGGAATGTCAGCTCTCGGTTGCAGCCTTGGTACCTGTAGTGCTTGTTTTTAGTACAGCACTTGGAGAAGCAAGATGGTGCTTTTTGAATTAAGAAAATGTGCCATAGGTAGTTCTGAGCTTCTAATAAGTACTGTCGATAAGTCACTCGTGTCTGGATAGATTTGACAACAAAGGTTAAGGTCTTTACGATTTACCATTAACTTAATTTCTACCCTCAGTTTACAGGCTTGACTTTGCTTATATGGTTCCTAAATGTTGATACTTGTTTTTTCTTTTGTAGAAATTGCATCTGATGGTCTCAAGGGTCGTGTGTTTGAAGTGAGTCTTGCTGATTTGCAGAATGATGAAGTTGCATTTAGAAAATTCAAGCTGATTACTGAAGATGTTCAGGGCAAAACTGCCTGACTAACTTCCATGGCATGGATCTTACCCGTGACAAAATGTGTTCCATGGTCAAAAAGTGGCAGGTGAGACCCAAAGTTCCTTAGAGTGTGTTGTGCTATGCGTGTTTGACCAAGGATAGCATGGTTTGATATGACAGGAAGGAGCAAGTTCATTTTATTTATTTATTGATTGAGACCAGTGAAATGTCCACAAAGTTCATTTAAAATTTTGTTTTCTTGCCGTTATTGAGTGCTAACTCTGGGGTTGCCACACCATGATATTTTACTTAATATTTAAATCTAAGATTTAATAGTGGTGTATCATCAAAGTCAGATTTTCTTGCTGCATAGATCAGTGGTTTTTTGAGGAACGTTTAGGTGCAGGTGGACGGTTTTGCCTGTCTTCAGGATATTTTTTGACCTCAGAATTGAGTGTTGATTAACTGTGGCAATAGAGCATAATTGTGGCAGAGCCTCTGGTGTGAGGTTAAAATCTTGGCTCCATTTCCCTATTGTGTTCTCTTTGGAAAGTAACTTGTTTTCTAAGCCTCGGTTTCTTTATTTGTAAAGTGCAGGTGAGAGTATCATTTTATCGAATTGTGAGGATGAAATGAAAATATTTCAGATGTTTCTGGCTAACTATCCAGTTAGAATATTTTGGGGGAGTTTTTTGTTTTTGGGAGATTGAGGCTCCAGGCTAGAGTACAGCGGCACCATCTCTACTCACTGCAACCTCCTCCTCCTGGGTTCAAGCGATTCTCGTGCCTCAGCCTCCCGAGTAGCTGGGATTACAGGTACCCGCCACCATGCCCAGCTAATTTTTGTATTTTTAGTAGAGACAGGGTTTCACCATATTGGCCAGGCTGGTCTCGAACTCCTGACTTCAAGTGATCTGCCTGCCTCAGCCTCTCAAAAGTGCTGGGATTACAGATGTGAGCCACTGCACCTGGCATAGTTTGAATATTTTGTATGTGGGAATGAACGATGACAAAATGTTTCGGTCCCAAATGATACATACTGATTATACCGTTACATTTATCCTGGCATTCCTCTAAGGCTTTATGGTTTACATTTCTGGAAATATTTTAAGGTCCCTTATCTGTAAATTGTATTTGATTTTTTTTTTTTTTTTTTTTTTGTTAATACTAAGGTTTAAAATTTACAAAATGCAAAAAAGGTAAATCAGTTTTCATCACTACCCAATATGGTTTTTGTTTTTTCAATGTAGGCAATAATATGACCACTAATTAGGGGTTTTTAATTATATTTTAGCTCTGAAATTGGGTATTTAATCATCAACATGGCTTTAGTTTGGAACATTAAAGACATCTCTCAAGGTGTACATTTAGAGTTGTTATAGCAGTCACCTATTCACAACACAGTTTTTTGAAAATGATATAATCACTGTAGATGTTCATATAAAATACCATGGATCCTCTCAGAACCTATTTTCCTCTGGCATAGTTTTACACTTGAAGGGGGATGAGCTGTTTAGAGGGGTATATGTATTTGCAGTGGATGTGGGTTTGGGTGCCGTCGAAATAGTAGTAGTGATGGAGGGTAGAGAGGAGGAAGGGCAGTTGAGAGGACCTGGTTATTTAATTGGGTAAGAATTTGGGGGTAACTATTGGTAAGTTCAAGGAAGTTAATTCTGTAAACTTAAGAGATGTTATTTATATTAGGATATTTTATATTTAATAATGAATGTTTGACAATTTGACAATCCAGCTTTTTAAAAGTAGAACTTCAGGTATAAATGGATAACGTAAAACCTGTTAAATCTGACAGTATCTTTTTTCTCCAGACAATGATTGAAGCTCATGTTGATGTCAAGACTACCGATGGTTACTTGCTTCGTCTGTTCTGTGTTGGTTTTACTAAAAAACGTAACAATCAGATACGGAAGACCTCTTATGCTCAGCACCAACAGGTCCGCCAAATCCGGAAGAAGATGATGGAAATCATGACCCGAGAAGTGCAGACAAATGACTTGAAAGAAGTGGTCAATAAATTGTAAGTGTTTCTTTGCTTCCTCACACATCACAACCTTGAGTATTGATTATTCCTCAGATAAGGGAAAGCATATGAGACAAGGTAAAGGTCCGTTGAAATCCTGTCTGTGAATCCTTCTAGCTATATCCCTTTACGTGAAAGAGTAAGTACTCAGTAAATATTATTATTTGAGTCAGAGTCTTACTCTGTTGTCCAGGTTGGAGTGCAGTGGTGCGATCCTCCTTGGCTCACTGCAACCACTGCTTCCTGGGTTCAAGCAGTTCTCGAGCCTCAGCCTCCTGAGTAGCTGAGAATACAGGGGACTGCCACCATGCCCAGCTAATTTTTTTTGATTTTTAGTAGAGATGGGGTTTCACCATGTTGGCCAGGCTGGTCTTGAACTCCTGACTTCAGTTGATCTGCTAGTACTCTGTAAATGGTAACAGTTTTTTTTTGTTTTTATTTATTTTGAATGAAGCTGTCTCACAGTAGATGGAGTTGAAGGACAGGAAATGTTTTTCCCCTACTTGGAAAATAGACTGCTGAATAAGCTGAGTGCAGTGGGATGTGCCTGGAGTCCTGGCTACTCAGGAGGCTGAGGCGGTAGGATTGTTTGAGCCCAGGAGTTTGAGGCCAGCCTGGGCAATATAGGGAGACCCTGTTCCAAAAAATAATAAACATACGTATATATATATACACACAGAGAAAATATACCGAATAGACAAAACCTTTCATGATTAATAACACATGGGAATAAGTGATGAAAAAAGTTTCGGTCCCAGATGATGGCCAGTGATAACTTACATTTTTCTGATGTTCCCATGCAATATACAGTTAGCTAAGAGGGTGTAATGGAAAAAGCATAAGACTTGGACTCAGAAGACTTTACTAAGTGTAATTCAGATAGATCATCTATCCTTTACATGTGAAAGGAAAATAATAGCTTATCTTACAGGAGGATTTATGCAGGTTAAATGAGGTAGGTGTTACATGTGTAAGTTTATTCCAAGGCTTCTCTACATTTAAAGGAAATGACTTATCCCCTTATATCTCATAATTAGGACTTTAAGGAAAAAAATTTACTGTTACTGGTTTGCAGGATTCCAGACAGCATTGGAAAAGACATAGAAAAGGCTTGCCAATCTATTTATCCTCTCCATGATGTCTTCGTTAGAAAAGTAAAAATGCTGAAGAAGCCCAAGTTTGAATGTAAGTGAGAAATCACATGATTCCTGTAGGGCCAAATACATTGTTTTTGGGTGGAGGAGGAGTTTGGGGCTATATCATGGCCTTCTTTTTCTTCCTGTCGTGCTTGCATAGTAGTGATGACCATTGTTTCAAGATACACTATTACTAACAGGTTTTTTTTTTTTTGCCTTTTAGTGGGAAAGCTCATGGAGCTTCATGGTGAAGGCAGTAGTTCTGGAAAAGCCACTGGGGACGAGACAGGTGCTAAAGTTGAACGAGCTGATGGATATGAACCACCAGTCCAAGAATCTGTTTAAAGTTCAGACTTCAATTAGTGTCAAATAAAAAGTGCTATTTGTGATGGTTTGCTTCTGAACATTGTTTTTTTAAAAATAATCTGACAGCTTGGTGGATTAGATAGTAAATTTGACAGCTGGTAAACTTTTCTGACCCAGACAAATTGGATATAAACATACTACTATGCACTTTTACTGTAAAGCTGAAATGGGGCGGAGAAGCTGTTACCAAGGTGGCATTTAGTGCTATCCACCTACAGTCATTCATTCATTGAGTTTCTACCTCTTCTCAAGCCTTCAGTTTTCTCACTTCTTGCTTAGCTGATAACCTTGCTTCGTATAATCACTAAAAAAAGTTGTAAAGCAGATGAGAAAAGAACCCCACAAATTTCTGTTACCTATTACTTTGCCACCTATGCATGTGTTAAATCATACTACCTTCTGTCATACCACTGGATGGATTGTGCTAAGACATAAGAGCCTTTTTGTTTTTGCCAAATTGGCCTCATGGCTCCAGCAGTTCACACCTTTATCAATTCCTTGCTATGCCTTCCATCACCACACAAGTACTAGTAATACAAATCCCAGAGCACCTTACTCAGCCCCTTGATAGCAAAGCTCAAAGGAATGTTTTATGTATCTACCATTTTTTTTTTACTTTACATAGAAAAAATCACATATTTGAGGTCATGTGCTAGCTCATGCCAATAATCCCAGCACTTTGGGAGGCTGAGGTGGGTGGACTGCTTGAGGTCAGAAGTTCAAGACCAGCCTGGCCAACATGGTGAGACACCGACTCAAAAAAAAAAAAATTAGCCACGTGTGGTGGTGGTCACCTGTAATCTCAGCTTTTTGGGAGACTGAGGCATGAAAATCACTTGAACCTGGGAGGTGGTGGTTGCAGTGAGCTAAGAACACACCACTGCACTCCAGCCTGGGCTACAAAGAGACTGTTTAAAAATAACGTTTGAGAGACATGATCTTCCTCTCACCCAGGATGGAGTAGAGTGGTGTGATCATAGCTCGCTGTAACCCCAAACTCCTGGGCTTAAGCAGCCCTCCCTCTCAGGCCTCCTGAGTAGTTGGGACAGGCCTGTGCCACCACACCCTGCTTTTTTTTTATTTTAAAGACAGCCTCACTGTCACCCAGGCTGGAGTGCAGTGTTGCAATCTTGGCTTACTACAACCTCCATCTCCCAGGTTCAAGTGATGCTTGTGTCTCAGCCTCCCCAGTAGCTAGGATTATAGGCGCCCGCCACCATGCTGGGCTATTTTTTGCATTTTTTAGTGGAGATGAGGTTTCACCATCTTGGCCAGGCTCATCTTGAATTCCTGGCCTCAAGTGATCCTCCCGCCTTGGCCTCCCAAATTGCTGAGGTTACAGGTGTGAACCACTGCACCAGGCCCACCCTGCTAGTTTTTAAGTTCTTTGTAGGGTCTTGGCTGTTATGTCCAGACTGGTCTCAAATTCCTGGCCTCAAGGGATCCTCCTGCCTGAGCCTCCCAAAGTGCTGGGAGTATAGGTGTGAGCCATGGTGCCCAGCCACATTTTTTAGTTTTTATTTTTCTTGGATTTGTTGCAGTTAGGCTTTTCCTCCAACACCACTCCAAGAAATTTCATTGTTAAGATTAGCAGTGATTTTGTTGGTAAGTCCAGTGGTCCATTCTTTTACTCGAGGTCTTTTGACCTCTATTAGTGACTTTTGGTTGTCACCTCGTCCTATTAGTGATTCTTGACAGTTGATTTCTTCCTGATTTTAACTGTCTTCCAGATCCTCGACTCAAGCTTTTCCTACATCATTGGCTACTCCTTTGCTAGTTCCATTTTTTAGACTTTTAATCAGTTTTATAAGGCCCTAGGGCTGGTTGGGTGCAGTGGCTCATGCCTGTAATCCCAGCACTTTGGGAGGCCGAGGTGGGTGGATCACGAGGTCAGGAGTTAGAGACCAGGTTGGCCAACAGTGAAACCCTGTCTCTACTAAAAAATAAAAAAATTAGCCGAGTGTGGTGGTGGGCACCTGTAGTCCCAGCTACTCGGGATACTGAGGCAGGAGAATCGCGTGAACCTGGGAAGCAGAGGTTGCAGTGACCTGAGATTGGGCCATTGCACTCCAGCCAGGGTGACAGTGTGAGACTCTGTCTCAAAAAAATAAAAGGCCCTAGGGCTTGGTCAGTCCTTACACGTTTCTATACTCTCCCTAGGTTCTTGGTTTTAAATTAATGGAGATTTTTATGTTTCTAGCCTGTACCTTTCTTTGGGAGATCAAGGTTTGTCTAAGTGCCAACTTGATATCCCCACTTGGATGTCAGACAGGCATTTAACATACAATGTTCTAAAATGGTATCATCTCAATTGTACCCACCCTTTTGGTTGCTTAGGCCAAAATCCTCTGTGGGCATCCTTGACCATTCAGTTGATTCAAACCATATATATCTGGAGTCTAATCAGTTATTACCACCTTTCGCTATTTGAAACTAACCACCATTACTACTTGGATTGTTAACTGCCTACCTTGTCTATGTCCTCTCTTGTAGAAGTCTTTTATTTTTTATAGGCAGGATCTCACTCTGTTGCCCAGAATGGAATGCAGTGATGCAATCATAGCTCACTGCAGCTTTGCATTCCTGGGCTCAAGCGATCCTCCTGCCTTAGCCTCCTGAGTAGCGGGGGCTACAGGTGTGTGACACCATGGCTGGCTAATTTTAAAGTATTTCTTGTGGAAATGGGGTCTTGCTATATTCCCAAGGCTCCAAGGCTGGTCTGGACCTCCTGGCCTCAAGTGATCCTCCCGATTACAGGTGTGAGCCACTATACCAGGCCCTGAAAATCTGTTTTAGATGATTCATTCAAAGATCCATGTGATCTTGCGTCTGACTTGTCTCATGCTCCTATTCCCCTTGCTCTTTCCTGTGCTTGAAATATTCTCCTTTACGTGGCCATAGTGGTTATTTCACCTCCTTGAAGTCTCTGCTGTTTGTTGTTTATTTTTAAGCAACCTGAATGAGGACTTGAAGTCTGTTCTAATAATGTCTCCTCCATAGAATCTGGTGATGCCCTCTGACACTCGTGATTTTTTTCCAGTTTTGTTTACTTGTGTCTATGAGAAAATTCCATGAGGACAGTGTTTTGGTGGTGGTGGGGCACTGATTCACTGTCAGATCCTCATTGCCTAGGTGTTCAATTCGTTGAATAAAGGAATGAGTGATATACCCTATTAATGTCCCTTAGCCAAGAAACAAATGCCTTATTTTCTACTAAGGGCTGGTTTAGACATAGATATGGGTCCCAAATGGTAAGGGCTCCCTCCCCAGGGTAGAAAAAGAGGTCATGGGATGAGGACTGGTTATTACATAAATGGTGGTTTTCCTTTTGATGCATTGAGGCTGGATATAATTTAGTAAAATAATAGTATAATCCATAATCAAGCTCTAATCTGCTACACCTCAGAACAGGGGTTGGCATAGTATTCTACTTTTAGAAGGGCTCATTTGAAAAAGGTTCCAAAAGTAATTTTTTTTTTTTTTTTTTTGAGACAGAGCCTTGCTCTGTTGCCAGGCTAGAGTGCAGTGGCATGATCTCGGCTTACTGCAACCTCTGCCTCCCGGGTTCAAGTGATTCTCCTGCCTCAGCCTCCCAAGAAGCCGGGACTACAGGCACCCGCCACCAGACCCGACTAATTTATTATATTTTTAATAGAGACAAGGTTTCACCACGTTAGCCAGGATGGTCTCGATCTCCTGACCTCGTGATCCACCTGCCTCAGCCTCCCAAAGTGCTGGAATTACAGGCGTGAGCCACCGCACCTGGCCATATTTTATTTTTAAAAAATGGTTTGGCTTATTTGATGGATTTAATCCAGTTTCCTTCCCAGAGACCAACTCGAAGGTGGTTAACATAACTATCTACTGAAAAACACTGTAAGGGGTGTTGCAAATTTCTCATTTTAAGTATCTGGATGGCTTTCCTTTTTTTTTTTTTAGAGACGGAGTTTCACTCTTGTTGCCCAGGCTGGAGTGCAATAGAATGATCTCAGCTGGATGGCTTTTCTTTATTGATTTTACTTGAACGATGTTCCCTTAGTTTCTCATAGGAAAACTTTTGTGATCAGGGATCCACGACCCTTCAAAAACAGATGACTAGCTGGAGTGCAGTGGCTCACTGCAAGCTCCGCCTCCTGGGTTCACATCATTCTCCTGTCTCAGCCTCCTGAGTAGCTGGGACTACAGGTGCCTGCCATCACGCCCAGCTACGTTTTTGTATTTTGTAGTACAGACGGGGTTTCACCATGTTAGCTACGATGGTCTCAATCTCCTGACCTTGTGATCTGCCCGCCTCGGCCTCCCAAAGTGCTGGGATTACTGGCTTGAGCCACTGCGCCCAGCCAAGGCATCGCTGTTGTTAGCAGCAAACTGAATATTCAATTTGAAATGAGCTTTTGCTTCTTTAATTTGAACAGTTGAGCAGTATCACTAATGAAAGTGCATACTCATGTGAAAAGGGAGAAAAACTGCTAGGGAGAGTATCCTGAATTACCTGGGTAATTCAGTAATGACACCGGTTCATAAATGTGGAAGAGTGTGGAAGGGGAGATCAAATGATTACTGAAAACGGTTACAATTTTTGGGGGCATGTGCTTATCCCAATTTTCCCCACGAAGTTTTCATAGTTGCACTGTGTCAGAACTGCTTGAGTATACAGCCGTCACTTGACTACTCTCCCTTTTAGCCTTCATTTAGTCTCAGTGCTGCGAGTAACTATGTTTTGTTGTTTTTCCTTTGAGAAGAAGTCTTGCTCTTGTCCCCCAGGCTGGAGTGCAGCATGTGATCATGGCTTACTGCAACCTCCACCTCCCCTGTTCGAGAGATTCCCCTGCCTTAGCCTCCCGAGTAGCTGGGATTACAGGCGCCTGCCACTACACCAAGCTAATTTTTTGTATTTTTAGTAGAGACAGGGTTTCACCATGTTGGCCAGGGTGGTCTCGAACCCCTGACCTTATGTGATCTGCCCACCTTGGCCTCCCAAAGTGCTGAGATTACAGGCGTGAGCCACCATGCCTGGCCACAAGTAACTGTTTAATGCCCACCACCAGTCTTTAGATTGATGGCTGTCTAGTTATTCTGGTTGTCTGAAGCATGTTCTTTGGTAGGTTCCTTAGGAAGTTCTTATTCTTCCATGGTGAGTATAATTTGTCAGTGTACTTTCTCAAAAGCACTTTTGCTGCATCCTTAGCTCACTCTGAGCATCTTAAATACGCTACTTCAATTTTTTTTAATAACATAAAGCATTGCTAGTGAAAAGTATGATAATTAAGTTTCTTTTAAAAGTCTTTGGCTTTGGGTAGAGGCCCCCCCAATTTTTTCTTTTTTTTTGGAGACGAAGTCTCACTCTGTGCCCAGGCTGGAGTGCAGTGGCACGATCTCGGCTCACTGCAAGCTCCACTTCCCAGGTTCACACCATTCTCCTGCCTCAGCCTCCCGAGTAGCTGGGACTTCAGGCACCAGCCACCATGCCCGGCTAATTTTTTGTATTTTTAGTAGAAGCGTGGTTTCACCGTGCTAGCCAGGATGGTCTCGATCTCCTGACCTTGTGATCGGCCCGCCTCGGTCTCCCAAAGTGCTGGGATTACAGGCGTGAGCCAACTGCGCCCAGCCTTTCTGTTTCTTTAAAATCCAGTAATTTTGCTTGAATATGTCTTGCTAGGGTTTTTTTCTGATTAAGTAGTGTTACGTAGGCAGTATATTCTTTTTTTAATTTTTGATACAGAGTTTTGCTCTTGATGCCTAGGCTGGAGTGCAATGGCACGATTTCAGCTCACTGCAACCTCTGCCTCCCAGGTTCAAGTGATTCTCCTGCCCCAGCCTCCTGAGAGGATGGGATTACAGGTGTGCACCACCATGCGTGACTAATTTTGTATTTTTAGTAGAGATGGGGTTTCACCATGTTGGCCAGGCTGGTAATCCCAGCACTTTGGGAGGCCAAGCTGGGCAGATCACTTGAAGTCAGGAGTTCTAGACCAGCCTGGTCAATGTGGCAAAACCCTGTCTCTACTAAAAATACAAAAATTAGCCGGGTTCGGTGGCATAGGCCTGTAACCCCAGCTACCTGGGAGGCTGAGGCAGGAGAATCACTTGAACCCCAGAGGAGGAGGTTGCAGTGAGCCAAGATTGTGCCACTGCACTCCAGCCTGGGAGCCAGAGCCAGAATCTGTCTCAAAAAAAAAAAAAAAAAAAAAAAAAAAAAATTTACAGGA
>NW_016805059.1:7248514-7256234 GCF_001698545.2 Rhinopithecus bieti | reverse complement strand
AAAAAAAAAAAAAAAAAAAAAAGAAAAGAAAAAAGTTTGCCAATGCCTACTGTAAATAAGGAAATAAAGCATCCAAATTCAACTGAAAGGGTTTGGGCAAAACTTGCTGTGGAGAAAAAGGTTTCTTAAATTTCTTAAATTTATAAAATTTATTTAAAAAATAAAAAAAATTTTTTTTTTGGATATGGAGTTTCACTCTTGTTGCCCAGGCTGGAGTGCAATGGCACGATCTCAGCTCACCGCAACCTCTGCCTCCCAGGTTCAAGTGATTCTCCTCCCTCAGCATCCCCAGTAGCTGGGATTACAGGCATGTGCCACTGCGCCCGGCTGAGTTTGTATTTTTAGTAGAGATGGGGTTTCTCCATGTTGGTCAGGCTGGTCTTCAACTCCTGACCTCAGGTGATCTGCCGGCCTTGGCCTCCCAAAGTGCTGAGATTACAGGTGTGAGCCACCGTTCCCAGGCAAAAATATTGTTAAATTTAAGTGTGTGAGTCCCTCTGGGCCAATTCAGTGTTCTATTTTCCACTGCTAAATGTGAGATTGATGTGTACATGCTTGTGCACTTCATGTTTCAGAGGAGGATCTCCCATTCAGGGCACTGCTGTATTTAGAAAAGTGTTAATGGAACAAACTCCCCTGCCATTTGCCATGTGTGTGTGAGTGTCAGTATTTAAACACAAGTGTTTCTACTCTCTGATGGCCACAGTTTTCACATGAGAGAGAGGATGCTGTCCAGTTGTTTGACAACTCAGAATTCTCAATCTCATACTTTGTGGTTTCGCCACACCTCCACCAACAGGAGTGTTTGATAAAACTCCAAAAAAATTCAGGAGCCCGTTCACCAAGTAGTTTCTTGGGACTGTGTGGATGGATTCACAGTGCTTAATCCCTCTGGCAGTCGAGGACAAACTGCTATCTCTAACATTTCACTGTTTCTAGGCTTATTGGAGGGCTTTGGGTATTGGAAACCGCAAGCCTCACTTAAAAAGCCTTGCTGAGAAAAAAAAAAAAAAAAAGTGTGTTCTGGGATGTAGCAGCCTTAGGATTGTCTTGGTTTTGCATGAAGTGCTAGTAGAAACTTCTGGAAAACTGTTTATCTCGCACTCCACTGCGTGAAGCGTACTTGCACCTGTTGGCTCAATGGGGTCCTTACTTCACATAAGTCTCCTAAATGATTGGACCTGATTCACTGATGGCTCTGCAGAACGGCAAGCTGATACTATCCATTGTGCTGCTGTTGCAATCCAACTTCAGTGATAGCCATGCAACTGAAGTGAATGAAATCCCTGCTCAGTGGGCGGAACTCAGTTCTCATAGCCAATACTGTTTTTGATTAACCTTGTCCTATTTTAACAATTATTATTTTTAGAGACAGGGTCTTGCGCTGTTGCCCAGGCTGGAGTGCAGTGGTGTGATTGCAGCTCACTAAGGGATCCTCCTACCTCAACCTCCTGAGTAGCTGGGGCTACAGGTGTGTGTCTCATGACCTGCTTTTAAAATTTTGTAGAGATGGGTGGGGGGGGGGGGGTCTCGCTATGTTGCCCAGGCTGGTCTTGAACTCTTAGACTCAAGGGATTCTCCTGCCTCAGCCTCCCAAAGTTGAGATTACAGGTGTGAGCCATCACACTATTTTTTGCTGACTTGGGCTGTTACTAATGGCCTAGACATCTGGTCTGCCACTTGAAAGGCAGACTAAAGACATCTCTTTTAAGGCTATAAACTATGAAAATAAATTGTGGCTGCCAAGCGGAACATCTGGGTCACTCATGTAGATGGCTGTGGTTAAGGGCTGATAACACCTAAGACTGATAACACCTTGGAATCAAGCTGCTAATGAAGTCAGCATCACCTGGATTGTCCTCACAATGGCAACACATCCACCATGGCGGACTAGGCACCTAGTAAAGAACTTTCTCATGCATGCCAATCTTGGTGACCCCTGCTAAAGTTATCCCATTTGTCTGGAGGTAAATAAGGGCACATTACACAGGATATGGGCCTACTTGCTCCGAACTGACTGACTACACTGGCCATTTGGCCTCCTCTTAGGGCAACTCATGACGGACAGGCTGACTGCTGTTGAGACATTCTTAGGCTACGACGTAGCTGTTTCAGCCTTATCAACTGACTTGGACCACACAATGACAGCTATTGAAACTAATGTGTCATATTCTTAGTCTATCAAACTATTTGCAGTCTGACAATAGGGCTCCTTTTGTCACAAAGGCCACTCAGCAGTGAGCCAAAAGAGATTATTTGATGACTATTTCACACTCCCTACCATCTGCAGATAACTGGCATTGTTGAGCATTAAAGAGGTTACTGAGTATATCACCGTGACGACTCCTGTTCCACATACCTGACTATCCAGTATTTGGGTCACAGAATAGGACAGTCCTAGAATCCCAGAAAGGGATTATCTCCATTTCACTGTCTCCTGGATAGTAATCAGGACAAAGGTCTGGCTGAAAGAGGAAGGTGAAAGAAAAGGTCTGGATGAAAGATGGGATGATTGAAGAAAAATGTGTTACAGGTATTAATTTTGTATCAGTGGAGGGAAGGCAACAACCCTGGCAACCGGGGAGAAAACAGCTCAGACCACACTAAGGAGTAAAGACAGGGTCTCATTCCATCACTGAGGCTGGAATGCCACGCTGCTATCACAGCTCACTACAGCCTTGACCTCCCGGGCTCAAGGGACCCTCCCACCTCAGCCTCCTAAGTAGCTGGGACTACTGGCACATGCCACTACACCTGGCTAATTTTTTATTTTTTGTATTTATTTTTGTATTTTTTGTATTTATTTTTGTATTCACTGTATTTCCCAGGCTGGTCTTAAAACTCCTGGCTCAAGGGATCCTCCTGCCTTGGCCTCCCAGAGTGCTGGGATTACAGGTGTGAACCACCATGCCTAGCTGGAAGGGGAATCATTAATGCACAATTTGTTCCCTAGGTCAGTTTCTCAACCTTGGCACTATTAATATTTTAGGCCGGATAATTCATTGTTTAGCAGTTACACTAGCCTGTACCCATTAGATGCCAGTAGCACCTTCCCTCTAGTTGTGACAAATAAAAATGGCTCAGACATTGCCAAATGTCCCCTGAGGGGGCAAAACTGCCCCCAGCTGGAACCACTGCCCTTGATTCAAAACCACTACCTGAATCAAGTGGCAGCTGCAGCTAACAGTCTACCCTGCTGCTGGGTTTGTCCAGACCACTATGAAATGTGCTATGAAAACAGAAAATCTCTGTGGACATGGTCAGTCCTGCACTGTTCTGCTGTGCCTGATATCATCAACAACAGCACCCAAATTGGAATGTATACAGACATCAGGACCAACACAACCTTGATTCAATCTGACTGATCGTATGCTTTCCATGCCTGAGTGGTCTTGGGTAATACCATATATGGCTATTTGGTGACACTGCCCCTGTGACTTAACCAATGTGATGATACAAATCAGGTTTAGCAACGAGTCCTGAACCAAAGTGACTTGTGTCCTTTGGGGTTATATTTTTGTATGTAGGGGAAAAATGGGTCATGAGATGTCTCCCCATTAAGGACAGGGGTCACTTTCTGGCCCATTGATTGTCTAATTATTGCCATGACACCAGAGATTAACAGACCAGTTTAAACTCTCCGTGCAGGTCTTAATGAGTAAAATACCCTGGCCCTAGAATACCTCATGGCTGCTAAAATCGGACTGGTACTCCCTGAGATTTATTCACAGTGAGCTGTCTGGGACCCTGGAGAGGAAGACTGAGATCAATACTGCAGGTTGGCTTCATCTGCTGCTTTGAGTCTTGATAATAGACTTAATTAAACGTCATATGAGACAAATTGAGTGGATTTGGTTCTGGCTTCTATTGGTTAGATTAATCGAAGTGGTTGGTTGTCAGAGAAGCACGCTTGTGTAAAAATTTAAGTTTGGCCAAGAATGTGTCAGGCTGAGGAGTGAATAGTGACAGAGGCAATGTACTGTAGACCCCAAGTGTCTCTGCACATTCTTGCTGAGTGTGCCAAGAATACAATCCCTTGACTGTTCTTTACCCTGGCCACTTCTCAGGGCTGTTTTTGCACCCTTGTGAGCAACCTTGAAGGATGAGGTAATGTCTCCCCCAGGAAAAAAGCAAGCTTGCTTCCACTTGCTATAAAAGTAGTAGATCTCAGTGTTCCTCTCCTGTCACACAACTCACTGCATAATGGGCCCTTTGCATCACCTCCTCGGGATTTGGGGGGGTATAGGAAACTGACACATAAGAACATGAAACTCTGGTTCTCACTTTTGCTGTGAGTGATAAAGTCTTTTGTTCCTGGCCCAGAAGTCTTATGTCTTCTGCTAACATCCATGAAACCATGACAGACTAACTTTTTAGCTTACAAGTTGGGTAAAATGGCTAACACTGCACAGTTCCTGTCAATTTCTCCTCCCCAATTATTTGAAGCAAATTGAACATATCAAAAGTAAATATTTCATCATGTATCTCTAAAATGATTTAAAAAGAAATGTAACCACAATCCTATTAACACAACTCCAAATTTCAGTAGGAATCTTTAATTTCTTTAAATATCCAGTCATACCAATTTAATGAGTCATTAATTCTCTGACGTAATGCTGTGATAGGCAATGCAACTGTGACAGCTATGAAGGGTAATGGGTTGCCATTTGCTAAGATCATTTAAGAAGTCAAGGTAGGGCCGGGTGCGGTGGCTCACATCTGTAATCCCAGCACTTTTGCAGGGTGAGGTGGGTGGATCACCTGAGGCCAGGAGATCGAGACCAGCCTGGCCAACACGGCGAAACCCCATCTCTACTAAAAATACAAAAAATTGGCTGGGCACGGTGGCTCATAACTTTAATTCCAGCAGTTTGGGAGGCCAAGGTGGGTGGATCACCTGAGGTCATGAGTTTGAGACCAGCCTGACCAACATGGTGAAATCCTGTCTCTACCAAAACTACAAAAATTAGCTGGGCATGGTGGTGGACACCTGTAATCCCAGCTACCTGGGAGGCTGAGAAGGAGAAGGGCTTGAACCCAGGAGGCAGAGGTTGCAGTGAGCCGAGATCACACCATTGCAATCCAGCCTGGGTTGACAAGAGTGAAACTCCATCTCAAAAATAAAAATACAGATACAAAAAATTAGCTGGGCGTGGTGGCAGTCACCTCTAATCCTAGCTACTCCAGAGGTTGAGGCACAAGAGTTGCTGGAACCTGGGGACAGAGGCTGCAGTGAGCCAAGATCACACCATTGGACTCTAGCCTGGGCAGCAAGGGCAAAACTCCGGCTCAGGAAAAAAAAAAAAAAAAAAAAAAAAGAAGTCAAGGTAGAAAATTATTGCAGGTATCAATTCCTCGAAGTGTGTAACATCCATCCCAGCCCTATTATTTTTTTGATACGGATTATTTTTTGATATGTATATGTATATATACGTATATATGTGTATGTGTATACACGTTTGTGTATATGTATATGTATATACATATGTATGTGCATATGTATATACACACATACGTATATGTACATGTATATATACAAACACGTGTATACATGTATACATACATGTATATATACACATACACATGCATACATATATAAATATACACATACCTACATATATGTATACACAAACACTTTTTTTTTTTGAGACAGTGTCTCTGTCGCCCAGGCTGCAGTACAGTGGTGTAATCTCAGCTCACTGCAACTTCCATTTCCCAGGTTCATGCAATTCTCCTGCCTCAGTCTCCCCAGTAGCTGGGATTACAGGCCCGTGTCACCATAGCCTGGCTAATTTTTGTATTTTTAGGAGAGACAGGGTTTCCCTATGTTGGTCAGGCTGGTCTTGAACTCCTGACCTCAGGTGATCCACCCGCCTTGGCCTCCCAAAGTGCTGGAATTACAGGTGTGAGTCATACTGCTCTGCCAGAGGCCAATATTTTGGTATTGTCAGTTAATTTTTGTGAAACACAGACAGACAACCAGTAGGTAATATTCCTGCCAGAATTATGAATGTAAAACATTACTTCTCCTAAAAAATATTTAATTATTGCCTAATTTACAGTACTTGAAGATAAATAATCCGTGGTATACATATAATTAGAATTCCTTTAAAAAATCAGAATACGTCTCAGACTCTGAAATATAAATCTGTTAGCTTAACAGTGCTTTGGTTAATCTATTAGACTCCAATATACTTATACAGTGTTTTGTGTTATATTTTAATGAAAATCTAGATTTATGATTGCTCTACTGTTACCAAGGGTAGAGCTCTACAAAATACAGCTGTACAAGATCTGATGTTCTAAATATTTGAATATTTTCTATTAAAGAGAAAAAGGAATCCCCATTAGTGGATCCATTCATGTTTCAGTTTCTAGGTGACATCAATATAAATTGTCCACATAAAACCGAGAAGCTGACAGGACTTTTCTTCCTGAAGGATAAAACTTCAAGGCTTTAATACATACTGTGTAATTCTTTCTAATCATGAAGTATTAGAGGCTACAACCATTACAGGCCAATGAAACAGATCAATTCTTCTTGTTTAACTGCTAAAGAGAAATGCATCACGTTGCCATAATAAATGGAAAAAGAACTCGATTGGAAATCCACAGAGACAGGTTTTACTTTAGGCTCTGCAAGTAACTGTGACCTTAGGCAAATGATTTAACCTCTGCAAGTTGAGCTCTAGTCTCCAAGGGCTCTCTTCTGTGGTGTAACAGGATGAGCTTGCAATTAAGAGAGAGGCCCCTAGATGGTGGTGGTGTTCTGAGTCAGGCTTTCTATTTTTTTCCTTCTATAATTACAGTGAAGTAAAAAGGCACAAGTTAGAAAATGACTTCACGTTAGTTCTGAAAAAAATTCAGTTGGCTGGGCAAGGTGGCTCACGCCTGCAAACCCAGCACTTTGAGAGGTCGAGGCGAGAAGACTGCTTGAGCCCAGGAGTTCAACACCAGCCTGGGCAACATGGTGAAACTCCGTCTTTACAAAAAACAAAAAATTAGGCTGTATGCGATGGCTCACACATGTAATCCCAGCACTTTGGGAGGCCGAGGCGGATGGTCACTTGAGGTCAGGAGTTCAAGATCAGTCTGGCCAACATGATGAAACCCGGTCTCTACTAAAAATACAAAAAAATTAGCCAGGCACGGTGGTGCGTGTCTGTAATCCTAGCTACTCAGGAGGCTGAGGCAGGAGAATCACTTGAACCTGAGAGGCAGAGGTCACAGTGAGCCCAGATCGTGCCACTGCACTCCAGCCTGGGCAAGAGAGCAAGACTCCATCTCAAAAAATAAAAATAAAATAAAATAAAATAAAATAAAACAAAATGAAAAACAAAAAGTTTGCCAGATATGGTGGCACATGCCTATAGTCCCAGTTACTTGGGAGGCTGAGGTGGGAGGAACACTTGAGGCCAGGAGTCTAAGGCTGCAGTGAGCCGAGATCATGCCATTGCACTCCAACCTGGGCAACAAAGTGAGACCCCGTCTCGAAAAAAAAAAAAAAAATTCACTGTGAAGAATTCATTCAATGGCATTCAAAATGACATTGAATCATGAATCATATGGCTCATGTGCATTTTACATTAATTAAAAGAAATAAACCATTAATGATTATACCAAAGTGAACATATCACCTTATAATTAGTCCATATAGTCATCATTATTTTCTCTAGGTATATTTAGGTAAGCTTAAGAAACTGAGTAAAAACTAAGCAAT
>NW_016805059.1:7142501-7248295 GCF_001698545.2 Rhinopithecus bieti | reverse complement strand
AAAAAAAAAAAAAAAAAAAAGAAGTCAAGGTAGAAAAATTATTGCAGGTATCAATTCCTCGAAGTGTGTAACATCCATCCCAGCCCTATTATTTTTTTGATACGGATTATTTTTTGATATGTATATGTATATATACGTATATATGTGTATGTGTATACACGTTTGTGTATATGTATATGTATATACATATGTATGTGCATATGTATATACACACATACGTATATGTACATGTATATATACAAACACGTGTATACATGTATACATACATGTATATATACACATACACATGCATACATATATAAATATACACATACCTACATATATGTATACACAAACACTTTTTTTTTTTGAGACAGTGTCTCTGTCGCCCAGGCTGCAGTACAGTGGTGTAATCTCAGCTCACTGCAACTTCCATTTCCCAGGTTCATGCAATTCTCCTGCCTCAGTCTCCCCAGTAGCTGGGATTACAGGCCCGTGTCACCATAGCCTGGCTAATTTTGTATTTTAGGAGAGACAGGGTTTCCCTATGTTGGTCAGGCTGGTCTTGAACTCCTGACCTCAGGTGATCCACCCGCCTTGGCCTCCCAAAGTGCTGGAATTACAGGTGTGAGTCATACTGCTCTGCCAGAGGCCAATATTTTGGTATTGTCAGTTAATTTTGTGAAACACAGACAGACAACCAGTAGGTAATATTCCTGCCAGAATTATGAATGTAAAACATTACTTCTCCTAAAAAATATTTAATTATTGCCTAATTTACAGTACTTGAAGATAAATAATCCGTGGTATACATATAATTAGAATTCCTTTAAAAAATCAGAATACGTCTCAGACTCTGAAATATAAATCTGTTAGCTTAACAGTGCTTTGGTTAATCTATTAGACTCCAATATACTTATACAGTGTTTTGTGTTATATTTTAATGAAAATCTAGATTTATGATTGCTCTACTGTTACCAAGGGTAGAGCTCTACAAAATACAGCTGTACAAGATCTGATGTTCTAAATATTTGAATATTTTCTATTAAAGAGAAAAGGAATCCCCATTAGTGGATCCATTCATGTTTCAGTTTCTAGGTGACATCAATATAAATTGTCCACATAAAACCGAGAAGCTGACAGGACTTTTCTTCCTGAAGGATAAAACTTCAAGGCTTTAATACATACTGTGTAATTCTTTCTAATCATGAAGTATTAGAGGCTACAACCATTACAGGCCAATGAAACAGATCAATTCTTCTTGTTTAACTGCTAAAGAGAAATGCATCACGTTGCCATAATAAATGGAAAAGAACTCGATTGGAAATCCACAGAGACAGGTTTTACTTTAGGCTCTGCAAGTAACTGTGACCTTAGGCAAATGATTTAACCTCTGCAAGTTGAGCTCTAGTCTCCAAGGGCTCTCTTCTGTGGTGTAACAGGATGAGCTTGCAATTAAGAGAGAGGCCCCTAGATGGTGGTGGTGTTCTGAGTCAGGCTTTCTATTTTTTTCCTTCTATAATTACAGTGAAGTAAAAGGCACAAGTTAGAAAATGACTTCACGTTAGTTCTGAAAAAAATTCAGTTGGCTGGGCAAGGTGGCTCACGCCTGCAAACCCAGCACTTTGAGAGGTCGAGGCGAGAAGACTGCTTGAGCCCAGGAGTTCAACACCAGCCTGGGCAACATGGTGAAACTCCGTCTTTACAAAAAACAAAAAATTAGGCTGTATGCGATGGCTCACACATGTAATCCCAGCACTTTGGGAGGCCGAGGCGGATGGTCACTTGAGGTCAGGAGTTCAAGATCAGTCTGGCCAACATGATGAAACCCGGTCTCTACTAAAATACAAAAAAATTAGCCAGGCACGGTGGTGCGTGTCTGTAATCCTAGCTACTCAGGAGGCTGAGGCAGGAGAATCACTTGAACCTGAGAGGCAGAGGTCACAGTGAGCCCAGATCGTGCCACTGCACTCCAGCCTGGGCAAGAGAGCAAGACTCCATCTCAAAAAATAAAATAAAATAAAATAAAATAAAATAAAACAAAATGAAAACAAAAGTTTGCCAGATATGGTGGCACATGCCTATAGTCCCAGTTACTTGGGAGGCTGAGGTGGGAGGAACACTTGAGGCCAGGAGTCTAAGGCTGCAGTGAGCCGAGATCATGCCATTGCACTCCAACCTGGGCAACAAAGTGAGACCCCGTCTCGAAAAAAAAAAAAAAATTCACTGTGAAGAATTCATTCAATGGCATTCAAAATGACATTGAATCATGAATCATATGGCTCATGTGCATTTTACATTAATTAAAAGAAATAAACCATTAATGATTATACCAAAGTGAACATATCACCTTATAATTAGTCCATATAGTCATCATTATTTTCTCTAGGTATATTTAGGTAAGCTTAAGAAACTGAGTAAAACTAAGCAATGATTGTTAGGAGTACTGATTTACAACCCTATAGAAAAATGATTTTTTTTTCAAATGCCAGTTCTACTAATAAATTCTGATAAGCACACTTTCTTTCAGTTTGAGTATTACAGACTGAATTCAAGACCTGTGATTTAGCCACCATGCAAGAAATATATTTCCTCATTTACCTTTCCCAGCCATGTAAACAAGGGCATCTTTTAAAGAAAAATGGCTTTTAGCTGTTCAAAGGATAGATAATATATTCAGATGGCTTCTAGGTTTTTTCACCTGAGGCTCTGCTTGCTGAGGAAAGGCTTCTCTAGTGTTATTATCAAAGCAAAAAGGATTAAGGGATTTCTAGTTTGAGGCGTTTAGTATTTAACCTAAAATTCGTGAAAGGGAAACAGAATGCTTTTATTTTCCCATAAAATTTCTGGAGTTAAATATGTTTCTCTCTAAACACATGTCGAGTCTTGCCTGAATTCAATCAATATGCAGAATAAGAAGTACTATGAGAAGCCATATATTAGCTTTTTTGCTTCTTTGTCAGTGGGTGTGTAATGAGTGGCAAGCCAAATAGGAATGAGAGTGAATCGGACATTAAAACTTGTGGAATTTTGTTCATATAGATTATGTCAAAATTAAGTGGAGAAAGATATTGAGTGAATCCAAGATAGTATCGGGCTTGTATGTGAAAGTCGATCCATCCATCCATACAGTCCATCCCAATCCCCAATCCATCCATCCATGCATGCATCATCATGCATCCACCAGTCCATCCATCGATCCATTCAATCCACGGTGCATCCCCACCACTCCAACCACCAACCTACACCCACCAAACAACCTTTTTGGCCTGAATGGTTGCAAAGGACAGGATAACAAAAATAAGTAAGTTACCAGCAGGACAGGGTGCGGTATACCAGCACTTGGGGAGGGCTGAGCAGGGCAGTTGCTTGAGCCCCCAGGGTTTGAACCCAGCCCAGGCAAACATGGGTGGGAAACCCCTGGTCTCACAAAAAGAAAAAATAAAATACAAAAATTAGGCTGGGGCACGGCTGATGTGTTGCCTTGTCAGTCCCAGCTTCTGCAGGAGGCTGGTGGGCAGAGAATCACTTGAGCCCATGAGGCCAAGGTTGGCATGAGCCAGATTGCATTGCACTCCACTGGTTAAAAGGAAAAACATGGAAACCCTGTCTGAAAAAAAAAAAAAAAAAAAAAAATTTATTATATATTATATATATACTACCACCTCCATTTTCAAAAAAATCAGTCTAGTATGGAAAGGGACTTTGAAAGTTCCAGTTCAGTTTATTACAGTGTCAAGTAGATTTACAACTATTGCACTTATCATTCTGCTGACAGAAGGCCAAAATTTAAGATGGAGATTTTCCTCTAATAAAGATAGGTTTTCAGAATCTTCAATATAAGATGTTAGAATTATAAAGGCAAAGATATATACCTCATGTTCCAGTCCATATCCTTCCTGCTGTTGTACAGTTTGCTGCAAATGATAATTTAATTTGGATAATGCTTTAAATAGATTTCTCATGAAATTACTTTTGAGTGAAATTTGACAAGAATTTTCTTTATACTCTCTTCTTCACCAAAACGTATTAGAAGTCCCCATAGTCCAAAATAAAATGTAACCACAGAATGGGGAGATAACTTTAGTCAAACACCAAGTAAATATTAGCTTCTTTGCAGAACTCCAGGTGGTATTCATGTAAAAGTGTGGTCATTGGTTGCCTAACTTTTTGGACAATGGGGAAAAAAAACAATAAAAGCTAAAATGTGGTCCAGCATATGAAACTCTTCTCAAAAACAGAAGAAGGTCATGAACATTGTTGGGAAAATGTTTCACATTTCCAATGAAATTCTATTCCATTGATCTGTTTGGAAGATTGTCTTCAACCTATTTGGCTCTAGTCCATAAACTGTAATTGATTCAGTCATGTAAAGAACCACTTTTATCTTAAGCTTAGAATTTATAACAATGGAAAGCAGGAAAATGGTTTTTCATTTACTCTAATAATTGTGCAGGGATGAGCTAGGGAAAAAATAAAACAAAAAAGTATCAGTCTTCTGTCCTCTTATTTTTCATTCTGATTATATCACAAAGAAATGAGCTGTGGAGGTTTGGCACTGTTTTCCATCTTAACAGTTGTTCTGTATTCTAAGATTTTATATGTGATTCATAATGTACTACTATAACAAGACACAATTTTTATATATTACTGAAATAATGCAAAGAAAATGAATTTTCCTTTGGGTCCAGTAATTGTCAAAGGAATGATTGCAGATTCAGGAAATGTGCTTTGTAATAACTCTGTTAACATAAAGTATACACTGAGAAAAAAAATAAGTATGGCACATATATGGAAGGATTAGTTGTATTAGCAAGGCATTTCAGGGATGGTTTTGGTTCTTTAGACTAAGTAAGACACATCCAATTTAGACCCCCTTCAAATCCTTAGACAAATGGGAATCACTTGGTAACGTAAGGATTATTTTGGTGGGCAGGGGCTGATTTCACCATGTGCTTACAAATGCTCCAACTAGTTGGTAAACTCCCACCTGAAGGAAGGATTTGCTCTGGTAATAAGGTTGATATGCTCAAGCTGTAAGAATTAATTTGAATATCAAAAATGAAATTTAGATTGCTAACCATGTCGTTACAGCATGTAGAATATTAAATGTTCTCTTTTTAAACTAAAGTAAAAAAATGAAGAAGCATGGTTAATTCACTTGTGCTGATTAAAACAGACGTCCACGTGCAACTTCTGCGTGTAAGCCTCCCCATGCTGCCATGCATGCCACCAGATGCTTTCCCTTCGCCTTGCTAATCCCACTAGATGATTTCCTCAGTAGAACCCTAGCTCATGGGTTTCCATGTGCATGTTTCTACTGTAATGAAAACTATCTACAAAATCTAGACGTTTTCTGCTTTCAGAAAATTCTAGTGTACCATGTACGGCTTAGATATTTCTTTTTCAGTTAAAAAAAATAGTGCAAAAACATATCTGATAGTCAAGGTGATAGTTCAAGTGAGTTCTTGTGCCAAGGAACACAGTCAAGCTTCTCCTCTAGCTGATCTGTAGAAACTGTATGTAGTTTTTGGGAAATATTCCAGATTTTCCCATTAGTTCTCCACTCATCCAGTCATCATCTACAGATTCCAGCTCTGTTATTATATCTCCAGCCTGTAAGACAAAAGGAGTTAGAATTATTGGTTTCTGTTGAGAATAAGCATAGTAAATAGTGGCCTACCTAGGGCAGCATGAATAATCTCTATAGAACTCATTTATCTTGATTGCTGAGAGATTAAATGACAAAGATGATCTATACCTAATGATGCCCTTTGCTTGTATGCCTCTATTCCTTAAATCTCATTCCTTTGCCATTGCCACCCTTGCTGCACTTTGATTTTCCTGCTTATATTTTGTGCCTCTCAAATTCACCACTCCTAATCTAAAATCCCTCTTGAACAAATAATACTAGTTACCACACACACACACACGATTATTTATTGAGTACCCACTATGTGTCAGACACTTTTCTGGGCACAATTAATATTCCCTCGTTCTACAACGGGAAGGCAAATAAGCTAGCAGAAGAGGACAGAAAGCATGGGATTGCCAACTCATTAGGGCCATCAAGGGAGGGCCTCACTGAAGGTGTCATAAAGGCAAAGACTTGGAGATGAGTGAGTCATGTGCTTCCTGTATGCCTTGTCTTATTCTGTGTACTTCACAGGAAATAACTTATGTAAACACCACCACAGTCCTAGAGATGAGTATTATGTTATCCTCATTTTAGAGATTTTTTTTGTTTGTTTGTTTTTTCCAGACAGAGTCTCGCTCTGTTGCCCAGGCTGGAGTGCAGTGGCGCAATCTAGGCTCACTGCAACTTCTGCCTCCCAGGTTCAAACAATTCTCCTGCCTTAGCATCCCAAGTAGTTGGGATTACAGGTGCCCATCACCACGTCCAGCTATTTTTTGTATTTTTAGTAGAGACGAGGTTTTACCACATTGGCCAGGCTGGTCTCAAACTCCTGACCTTGTGATCCACCTGCCTTGGCCTCGCAAAGTGCTGGGATTACAGGTGTGAGCCACTGCCCCTGGCTGAGATATATTTTTATAGATTTCCTTATTTTAGTGAAAAAGAAACCAAAACTCAGATAGATTATAACTTGCCAGTGTCGCATGTCTAGTTAGTGGTAGAACCAGATTTCAAATCTAGTGCGATTCCAGGGCTTGTATTCCTAACCACTAGACTATGTGGCTGCCACATTTTACAATGGTCCTTTTTACTTAGAAAGGCTTTTACTATAATTGCCTTTTATCAATACCCAGAGCATTTTGCACTTTACATTTATTCTTGCACATAATGGCATTTCTCCTCTACCATTTGGTTTATCACATTCCTCCTATGGCCCCGGTATCTTTTTTTTTTTTTTTGAGACAAAGTCTCACTCTGTGGCCCAGGCTGGAGTGCAGTGGCACAATCTTGGCTCACTGCAACCTCTGCCTCCTGGGTTCAAGCGATTCTCTTGCCATGGCCCCAATATCAAATTTGCATTTTTCCCATTTTAAAGAGCTTCACCTTGACTCAGGACACTGATTTATCTTCATCGGGTTAGTCAAAGGGGCTGTGTGTCTTATTCATGTGCAAATTAGAATTCCTTCAGCAGATGAAGACATAACTATTTTGTTCTTTATGGTTTCTAAACATTTCTTAGAATCTGTGTTTAAGGTGCTACAATGGTCCAATATGACTCTGGCTACTGTTAAGAATACCTTTATCAGGCTAACTGGATTTATTTGTAGCCTTAGTACATTACCCTCTGGGAAAAAAAAGTGGCTTGATTTAAGGGTTTTCTTTATGGAAAACGGAAAGGAAACATGCTATCAGATGTTATTAATTTACTCTGCTCTGCTAAAATCTGTAAAAATTCTGGCAATTCAAAGTTTTTGTTATAAATAAGTTCCTTCTGGTTCCTAAATTATAATTTAATAGTTAACTGAAGCTATTCTTGTAGGTCTGGTCCAAACCTACATACCGTGTCAGTTTCCTGAGGGCTAGGACTATTTGTTTTTTTTTTTGAGACGAAGTTTCGCTCTTGTTGCCCAGGCTGGAGTGCAATGGCGCGATCTCGGCTCTCTGTAACCTCCGCCTCCCAGGTTCAAGCGATTCTCCTGCCTCAGCCTCCAGAGTAGCTGGGACTACAGGCGTGAGCCACCACGCCTGGCTAATTTTGTATTTTTTAGTAGAGACGGGGTTTCTTCATGTTGGACAGGCTGGTCTTGAACTCCCGACCTCAGGTGATCCGCCTGCCTCGGCCTCCCAAAGTACTGGGATTATAGGCATGAGCCACTGTGCCCAGCCAGGCTAGGACTATTTTTAAAAATGAGTTTTGGCTGGGCACAGTGGCTCACACCTGTAATCCTGGCACTTTGGGAGGCTGAGGCACATGGATCGCCTGAGCTCAGGAGTTTGAGACCAGCCCGGCAACACAGTGAAACCCCGTCTCTACTAAAATACAAAAAATTAGCTGGGCGTGGTGGCACATGCCTGTAGTCCCAGCTACTCAGGAAGCCGAGGCAGGAGAATTGCTAGAATCTAGGAGGCAGAGGTTGCAGTGAGCTGAGATTGCACCTCTGACTGTACTCCAGCCTAGGCAGCAGAGCAAGATTCCTTCTCTAAAAAAAAAAAAAAAAAAAAAAAAAAAAAAAAAAAAAAAAAATCAGTTTTATCTATTAACATTCTGTGGATATTTAATAAAACTGAAAGCAGTGTAGAATCCCTTAATAACAACAACAACAACAACAATTCTAGAACTATCTTATGGACAACCACTTGTAAAATGAAATGAAGATAACCTGTTTTCTGGGAGATACTGTGCATTCTGTTATTTATATTGACATAGTTTAAATGAAGACCAAAATAACATCCAAGAAATTTGAATTCAGATTTTCACTTGCAGTAAGTTTATGTAAAGATAAAAGGAATACATTTCGAGCCACTGACTCTCAAGGACTAAGGCAACAGTTTTCTTTCTTCTTTTTTTTTTTAAAAAAAATTTTATTTTAAAGATCAAGACTTTAAAGGAAAAAAGGGAACTGATAGAAGGTTACGAATTTTTAATTTTGCATAGCTACAGCATAAGAAATACCTATCATTTATGGCTGGGTGAGGGGGCTTATGCCTGTAATCCCAGCTCTTTGGGAGGCTGGGGGTGGGGTGGATCACTTTGAGCTCAGGAGTTTGAGACCAGCCTGGCCAATATGGTGAAATGCCATCTCTGCTAAAAATACAAAAATTAGTCAGGTGTGGTGGTGCACATCTTTAGTCCCAGCTACTTGGGAGGCTGAGGCAGAAGAATCACTTGAACCCAGGAGGCAGACTGAGAGCGTGCCACAGCAATCCAGCCTGGGCGACAGAGCAAGACTCCATCCAAAAAAGAAAAAGAAAGAAAGAAAGGAAAGAAAGGAAAGAAAGGAAAGAAAGGAAAGAAAGGAAAGAAAGGAAAGAAAGGAAGAAGGAAGGAAGGAAGGAAGGAAGGAAGGAAGGAAGGAAGGAAGGGAAGGAAGGATATCTATTATCTGCTAACAATATATTATAACAGAAATGACATTTAATACAAAAAGATGCAATAACATTTTATTATTCAGAATAAAGTAAAACTCCATCACAAAATAGGAAGCTAGCAACCTTATGCTGACATATTTCAGTCAAGGTATCCCCCTCTTACCCCAACAAAGGCTGCACATACCTGATTCCGGTATTGCCTTGTTTTCCTCTTTTTCTTTGTTGAGATAGGGTCTTGCTATGTTGACCAGGCTGGTCTTTTTATTTTTTCATTTTTTATTTTTTTTATTTTTTTATTTTTGACACAGAGTCTGGCTCTGTCACCCAGGCTGGAGTGCAGTGGCCGGATCTCAGCTCACTGCAAGCTCAGCCTCCCGGGTTTACGCCATTCTCCTGCCTCAGCCTCCCGAGTAGCTGGGACTACATGCGCCTGCCACCTCGCCTGGCTATTTTTTTTTTTGTATTTTTAGTAGAGACGGGGTTTCACTGTGTTAGCCAGGATGGTGTCGATCTCCTAACCTTGTGATCTGCCCGCCTTGGCCTCCCAAAGTGCTGGGATTATAGGCATGAGCCACTGCGTCCGGCCATTCAGGCTGGTCTTAAACTCCTGACCTCAAGTGATCCTCCTGCTTTGGCTTCCCAAAAGTGTTGGGATTAGAGGTGTGAGCCACTGTACTTGGCCTTTTTCTCTTCTTGTTGTAGGCAAGTGAAAACCCTGTTTGGCTCTCCACTGTTTTAAACCACACCTTGTCCAATCATTCCTTGATATGTTAATTCTTTCTATAGCATCCTTGCCTCTGACTGAATATCTTCAATGCTAGAGAATTTACCACTGTCTGACACAGGCTATTTTTACAGCAGTGACTACTAAATCCACCCTCCTTCTTCTAGCACTGTTCCCAAAGTACTTTCCTCTGACCATGGTCCAGTTGTGGATTAGGGAAATAGAATCATGAAAATACCTACTTTTGGCCAGGCACAGTGGCTCACGCCTGTAATCCCAGCACTTTGGGAGGCCGAGGTGGGCAGATCACGACGTCAGGAGATCGAGACCATCCTGGCTAACATGGTGAGACCCTGTCTCTGCTGAAAATACAAAAAAATTAGCCGGGCGAGGTGGCGGGCGCCTGTAGTCCCAGCTACTCAGGAGGCTGAGGCAGGAGAATGGCATGAACCCAGGAGACGGAGCTTGCAGTGAACCGAGATCATGCCACTGCACTCTCTCCAGCCTGGGTAACAGAGCAAGACTCTTGTCTCAAAAAAAAAAAAAAAAAGAAAGAAAAGAAAATATCTACTTTTACTTTAAGAAAAAATTAGGCATTTCTTCGGTGGAAAAAAAACAAAACAAAAACGAACAAACAAAAAACCTCTGCAAACTAGCTCAACCTTTTGGGACTATTTCCCCAAAGCTCTGGTCATTGCCTTTGTGGACAAGAATTTAGTGTCTTATAAGGCTACTATGCTACTAGTGCAAATTGTAGCAGGTGCTATCTGATTCTCCATCAGTTTCAAAGACATGTCAATGGCAGGCTTGGAGGGCCATGTAGACGGTCATCTGTTACTAATAAAAAGCCTAATATTACTGAGATGTGATGATGTAAGACCAAGGAACAGGGGATTACTTTGGGGATGTATGGGGGTGTAAAGCCAAGGTTTTCTCTAAGTACCTTAATGCCTGGTTGATACTGTAAATTAACAGGCAGGCCTATTTGCACTATTCACTTTCTGTAATGTCTTCCCTTATAATTAGGGTCGGAGATCTCTTCATTCTTGAGTAATGATCAATATTCCACCCAAATGTTCCATCATTCAATGGAAAACATTTAAAAAATTATAGTGCTTTATGTAGTTATGAAGAGATACACATTCTGACCTTGAAGGAAAGCTCATCTTCATTCTCCCCTCGGAAATCATATAAGGCTTTGGCCTTCCTCCCCTTCGGTACCATGGCTGACATACTTTTTGCCTCAGCTGTGAAGACATAAAAAATTTAAATATATAGAAACACAGTGGACTAAAACACAAATCTAACATCTAAAAAAAAAAAACTCTTGTCGCTCTAAAACACAGTATTTTCTCTTCAGAGGTAGTGATATTAGAGATAAAAAACATTTTAAAACAGTATGTTCAATTAATTTTGAACTTATTTAACTTTCAAGAAGATGAACAATGTCCTCTTAGCAGGGAAAATTACATAAACTGTTTTATTAGATGGAATATTAGCCATTATTTAGTGAAGACATTTTTATCTTTTTTTTCTATAACTCTAACAAAGTATATGAATGCAGTTTGCACAACTTCATGTATCAACTCTTTCAAATATAGACAGACACACTGAGCAGGGCCAGAGGGGAAAGGAATGTATATAGTTTTGAAGGTTTCAGGCTCCCCGTGAGGAGTAGCACTCATGCCTTGCGGTTGTCATACCTGGGCAGGGCCTCACAAACACTGCTGGGAAGATCCCCTCCCTGTCCTGCAGTCTGCCCCTGCACCAGTCAGAATCCAGACGTTCCAGAATCTGGATCCGGTCTCCCCTCTTGAAGGATAAGTCATCACTGGTCTCTGCTGTAAAACTGTGAAGCGCTTCACACCATTCTGCAGAAAGACTGTTAACCTGTTATCAATTAGAAGTGTGGTCAGAAATGTAAGATTTTATTTGAAATTGAGTTCTACAAAGCTTAAAGAGTAGTGTGGAAAAAAAGTTAAGTGGTCTTAAGATTTCAAAGCCTGAAGACTTCTTTAAATTATCTAATACTTTATGTTGCTATCAAGTTTCAGAAATAAAAGTTTCCAATAATTTTTTCTTAAATTATAACTCTAAATGACAAGTGTGATAGAATTTGTGGCTTTTCTGCTTTTGAGGGATATACAAAGCTTAAGCAAACACTTTTTTCCTTTTCTTTTCTGAGACAAGTTCTTACTTAGTAACCCAGGGTGGAGTGCAGTGACAGAATCATAGCTCACACTGCAGTCTTGACTTCCTGGGCTCAGGCAATCCTCCCTCCTCAGCCTCCCAAGTAGCTGGGATTACAGGTGCGGCCACCACACTCGGCTATTTAATTTTATTTTTGCAGAGATGAGGTCTCACTATATTGCCCAGGCTGGTCTTGAACTCTTGGCTCAAGTGATCCTCCCAGCCTCCCAAAGTTCTGGGATTACAAGCATGATCCACCTCACTCAGCCAAAAAACTTTTTTCTTACTATGACCTATTATATTGTTATATTGAATAATTAGGTCAAAGCATAAAATATTTATGCATAGTATTTGACACTGAAAAAATTCTGATACAGTAATTATCAGTGAAGCTCTTCTTTATTTAAATTAGGAAGGATCAGAATGGGTGGGTCTATTAATTCCCAGGTCTTTATTTGATTCAGAGACTATTAGATTCCATAGCACAGAACTTCATTAATTCACACTTTTAATTTTATGAGGTGTAGTTAACTCTGAGATGGGCAGGATAACACCCAGATGTGGTGGGCTAGTGTAAGAACGCTTTTATCCCAGGTACATTAGAGAAAGGTTTTGCTCTGTGAAGAGGCAGCTCTGCCAGTTTGGGATGGGAACCCTATGTTCAAGAGGCTCAAGCAGATAATAGAGGATAATGAAAAGGCTTTTTTTTTTTTTTGTCCGAGATAGAGTCTCGCTCTGTTGCCCAGGCTGAAGGGCAATGGAGTAATCTTGGCTCAATGCAACCTCCGCCTCCCGGATTCAAGCAATTCTCCTGCCTCAGCCTCCTGATTAGCTAGGACTACAGGCGGGCACCACTACACCCAGCTAATTTTTGTATTTTTAGTAGAGACGGGGTTTCACCATGTTGGCCAGGCTGGTCTCGAACTTCTGGCCTGAAGCAATACACCTGCCTCGGCCTCCCAAGGAGCTGGGATTACAGGAGTGAGCCACAGCGCCTGGCCAGGACAAAGGCTTTGGAACTAGCCAGGCAAGGGTTCTAGACCCAGTTCTGCCACTTCTTAACTTCGTGACACTGGGCAAGATGCTTCTCTTAGCTAAGGCTCAGCTTCATCTTGGGGTTACTAAGAGGATTAAATGAGACAATGCATGTCTAACATTTAGTCCAGTGCCTGGCACATCTTAAGTGCTCAATAACTGATGGCTTACAAAACAAAACAAAACAAAAGCAAGCAAACAACACTAACCTTGCCCTCTTGCCCCTGCACCTGAGTAACCAACCCTAAAGGATGGAACTTATCATTCCCCAGAAATGCAGGCAACAACCATGTGAACATTTCCTTTTGGAGAACTGTAGTCAGTTTCCTTCCTGTTTCACTTTATCAGTGGGTAGGGACAAAAGGATTAGGGGACACACAGGCCAATTACAAGTGACATTTTCACAAACATAATCATCCCATCAGGCTTAACTCTTCTAAATTTGTCACCGAAAAAACAATGGAAGGCTGGATGTGGTGGATCACCCCTGTAATCCTAGCACCTTGGGAGGCTGAGGCAGGTGGATCGCTTGAGCCCAGGAGTTTGAGACCAGCCTGGGTAACAAAGTGAGACCCTGTCTACAAAAAAGACAAAAATTAGCTGGGAGTGGTGGTGTGTGCCTGTCACCCCAGCTCCTTAGGAGGCTGAGGTGGATTGCTTGAGCCTGGGAAGCAGAGGTTGCAGTGAGCTGAGATCTTGCCACTGCACTCGACCTGGGCATCAGAGTGAGACCCTGTCTCAAAAAACAAAACAAAACAAAACAAAAACAAAAACAACAAACAAACAACAAAAACAACAACAAACTAAAAAACAACAGAAGGTACCACATTCCTAGTACCTTTAAGCACTTCTGGAGTCATGTTACAAAGTGTAAAAATTTTAACCCATTATTTTTCTCCTTCTCATTATACAAATGAAACAATTTTTCCTAAATATTTGGTAAGCTGAGAAATGTATAAAGAAATGGAGGAGGCCAGGCGCAGTGGTTCATGTCTGTAATCCCAGCACTTTGGGAGGCTGAGGCGGGTGGATCATGAGGTCAGGAGTTCAAGACCAGCCTGGCCAAGATGGTAAAACCCTGTCTCTGCTAAAACTACAACAACTAGCAAAGCATGGTGGCAGGCGCCTGTAATCCCAGCTACTTGGGAGGTTGAGGCAGGAGAATCGCTTGAACTCGGGTGGCAGAGGGTGCAGTGAGTCAAGATTGCGCTATTGCACTCCAGCCTGGGCGAAAGAGTGAGACTCCATCTCAGAAAAAAATAAAAGAAGTTGGGGTGGGGGGAACCTACCCATTATATAATCTTACTACCTAGATGCAATTTAATACTAACTTGAATAATTTCCTTCCAGTCTTTTTATGCTATATATTCAATTTTATATCCCCTTTCCCTATATGTTTCCTCTCATGACATTTAAAAAATGATTTTACTTTATAAATCTAGTTTTTCATAGCTTTAGTACATTCTCCCAATAATGGTCATATTTAGGTCATTTCCAATTTTTTCTTATTATATTAGCACTATGCTCATCTTTGTGACTCAAACTCTCATTTTTTAATCCTTTTCTGTTGTTTTTTTTTTTTTTGAGATGGAGTCTCGCTCTGTCGCCAAGGCTGGAGTGCAGTGGCGCGATCTCGGCTCACTGCAAGCTCTGCCTCCTGGGTTTACGCCATTCTCCTGCCTCAGCCTCCCGAGTAGCTGGGACTACAGGCGCCCGCCACCTCGCCCGGCTAGTTTTCGTATTTTTTAGTAGAGACGGGGTTTCACCGTGTTAGGGAGGATGGTCTCGATCTCCTGACCTTGTGATCCGCCTGTCTCGGCCTCCCAAACTGCTAGGATTACAGGCTTGAGCCACCGCACCCGGCTTTTATCCTTTTCTTAGGGTGATAATAATGTGTACTTTCTCTCTTTGCTGACACTCACATGTGTATAATTGCTTGTTTAGTGTTGAGCTGCACTGAATCTTTGTTAACTGAATAGGTTAAATGGTATTTTATTGCTGTCTTATTATATATTTTCTTGATTACTAGAAAGGTTAAATATTTTTTCAATATTAGCCGCTTATTGTACCTCTTTTATGAACTCTCTAATCATGTCTCTTTTTCATTTTCTTTCTTTTTATTTTGAGACAAAATCTCGCTCTGTCACCCAGGCTGGAATGCAGTGGTGCTATCTCGGCTCACTGTAATCTCTACCGCCGGGTTCAAGCTATTCTCCTGCTTCAGCCTTCTAAGTAGCTGGGACTACAGGTACATGCCACCACACCTGATTACGTTTTGTATTTTTAGTAGACAGTGTTTCACCATGTTGGCCAGGCTGGTCTCAAACTCCTGACTTCAGGTAATCCACCCACCTTGCCTTCCCAAAGTGTTGGGATTACAGGCATGAGCCACTGTGCCCAGCATCTGTTTTCATTTTCTATCAGGGTTTGCGTGTCTTTGCATGAGCTCTCTATATAAAATATATTAACCATCTAAGTAATTTATTATAAACATTTGTTGTATGAATTGAAAAATTAATTCATACTATATTCCCTTAATAACCTGGCTGTCACTATAGTCATCTGTTCAAGCAGCCTACCTGAGAGTTTGAACCAGAATCTTCTTTTTTGGTTTTCAGTGGTACCTTTGTGCCTACATTAAAAAAAACAAACAAACACAGGAAGTCAGAACATTAGATGTGAGGGCCATATAGTATTAAAAATAAATGGTTGGGGTGGGAGTGAAGAGTCTGGGATTCCACACCAGTCTCTTCATGTATTGCCTACGTTGCCTTAACCTGTAGTACCCTCACTGAGCTTGTTTAGTTAATTGTAAAGTAAGCACAATTATTTATAGTCTACATACATTAGTAACAGTCTATAGTTCATTTCTGTTTAAAAGTCTTTGCCATTTATTTATTTATTTATTTATTTATTTGAAACAGAGTCTGGCTCTGTTGCCCAGGCTGAAGTACAGTGGTACAGTCATAGCTCACTGCAGCCTCAAACTCCTGGTCTCAGGTGATCCGCCCACTGTTGCCTCTCAAAGTGTTGAGATTACAGGTCTAAGCCACCACACCCAGCCTCTTTGCCATTTCTTATATGAAGTTATTGCTAATTACCTAAAATACCAAAACCAGCTCTTTGAGAGACGTCCACAAATGATGTCTATCCCATACAAATTCTCATTTTAAAATCAGTTTTCCTTCTACCTTAAAAATATGGCAATATGGATTATTATACAGCTTAAGTATAATGCTATTATTTGGTTTATTTGAATTAGGACATGACATAACAAAAAAAAAATTCTCTATACTCACTTAAAACATTTGCACCAGAGGTGGGATAATCCTCAACAGGTTCCACAAAGTTCAAGGGGAAAATCCCAGTTCTGCCTCGAACTTCTCCTCTGGCCCATTCCTCATTCACGTACTCTTTAAGAATAATAATTTCTCCCTCTGAGAAACTCAACTCATCCTTCTGCTCTCCAATATATTCAAACCGAGCAACACATCTTGAGCCTCTGAATGAAGAACACATTTTGTGGATTAGACTAGAGAGTGCTTTTAAAATGTTTAAAAACCTTCATTCAGTCTTTCAATAAGTATTTATTCTGGGTTTACCATGGAATAAGGTATACTAGGCTAATTTGAAATTATTCCATGAAAAACAGTTAGTTACACTTCTAATTAACAGATAGGAACCTATTCACTCAAAAAGGCTAAAGCTCAAGATCACAGAGTGCACGCAGCTGGGTGCTTAGTTTATCCTGCTGTGTCTTTTGATCATCTTACTCCCCAGTCTCCATATGTTTGTATCCTTGGGCCACAGCAATCCATGGTCCAGTCTGAACCCTTCCAATCATAAATGCACTGAGTTGAGGAGTGTTAACCCTAGGAATCTCGGGGCAAGTCATCAAATTTCCTGACTACTAATCAGGGCAGAATGCAATGGGCATCAGCTGGGCAAAGTCGATGCTCAATTAATCAGTGAGTTGGCCTTAAAAACTAGAAGGTTTAAAGAAAACAGAAACTCGGCATATCATAACACACAATCTCGGACCCAACTCTGTTACCTTTAAAAAGAAACGATTTTTGTATCGCCTTTAAAAGGGCTAAATTTCTGACATTTGGGACAATCCTTACATGATCTGCAATTTTGACTGAAAATAAGATAAAAGCAGAGATAAAATCGTGTCTCTAGAAGGTGTGCTTTAATACTAATCCCTAAATTTGAGGGTTTAGAAAGGAAGTTTCAATAGCAACAGGCTAAGGAGAAGCAATTGCCTAAAGAGAAAAGGTTGATTCTAGCTCTCACAGAATTCTGATTTAAGTCAGATCAATGGGTCAATGACTGTAAAAGCCCACTTCAAATTCAACCTGCTGAGATACAGTATATGCTGCTTAAAAATAGAGAAAAACTGAATCTGAAATAGAATTCAACTACTGTGGATCAGAAGTTTTCTTATTTGTGATAACCTTTGCATTTGTTTTCTAAAGTCCTCTGGGAGCATCTCCTTATGTCTGACCTATTCATAGACAGGTTTACAGTCTCCAGCAGGTAATGAATTCTATTCATTTGCTCATTTAACTGGAATATAAAGTTGCATTATGGCAGTGTTTTAAATCACAAAGGAGTTACAACGACGCATAAAATGGTATATAAATTCAGGGAAAGGTCCTCAACTTAACTCTTCCTTCATTTTCTTCTAGTTCCTCTTAAAAACAAAAAAATACAAAATGTCTAGCAGTTATTGTAGGATTCATATTTCTACAGGATTTAATTATTTCTCATGACAAAAATACTTGAACCTTCTAAAAACTGGGTAGATAACACCAGAAGGCCAAAATAAAATGCAGTAAATGATGAAACTATCTCTGCTCATGCTAAGGCCAGGCTGCAGGAAGCACTGGCATAGACTGTGCTTTGCTGCTTTCTCTATGTCCTGCATTGATGTTGCAGAATTGCTTAGGTAAGCTTCTATCAGCATGTTCATGATGTATTTTCATCAGAATTTTAACCCATTGTCACCTTTTAAACAAGTTTTCTTTGTAATTAAAAAGACACAGTGAGCATTGGAATAATCACTATGTGAAGTGTTTTCTTTTAAAATAAAGAATAAATAAATAATAGAGAGGGGTTCTTGCTATGTGGCCCAGGCTAGTCTTGAACTCCTGGCCTCAAGCAATCCTCCCACCTCAGCCTCCCAAAGTACTGGGATACAGGTCTGAGCCACCATGCCTGACCTTGGAGTGTTTTAAGCTTGGTAATTCTTCACGATATAGATGGTTATCTCCTTTGTATTTTGTGCAAAAGAACACAAATAAAACTTACTTAACACAATGAGATGAAACAGATTCTCTTTTCCCATTTCCTCCTTCTGGAATATCAATCTAGTAAAGACAAAATCAAGGCAACAATTATTTTTTTTTCAGATTTTCGTCAGATAAATTTAAGGTTAAGTAATTAGAAAGTGCATGATTGAAATGGATTTGTTTAGCTAGGTGTTAATCTGATTAAGAGGAACTACAGGTGCTAACTGGTAAAAAAAAAATCCTGAATTTGGATTAAAAAAAAGTATAACGTGTGAAGTAGCCTTCCTTGAGTGGCCAATCAATTCTCTTATTTGCTGGAATAACCACATTAATATCACTCTAATTCTGACTGAATTTTCTTTATCCCTTTTTTTTTTTTTGAGGCAGGGTCTAACTCTGTCACCCAGGCTGGAGTGCAGCGGCACAATCAGAACTCACTGCAGCCTCGACCTCCCAGGCTCAAGTGATCCTTCTGCTTTACCTCCCCCAAGTAGCTAGGACTACAGGTATGTACCACCACACCCGGCTAATTTGTGTATTTTTAGCAGAGACAGGGTTTCACCATTGTTGCCTGAGCTGGTCTTGAACTCTTGGACTCAAGCAATCTGCCTGCCTTAGCCTCCCAAAGTGCTGGTATTATAGGCGTGAGCTGCCACACCCTGCCAGCTCTATCCCATATTCTCCAGGTTGAAAACTGCAGCTGAGAAGGACTTAAGATAGAAATCAGGCATTAGGCATTCACAGTGCCACGCATTAGCTCTACCACACCTACTCCAAGTGTTGGTAGAACCCTGCAATACTTCTCTGACCCCAAGATAAAATATTTCAATAAAACTTTGGATTCTTGGGCCGGGTGCAGTGGCTCAAGCCTGTAATCCCAGCACTTTGGGAGGCTGAGGTGGGTGGACCAGGAGTTCGAGACTAGCCTGGCCTGGGCAACAACTGCGAGACTGTCTCAAAAAACAAAACAAAACAAAACAAAACAAAGCAAACAACTTGTGGATTCTCTTCACATTTATAACTGGAACATTTTCCCCCTTCAACATGAATAGGGAAGGAAGAAAGGAATCTGTATTTAGCAAACATCTACTAAGTGGCAAGCACTTTATTTTATTTATTTTTTGAGACAGGGTCTCACTCTGTTGCCCAGGCTGGAGAGCAGTGGCATGATTATGGCTCACTGCAGCCTTGCCCTCCCATGCTCACACCATCTTCCCACTTCAGCCTCCCAAGTAGCTGGAGTTGCAGACACCTGACACCATGCCCAGCTAATTTTTCAATTTTTTGTGGGGACAGGGTCTCATTATGTTGCCCAGCCTGGTCTTGAACTCCTGAGCTCAAGTGATCCTACCGCCTCAGCCTCCCAAAGTGTTGGAATTACAGGCATGAGCCACTGTGCCCAGCCAAGCACTTAATATAGTATCTTATTTCCAAGGCTCAGTAGAGGAGGGCTGGGTTGCAATAAAACATTTGGCTATAATGCATGCAATCTAAAACTACTTAAAGCTTGAGGTTTATATTAATTAAATCAGTGCCTCCTTGATGAATTTTAAAGGTTTGAAGTTTTAAAACAATTTTTTTAAACTCGTGGGCTTAGAAATAACACACCAATAATGTGGCAGATTCTGTGTGATTGATTTCAGTGTGGTAATTGTGCTTTTTAAAGTACTGCTACATCGGGCAGAAGAAAAATGAGGAAGAGTGCTAAAACAAACATTATTCTTAATATTAATTTAGAGAATGTAGTTGAACTTCTTCAAAGAATCAAGGCATAGATAAACTAGACAATTTTTAATGCCTACCCTTCATAATCCAAGAGATTCAAATTCATTTCCATTTGAAGAATTCAGATTTTCTGTTAGTCTTGTTTTCTAATTTTGTGATGTAATGGAATTTGTTTACTTTTTCCTTCCAAATAAGCTGTTAATGCAGTTAAGCTAGATTTTTTTGATATTTCATGGTATCATAAGTTATATCAGGGACGAAGTCATCCTCTTCCAATGATACAAATGTGTGAGGGCTATCTGATTTTATCCCCATATTTCACAGCCATCTGGGCTTACACACAGCTCTCACACACAGGAATGCTTTCACAAGTTAGGCTGTGAGGGTATATAAAATTCTGGTACTTTAATATAATTATTCTAATCAGATTAGAAATTATTTTGTGGGCACAACCATTAATGAACCACTATCTACAATACAAATACCTCTGTATTCCCAAATAGATTTTTTTTTTTAAAGACAGAGATAAATAAGAATGGAAAAGATGAAAGAAACCCAAACCAAAATGTACTCCAAAGAAAAGAAGTGGTACCATAATCTCAGAGGACACCTCTACAGGATAATCTAGTATCGTTCAATTCATGTTCACTAAATGTCTCAAAGAATTACCATATATCCTTAAGTGCTTAACAACCCTCCAAGAACAGCTGATTCACCAGTTGACCTGTGGTGGTCTTTCACTTTAGGATTTCAGACAGCATTTAGGCATTAAGTTCTAACACCCCATAATATAATAATTAACCATCATCTAGTTGACCAAATCTTTATTTTTGAGTTTTCCAAATGTCAAATGAATCAATGAAAAAGAGAGAACTAGAATCTGGGTTTCTAGTTATTTTTTCCAACCTACAAGTCACATAGAACCCACTGAGTATATGACTAAATTAAAACAAATACAACCCACTTACAATCACTTTGACATAGTTGGCAGGAAATATGCCAGTCTGGTTTCTACAGTTCCCTCTGTACCAGTCTGTATCTATCTTCTCCAGAAGATAAACAATTTCTCCAGAAGTGAGGTTCAAATCATCAACTTGCTCTGTAATATAAAATTATGGTTATGTATGATGAATTATCCTGGTTGCACATTTGATAAAGGCACAAAGTAGCATTTGGTTGTGTCCACTGAGGCAGTTACGTTCCACTGATTCTGAGAACATATTATACTAATCAAATTGACTTAAAAAATGCTATTCTTTTTTTGGATATTGTTATGAGCTCCCTTTTTAAAGACCAAATTAGTTACATTTACCATGCTTTGATAGATGGGAAATGGTTGAATAAAAACACTATTGTGTTAGCAAATGTTTCCTACTGTGCCAATATAAACCCATGCTGAATACACACTGAACAATGAAAAAAGTTTATAGACGTGGTATAATATTCTTATTATTCTCAATCATGCTTACAAATCATTTTTATTTCAAATGTTAACTAAGGGAGTACTATAACTCTTTAGCAAATAAGTATACCCATACCAAAATAAAAATCAGCCTATCAAGTGGATAAAAGAGATTGTAAGTAAATCAGGAGTTTATTTGTAGCCTTGGGTATGAGAGTATTTTAAAAATTATTACAAAAATAATTATGTGTGGGCATGGGTGGCTCAAGCCTGTTATCTTAGCACTTTAAGAAGCTAAGGTGGGAGGATCACTTGAGGCCAGGAGTTCAAGACCAGCCTGGGCAACATAGCGAGACCATGTCCCTGAAAAAAAAAAAAAAAATTAGCCAGGTGTAGTGGCATCCCTGTAGTCCTAGCTACTGGGGAAGCTGAGGGGGGAGGATCACTTGAGTCCAGGAGTTCAAGGTTACAGTGACTGTGCCACTGCACTCCAGCCTAGGCGACAGAGCAAGATCTCGTCTCAAAAAAAAAAAAAAATATTTTGCTCTCATAGGTAAGTAGCAGCTGAGACAACTTTGAGGACAAAAGAACTTCAGTTATTATGTTAGAATTAACTTTATTACTAATTTTTTTTTTTTTTGAGACAGGGTTTTGCTCTTGTTGCCCAGGGTACAATGGTACAATGTCAGCTCACTGCAACCTGGGCCTCCGAGGTTCAAGCGATTCTCCTGACTCAGCCTCCCAAGTAGCTGGGATTACAGGCATGCATCACCACGCCCAGCTGCTTTTTTGTATTCATAGAGATGGGGTTTCAACATGTTGTTCAGACTGGTCTGGACTCCTGACCTCAGGTGATCCACCTGCCTTGGCCTCACAAAGTGCGGGGATCACAGGTGTGAGCCACTATGCCCAGTCATATTACAATTGTTAATTAGTACCCACTATTTTGAAAGAGTTAAAGAGTTTGTGACTGGTAGGCAATTTGCAATGTTCATCTGTAAGGGAAAGTCTCTCTCTCTCTCTCTATTTCTCAGGGAGCTTCAAAGGCAAGGGTATACAACTAAGCTTTCTGGAATGGCTGGTACAATCGACCCTTCTTGAAGTAGAGTCCTGGATAAGATGACCTCTCTAGTCTAGGACACTACAGGCACAGAAAATGAAGAAGGAAGCCCTTGAGAGGCTAACCCCAGGGCAGGGAGAAAGACTTACTCCTGGATCCTGTGGTTCTCCTACTGTATTATTTACATCCTTACCTGCTGGGAAATCATGAAGAACAACAGCATGAGGAGCACCACTGTCAACAGGCTTTTGAGCGTGGCTTGGATCCTTAGGGGGGAAAACAGGGCTGTGAATGAAGTGTGCAGGATAGATGGTGGATTTATTATTCACTCTGAGACCAATTTTTTTTTCTCATTAGAGTCCTCTTGACACAATTACATTATGAGTACAAGATGCAAACCACACAGTTGAGCCAAACAAGGGAATTATTATCAAGTTGAAGAAGAATGTGTCCTTGCCAAGGGAGGACGAAAATCTCAATTAAAATATCCCCAGTGTGTTCTGTTTTGCTTTTGAAACTGAGTAAAACAAAAGGGAACTGTTCGTTTACTTTTAAACAGTGCCTATTCTACCCTGAAGTAGTGGTTTTGACCTCTTTCCCTTTCAAGGGTAGCTTTTCCTTAAAACGGATCAAGACGGAGTCTTGAAAGTTGTGTCTTTATTAGGATGGGAAAAGGAAGAAAGTTCTATGATTTATGCTCTTGCCTTTTGTAATGAAAGGAGCTAATGACTTTCCACAAAAGTATAATTCACAAAAGTAAAATCCATTTCATTTATGACCTTAACTAAGTGCTTTTTCTAATTTGAAAGCAACGCTGCCTCCCATGCCTGGTCTGCATTCTGTCTTTAATCCGAATGGTTTATTCCAACAGTAGTTCTAAATAAATTAGCAAAAATAATCTAACATTCTCTATCCATCTAGCCAATTGCCTAGACTGGCCAGAGGAGAAGGCAAAGCTGAAGAGTGACCTCTTCTTATTGACTAGCAATTGTTATTCTTAGTTTCTTTACATGAAGAGACAGGCTTATCCTCATCATCAAATCTCACTGAAGGATATTATTTGGAGTTATAACTTAACACTCTTCAACACTGGCAAGCCTGTGAAATAAATAAAGGCAGATTTTTGTGCCCTTTCTTGTCTCTTCACCTCCTCTAATAACTCTTGTCCCCTTAGAGACATCCTGACACTTCAATACCTCTGCCCTTCCCCTGGCCATGATGCACCAGGCTGATCAGAGTGCACGGTGAATGATGGTCCACTCCATTTCAACCCTGCAGCACCTTTGCTGAGATCTTTTCTAAATCTCACCTGCTCTTTCAACCAAAATGCCCCTGCAGAAACAAAACTTTCATTCTCTCAACTTAGGTAAACTGAAATATAACAAGTCAAGACTCTAATGGCTAATGTAGCTTACTAAAGTGGCTTACCAAGATGACCCTAACATTTTTTCATGGACTGCTTAATGCTTTTCTCTAAATAAATGGACACTATGGAAATTTCATGAATTCTGAGATATTTTAGTTCTGACATGGCTTTTTTTTCTTTGACACAGGGTCTTGCTCTGTCACCTAGGCTGTAGTGTAGTGGTGCAATCACAGTTCACTGCAGCCTTGACCTCCAGGGGTTAAGTTATCCTCCCACTTCAGTCCCCCAAGTGGCTGCGACTATAGACGTGCACTACCATGCCTGGCTAATTTTTGTATATTTTGTAGAGATGGGATCTCGCCATGTTGGCCAGGCTGGTCTCAAACTCCTGGGTTCAGGTGATCCACCTGTCTTGGCCTCCCAAAGTGCTGGGATTACAGGCGTGAGCCACCACACCCAGTCCCTCACTAAATTCTGGAATTTTACACAAAATCATATAATTTGTCAACTCTGAAGACAACTCTGTGGGCAGTTATCTCACACATTAAAAAAATAAAGTTTAGAGAAGTTACATAACCACCGAAGAAGGTGGAAGGGGAACCAAATCCCACTTCCCTGAAACCCAGGTCTAGGGTCTCAACCACGTACCAGGCAACAACCTTCCACTGTTCCCATGATCTCTCTGATTCAACCACAAATGGTCATGTTCATTCAATATTTTCTGTTTGCCAAGTTAGGGGGAAAGTGCAACACATTCATAGAGATATGTACCTTAAAACTAGGCTTTCAAATAGGTAAGTTTTATTTTTAAAAAATGTAACAAAAGCCATTAACCCAGAAGCATAAAGGATGATTCATTTCATTATCACCAATAGCTGCCTATCAGAGGCCAACTCTCTGCAAGTCTATAGTAAAAGATGAGAAGGTGGTATGTAAGGTGGGAAGAACTTTGCACTGTTATAAAAGACTAACTTTTGGCTGGGCATGGTGACCCATACTTGTAATCCGAACACTTCGGGAGGCCCATGCAGGCAGATGGCTTAGCCTAGGAGTTTCAGACTAGCCCTGACAACATAGTGAGACCCTGTCTCTACAAAAAATTTTTAAAATTAGCCAGGCATGGTGGCGCATGCCTGTAGTCCCAGCTACTCAGGAGGCTGAGGTGGGAGGACTGCTTGAGTCGGGAAGGTCAAGGCTGTAGTGATCATACCACTTTACTTCAGCCTGCCCATGGAGTGAGACCTTGTCTCAAAAAAAAAAAAAAAAAAATCTACTTGCTTTTAGCTTCTATTTTCACAAAGGAAAGGTTTTGGCAGTATAACTCCCACTGTTGCCATGAGTGTGTTCTGAAAAGAGGAAGGACAGCTATGACAGATGGATAATGCTGTACCAAAACAGACAAAAAGAGTCAGAGGAGAACTTTCCCCGTGGGAGCTAAAGTAAGGATTTTCATATGCCAGCAGAAGCTACCTTAACACATATCTCCTCTGCTCTCCAAATACAATTTTTCAGTTTCTTAGCAAACTTCAAAAGATAAACTGCCTTCTAAGAAGAAAAGCTGGAAAAGATTATGAAAACTGGGATAAATGGCAAACCAAGTACTTTACTTGATTACTATTATTTTTCATATTTACTTCATTTTTTATTTGTATTTTTTTTCAAGACAGAGTCTCGCTTTATGGCCCAGGCTGGAGTGCAGTGGTACAATCATGGCTCACTTGTGGCCTCGATCTCTTGGGCTCAAGTGATCCTCCCACCTCAGTCTCCTGAGTAGCTGAGACTACAAGCATGCACCACCATGCCACACTAATTTTTGTATTTTTACTAGGGACACGGTTTTGCCATGTTGCACAGGCTGGTCTTGAATTTCTGGGCTCAAGTGATCTGCTGCCTTGGCCTCCCAGAGTGGTGGGATTACAGACATGAACCCACTGTGCCTGGCCTATTTTTTATATTTACTATGTTAACAGATAGTGAAATTTTACCTGGATAACTTAAGAAGCTCTTTAAAAAATATACTCCTACAAATTGTTCAACATCATTTTTCTTGCTAAACAAATGACTTTCAATAATCACTGCATCTTCCCAGGTTCCACAAAATCGGGACTTGAGGTTGTTGGATTACATTTTATTGTTTTATGAGCTATCATCAGAGAAATGAGGTTTATATTAAGCTTAAATCTTAAAGGGAAGTGCTTTTTAGTGTCAGACTTCCATTCTGCTAGAAAACTATTCTCTGACACTTTGGTAAACAGGTTTACATTACTTAAAAAACAAACAGCTCTTACAGTTGAAAATTAATGACTGAATATTCTGGTTGTCATAAGTCAGCACATTATGAAGAAAGCAAAACACAGGGTAGTCACTCTATCGAGGTGATTAATATGGCAGCGGCAAGTCTCTTAGTAGTAATTTATTCTAAAAGTGGAATAAAATGCTACTGTAATTTTTACTCTGGTTACAATAAATGTGCTAATAAAAACCTGAAGATGAGATGTAATTAATAGTTCCATGAAATGTGCTGCTACGTGTGATATGAGGGCTGTAACAATATTAATCCCTTACGTGTGGTCTGCTTCTAAGATGTTCATCAAGTGGAGTGATAATCTTCATTTGAGACAGGTGAACTCTGCCAGTGTCTTCTCCCTTTTGGCACTCCAAGTAATTATTTTCCGTCTGCTTCAGCATCACAAGTACATCCCCAAGCTGTAAGGTACAATCCACTCTCTAAAGCAATTATTATTTAATAAAACATTATTACTTTTTCACATTTTAATCTTTGGAGCCTAAAGCATTTAATAACGTGTAATAGTAGGATTAATTTTTTTTTTTACATTAACCAGTAAAGAAAGAGCTCTACTTTACCTTACAAGAGAGTTCTCCAGGGTTTTGTGAGACAATATCTTCATTGGCAATTCCATGAGGCACAGAGAGCTTAAATGTAAACCAATAAAAGGCTTATTCACAATCAAATAACCTCCTCTTACGTTACTGATCATTTAGGAATTTGGCATGTGTGTGCCTAAAGAGCACCTTCTCCAGCAGCTAAACTCACCCGGCTTCATCACGCTCTAGATCAACGGGGCCTGTCATTTCTCATGGATGTTAAGAGGCTCTTGGGAGTTGGAGTTGGGCCCATAGAACCACAAGAGCTGAACATGGCCTAACATTCCCTTAATGACTATAACCAGGAAGTTCCATTCTACAGGATAAGAGCCACCAAGTCCCCTGGGGGTTTGAAGGAGAAACACCCAGCACTTGACCTCACAGCCAGTTCTTTAATTCAGGGTTCTTACAATGGTGGCCTCTGAAGGCTGATCAGTGATTGGAGCTCTCCGTGTACTGCCTGCCTGCCTGCCTGCTTGTTTCCATAGACCTTGAAGCTCTTCTTCTCCTAGAGTCTCTCTGATACCAAGTGTCTACTTAAATCCATTTCATGGCCTGATCCCAGCCACTTCCTGGTCCACTCAGCTCTGTCTGATCTTAGAATGGTTTTTACATCTGTACTGGACCTTGTCCAAGGGGCTCTGTTTCCTGCTTTGGAAAATTTTAGCTGATTGAGTGCACATCAGAGGGTCTGTATTATATAAAACGCATACCCCAGAAATGTAACCACACAAGCTCACATCCAACATGGGAAGAAGGCTGCCTGGGCGTTGGGTCACCCAGGAGCAAAGATCCACAGTGCAAGGATGTGGCCCTGTACCGCTGGCTTGGTGGTGCCATTTCCCAGCATCTTTGTCAGATTCCTGGCTAGCAATTTAATGGTACTATAGGCAGGCAATAAATGAAAGATTTAAAGAATTATTTTGTAATAAGACATTCAGCTCTAAATATACCATCATTTTGAATGCATTGAGTTTTTAAAAATGCTTTATTGACATTATACGACTATGCTAAGAACTGTCAGGCCTCTGAGCCCAAGTTAAGCCATTGTGGCCTGCACATGTACATCCAGATGGTCTGGAGCAACTGAAGAACCATAAAAGATGACATTCCACCATTGTGATTTGTTTCTGCCCCACCCCAAGTAATCAATCGACCTTGTTATGTTCCTCCCACGGAGAAAGAGTCTCCTGATCTCCCTACCCTACACCTTGTGACCCCTGCCTCTGCCCACAAGAGAATAAACCCCTTTAACTGTAATTTTCCACTACCTACCCAAATCCTATAAAACTGCCCCACTCCTGTCTCCCTTTGCTGACTCCTTTTTCAGACTCAGCCTGCCTGCACCCAGGTGAAATAAACAGCCTTGTTGCTCACACAAAGCCTGTTCGGTGGTCTCTTCACACAGACGTGCGTGACAAGAACCAAACGTGAAATCTGGTTCCCCTTGAGAAAGGGCTCTTGACACAGAATGGCCAAATCAAGTAGAGGCTACAATTGGCATGATGGTTAGGAGCAGGCATCAGAGCCAGCTGACCTGTTCTCAAATCTTGCTCCCACCATTAATTAACTGGATTTACAACCCTGGGCATGTTACTTTATGTCTCTGTTTCTTATTTTTCTCACTTGTTCAAGGATAATAATATCTACCTCACAAGGTTGGTGTGAGGAATAAATGAGTTATTTAATATACACATAAAGTGCTTCAAACAGCGCCTGGCTCATAATTAGTACTCAATATACATCAACTACTGTTTTTATTTATTAATTAAGTAATCTATCCCAAAGAACACTCCTGGGTTTTAGCAATTAAAGTTTTATCAGTTTAAATGAATATTAATATATATGAATATACTGCCTCCTTCTTATTTGTCTATACCCTTCTCTAAAGAGGATTTTTAAAAAACTCTGAACAGCTTAAAGAAAAAATAATTCCTGGTTCGATGATGGAAATGTAGTAACACAACATAGAATTATTAATTGCTGTTCTTGTTACAAGCTACTCTGTCATTCAAATTGGTAAAAAGTGTAAGCAGTCCTGCTCTCATGATCATTTTTATTTTTTATTTTTTTTAAAAAAGAGTCTCACTGTGTCACTCAGGCTGGAGTGCAGTGGCATGATCTTGGCTCACTGAAACCTCCACTTCCTGGGTTCAAGCAGTTGGCTTCCCAAAGTGCTGGGATTATAGGTGTGAGCTACTGCTCCTGGCCTCCTTATCATTTTTATTTGTTTTACATCTTTCAGGTTAACCTGATTAATGTAGAGAACACATCAACTTGTTGTTGTTGTTGTTTTGTTTTTTTTTTTTGAGATGGAGTCTCACTGTTGCTCAGGCTGGAGTACAGTGGCACGATCTCGGCTCAGTGCAACCTCTGCCTCCTGGGTTCAAGTGATTCTCCTGCCTCAGCCTCCAGAGTAGCTGGGATTACAGGCGTATACCAACACGCCCAGCTAATTTTTGTATTTTTAGTAGAGACAGAGGTTTCACCATGTTGACTAGGCTGGTCTCGAACTCCCGACCTCAAGTGATCCACCCGCCTTGGTCTCCCAAAGTGCTGCGATTACAGGTATAAGCCACCACCCAGCAACTCTGTTTTTTAACTGTGGCAAATGCAGACAAAAGTTTAGGCCATTTGATGAGAAAAACATTAAAAGAGAACAAAATCAGTATCTCAACTATTGATGAAAACTTCTAACTGGTAACTATTAAATGGATCATGATAATTATTAGGCTTACAAAAGGGGAAAATGAGGGAAAAATCATCCATCTTAGTAAGAACTTTCTACTTCATTTTAAAATTTACTCAATGGGAAAAGGAGTTATTAGATATAAACTACATCAAGATATAAACCATAAGCCTGGAGGGGAGGCATGTTCCCATAGCCCCAGCTACTCAGGAGTGTGAAGCAGGAGGATCCCTGAGCTCAGGAGGTCGAGACTGCAGTGCACTATGACTGCATCACTGCACTCCAGCCTGGGTGATAGAGTGACACTCTTAAATGAAAGGAAAAACAAAAGATATAAACTATAGTATCTATCAGAGTTTTCCCATTAGTATTACCCACAGGGTCAGGTTTTTCAGAATTTCTGTTTGGTCCAGCCAGGCAGCAAGTTACAAGCGTGGCCTGCCCGGCTTTCTCTCCCCTTTCCCTACATTTCTCCTAATAATGAAACCCTGCTTTAAAGACCTAGGTGTTTTGTTTGTTTTGAGACAGAGTCTTGCTCTGTTGCCTCGGCTGGAGTGCAGTGGCGCGATCTTGGCTCACTGCAATCTCTGCCTCCCGGGCTCAAGCAATTCTCACGCCTCAGCCTCCTGAGTAGCTAGGATTACAAGATTGTGCCATCACGCCTGGGTAATTTTTTGTAATTTTAGTAGAGACGGAGTTTCACCACGTTGGCCAGCTGGTCTCAAACTTTTGGCCTCAAGCTGCTGCACCAGCCTCAGCTTCCCAAAGTGCTGGGATTATAGGCATGAGCCACCGTGCCCAAGACCTAGAATTTATTATGGCTAGTCATCTAAAGCACTCTTGGTGTCAAGGGACAATTCCACATTTGTTCCATCATCTTTTTCTAAGGAATAAATGAATCTTATATATACTTTAGGGCACATCTCTTGACCACAAACATTTTTAAAAGCTAAATTTACCATGTATTTACTGTAGAGAGGGTGTCCTGGTTTGGGGCGAGGGGGTAGCACCGGATCTTGATTTTTAATAACTTGACTCTTGGCTTTTGAGAGTCCAGTTGCCAAGTTACTTTGTTTTTTCTGAAGATCCATGTCAGAAGAGGATCGATTAAAAGGCAGTTTCTTATTAGATCTTCTGGTTGCAGAAAGCTTTGGGGGAGGTGGTCTCTCAGGGGGCACCTTGGTTGGAGGCTGTTGAGTTGGAATGGTTTTTCCATTCACAGGTCTGAAAATCAATGTAGCAGCCATGAGTCAGTGTTCTGATCAGTATTAAATTCTGTTCTGTCCTGTCTTACACACACACACACACACACACACACACACACACACACACAGCTTTCTGCTAGTGGAATACAATTTACTGAAACATGCAGTGTATGCTATTTTTGAGCAAATGACTGCTGCTGCATTAAACATTACATTATTAGAGGAAATGCCACGATTTTCCAGCTTCCTCTTATCTTGTACTAGAGATTCATTAGTTCAAGACAAACAAGCATTTACTATCATGAGCTCTCTAAGGTCCCATTTGCTCTTAAACACATCATGACTATTTCTGGAAACTAGGCACTTTCCACCAAAGTCTGAGATGAAAAGCTTATAAGATATGATGCATGTGTGCTGGGGTCTTGCACATTATTAGAAAAGGAACATCAAAATCCCCTAATATTCATGTTATAGGTGTTACTATTAAAACTCTAATTTAGATTAATATAAAGAAAGCTAGTTCTGAAAGGATAGGACAACTATTACTTTGAAAGCTTTTCCTTAATCTCTATGACATAAATAATTTTCAGCCGGGCGTGGTGGCTCACGCCTGTAATCCCAGCACGGATTTTTGGGAGATCCAAGCGGACGGATCACGAGGTCAAGAGATCAAGAACATCCTGGCCAACATGGTGAAACCCCATCTCTACTAAAAATACAAAAATTAGCTGCACATGATGGCTCATGCCTGTAGTCCCAGGCCTGTAGCCTACTCGGGAGGTTGAGGCAGGAGAATCGCTTGAACCTGGGAGGCGGAGGTTGCAGTGAGCTGAGATGGCGCCACTCACTGTACTCCAGCCTGGAGACAGAGCGAGACTTCGTCTCAAAAAATAAACAAATAAATACATTTCAACATAGTAATAATGTCTTCTGATAGCATTACAGCCCTTTATTTGAACAGCTCTGGAACTCAGAAGGCAGTCACCTCTGAGCTCACAAAGCCAGTCCCCTTTGGAAATGTCAAAAACCAGTCTCTTAACCAGGAGGGTGTTAGTGGGCATGTATATGTATATTCTAGAAGTGGAGCTGTTTTAAGTTCAGAAATGAGTCTTGTTCATTTATTTGAGGAAATAAATGCTCTATGAGTTGAACTGTGTTAAAAAGGGAGCAGAGATTCCCACAACCTACCGTTATAAGCAGACTGTGGATTACGGGGCCTGGGTGAACTGGTGAGATTATTTCATCGCTAAAAAAAGATCCAAGGCCAACAACACTGAATTGTGGTGGTAAAAAAGAGAGCTGGGTCTCTGAGTCATTAATTTTTCTCTAACTTTTCCCACATTTACTTACCTCGGTGGCAACCTTGGGGGTCCTCGCACAAAACCTCCTGTTTGACCCGGGTGGTTGGATTCCTGCAAGTAGCAGAGAATGCTTTTTAGTTAAGGTTAATCTGAAACGAGAACTTGTCAAGAGAAATTCTGGACAACCTTTTGGCTGGATCTACAAGCAGAAACGCAGTTGAGTTACAGAAAGTAGCTTACAAGAGTTTTCAGCATTAAACAATATTAACTTACTTCTGCCTAAATTATTCATGTCCTAATACAAGTGAAAACACTGACAGGAAGAAACCAGTCTCCTGTTGTGGACCACAGCTTGAGCAATTGCACTGCATGGTCATGCACTCAGTGGATTCACGAGATATTAAGGGAAAATTTAAGCAGGCCCTAAAGAGAATTTAAAAATATATGTTCTTGGCCAGGTGCGGTGGCTCCGCCTGTAATCCCGGCACTTTGGGAGGCTGACGCGGGTGGATCACGAGGTCAGGAGATCAAGACCATCCTGGCTAACATGGTGAAACCCCATCTCTACTGAAAATACAAAAAATTAGCCAGGCATGGTGGCGGGCACCTGTAGTCCCAGCTACTCGGGGAGGCTGAGGCAGGAGAATGGCATGAACCCGGGAAGCAAAGGTTGCAGTGAGCCAAGACCACGCCACTGTACTTCAGTCTGGGCAACAGAGTGAGACTCTGTCTCAAAAACAAAAAACAAACAAACAAAAAAAAACTATCTATCTATCTATCTATCTATCTATCTATCTATCTATCTATCTATCTAATCTAATCTAGATATATATGCTCTTTATTCATTCCTCTTTATTCATTCCGTGATCACACATAAGAAACATACTGCTCCTAAGTTTAAACACATAGTAAGTGGGGTGGTTACTAGTTGGTATTGCTTTGAATAGGCAGATCTTATCTCACCACTCTGTTTGGTTTCAACAATTTGCAGTGGGTTTTGAACTAGAAGGAGGTGGGAACGTAAAAGAAGCTTGCAGGATGGTCTGAGAGGAAGGCATGTGAGGAGAAATAGTTAAGGTCCAAGAAAGCAGTGTGCTTGTACCACTCCAGCAAAGGGGCTGGATGGGGTAAAAGAGTTTTGTAGAAAAAAGGAAAAGGAGAATAATGTGAAAAATAAAAGGTACAGTTGGAATGTTTTATTTTAATGGTAGATGAGAGAAATTGGAAGTGGGGAGATCAATAGGAAGATTTCTGTAGGGGAAGGGATTCAAACTGTTCTATTTAAACAGGTTTTCTGAACATGTTATAGCCCAAGGATTGGGAAATGAGAGTAATACATGGAGAATATTTTCAGATCCTCTGTGAGTGGGAAGCCAAAGGATCTCAAAGCCAAAATTTCTGTTTTTTGGGAGGGGGAAAAAGCCTTCACAAAATTCTTTTTTTTTTTTCTTTTTTGAGACAGAGTCTCGCTCTGTCCCCCAGGCTGGAGTGCAGTGATGCAATCTCAGCTCAATGCAACCTCTGCCTCCCAAGTTCAAGTGATTCTCCTGCCTCAGCCTCCCAAGTGGCTGAGACTACAGGCGAGACTACATTCCTCTAATGCTGTCTTTTCTTTCCCCCACTTTTCCTACTTTCTAAGTCCCCAACACTAACACTCAGGAAATAATATTTCTCCAAAACTTCATAAGAAAAAAAAATGCTGACCCTTTATATTACACTTTTTTTTTTTTTGTAAAGAAGGTTTAATTAAAGCTTGGGAATCTTTGGGCTACTTCAGACTGTTTTCCTCCTTCTTATAAATGAGCCAAAACTCACTTCCATGATTTTTAAATTATACTGAATATTTATAACCTTTTCCTTAAATACCAAATGATTAATTGCCAATAACTGTGATCATTTAAACATGTTTCAATGTTATAAAATCCCATTTTAAAAAACAAATTAAGCTTGCCCTTAAAACTTGGTTTCACTAATGAGTTCAGTTAATGTAGTGAGGCAAGTAACCAGCTCATAAACCCTGCAATATTCCAGAATATAATCCATGCCTTATAATTACACTGCTGCCCATATTTTTCCTGACAAATATTGCCATGATGCTTGAAAAATGCATTTATTTCTGTGGCTACCTTTAAAATTAAAACAAACTCTAGCAGATAGGAAGAAACTTTAATTGCTTTTATCAAAGCTGTAATTTTGGCCGGGCGCAGTGGCTCAAGCCTGTAATCCCAGCACTTTGGGAGGCTGAGACGGGTGGATCACGAGGTCAGGAGATTGAGATCATCCTGGCTAACACGGTGAAACCCCATCTCTACTAAAAAATACAAAAACAAAAACTAACCGGGCGAGGTAGTGGGCGCCTGTAGTCCCAGCTACTCGGGAGGTCTGAGGAGGAGAATGCGTAACCCGGAGGCGAGCTTGCAGTGACTGAGATCAAGCCACTGCACTCCAGCCTGGGAGAAGAGCGAGACTCCGTCTCAAAAAAAAAAAAAAAAAGATACCTTGATAAAGAAAATTTAAAAAACAGATGTATAAATTTGACATGGAAAGATGCAGATGATGTACTGTACTGTAATAAATGCATAGCATATGACTCTAATTTTGTACCAAATATTAGCTGTAGTTTTTCCTCGGTGGTGGTATTTTATGGGAAATCTTAAACATCTTTTAATTTCTTAATTTGCAACAGTAAGAAAATTTTAAATCAGAAAAAAAGAGTAGCACATTCAAATTCCTTTTTTTTTTTTTCTGAGACGGAGTCTCACTCTGTTGCCCAGGCTGGAGTTCAGTGGCACAATCTCGGCTCACTGCAAGCTCTGCCTCCCGGGTTCATGCCATTCTCCTGCCTCAGCCTCCCAAGTAGCTGGGACTACAGGCACCCTTCACCACACCTGGCTAATTTTTTTTGTATTTTTAGTAGAGACGGGGTTTCACTATCTTAGCCAGGATGGTCTTGATATCCTGACCTCATGATTTGCCCGCCTCGGCCTCCCAAAGTGTTGGGATTACAGGTGTGAGTCACCGCACCCGGCCACATTCAAATTCTTTAGGGATGTTAGGCACATTCCTAAAGGCACTTCTTTATCTGACATACTCCAAATATTGAGAGAAGGAGACAGTTCTTGCAGGAGCCATTGTCTTAGCGTTTGCTCAAGTCTGGGTTTACATCCAGGTTCTGCTGAGTCTTTGCAAGATAACTGATTAGGGACTTCCTCCTCGTGGGTATTCCACAAATAACCTGAAGGCTCTCTGCATTTGCTTTTTGGTAGTTTTTCTCTAGCTCTGATATCCCTGAACTCTGGCTTTTAATGTGTTTGGACAAGCATTTTAGTTTCTGGTGAAGCTGGTTTTCCTGCTTGTATTGTCTCTGCAGATTCCATCTTTTTGTTCAAGATGGAATAATCTTGGAACATTTTGGAATATTATTCCATTGGAATAATAATAGCTGGGACTACAGGTGTGTGCCACCACATCTGGCTCATTTTTGTATAATACTATTTCTTTTTTTTTTTGGAGACGAGTCTTGCTCTGTTGCTCAGGTAGAGTGCAGTGGTGCAATCTCGGCCCACTGCAACCTCCACCTCCTGAGTTCAAACGATTCTCCTGTCTCAGCCTCCCAAGTAGATGGGATTACAGGTGTGCATCACTATGCCAGGCTTTTGTATTTTTACTAGAGATGACGTTTCACACCATGTTGGCCAGACTGATCTCAAACTCCTGATCTCAAGTGATCCACCCGCTTTGGACTTCCAAAGTGCTGGGATTACAGGTGTGAGCCACTGTGCACCCCAATATTATTTCAATAGAGCTTTATAGTTTATGAAGTTCATTAAGTATGATGGGCATTACATATGATGGATATTAACGAATGATGTTTTACTTACTTATCACCTTCTCACTCCTTTTTATGACCATTTCAGAGTAGAAGCCAGTAACCTTCTCAGGCAACTTTTCCTCCACGGGAATTTGGGATTTTCCTATTTAACATTAGTATGGTAGGAACCCTACTATCCTCTTTTGGGCTTTCTTGGCCCAGATTTAATAAAAATTTATTACCAGCTACTTTGAAAATCACAAGTGATCACTAAATTTTAATTCATTCTTCAGGAAAATCTCATTAACTAGATATTGACTAATTTAATTTAATGTCTCCTTCAAAGAAATTTTTCTTTGCCAGATGATTAGGTGGGCTTGCCTGTATAATAAACATAGTTAATGCACAATGTAAAACCATTATGAAATTTGAACTGCAAATTTGGTTCAAAGACTTTAAAAGTTAATTTCTCTTAAAACAAGCCTTAAAGATCATATGCCATATGGACATCTAAAAAAAATGAGTGTGGTCCAGCGTGGTTGCTCATGCCTGTAATCCTGGAACTCTGACAGGCCAAGGTGGATGGGTCACTTGAGGTCAAGAGTTCAAGATCAGCCTAGCCAACATGATAAAACCCCGTCTCTAATAAAAATACAAAAAAAATTAGCTGGACATGGTGGTGCGTGCCTGTAGTCCCAGCTACTTGGGAGGTTGAGGCAGGAGAACTGTTTGAACCCAGGAGGTAGAGGTTGCAGTGAGCCGAGATCGTGCCACTGCACTCCAGCTTGGGCGAGAGAGTGAGACTCCATCTCAAAAAAAAGGTGTGATCTCATATCTAGAAAAACCTAAAGACTCTACCAAAAAACCCCTCTTAAAATTGATAAATGAATTCAGCACAGTTGCAGGATACAAAATTAATATACAAAAATCGGTAACATTTCGATACATGACAAAGAACTAGCTAAAAAAAGAAATTGAGAAGGCAATCCCATTTATGATAGCTACAAAAAGAAATACCTTGTAATAAATTTAACTAAGGAAGTGAAAGACCTCTACAAGGAAAACTACAAAACACTGATGAAAAAATGGAAGAAGATACAAAGGATACAAACAAATAGACATTCTATGCTCATGGATTAGAAGAATTAATACTGTTAAAATGAGAATATTACCCAAAGAAATCTACAGATTCAATGCAATCCCTATCAAAATACAAGTGACATCTTTACAAACATAGAAAAAAAAATCCTAAAACTTGTATGGAACCACAAAAGACCCTGAATAGTCAAAACAATCCTGAGCCAAAAGAACAAAGGTGGAGGCACCACACTATCAACTTTAAAATACACTGCACAAAGATGTAGTAGCAAAAACAGCATGGACCTAGTATAATAACAGACACATAGGCCAATGGAACAGAATAAAGAATCCAAAAATTAATCCATGTATCTACAGCCAACTGATTTTTGACAAAAGTGTCAAGGACAGTCACTGGGGAAAGCAGTCTCTTCAATAAAGGCGCTGGGGAAAACTAGATATTCATATGCCGATGAATGAAACTAAACCCTCCCACTTACTCTTGACAAGACTCAACTCAGAGACCTAAATCTAAGACCTGAAACAATACAACGACTAGAAAAGCAGGGAAAACACCTCAGTCCATTGGTCTTAAAAAACGTTTTATGAATAAGACCTCAAAAGCACAGGCAACAAAAGTAAAAATAAGCAAATGGGTTTATATCAACCAAAAATCTTTTGCACAGTAAAGGAAAAAATCAACAGAGTGAAAAGACAACCTACAGAATGGCAAGAAATATTTGCAAACTACTCATCTGATAGGGGATTAGTATCTAGAATACAAAAGAAACTCAAACATCATAACAGCAAAAAACCCAAACAATCTGATTTTAAAGTGGGCAAATAAACTTTGGGAGGTGGAGGAGGTGGAGGCCGGATGACTGCTTGAATCCAGGAGTTCAAGAATGGCCTGGGCAACGTGGCAAAACTTGTCTCTACAAAAAATACAAAAAATGAGCTGAGTGTGGTGGCATGCGCCTAAAGTTCCAGCTACTCAGGAGACTGAGGTGGGAGGATCCCCTGAGCCCAGGTCAAGGCTGCAGTGAGCTGTGATCATATCACTGCACTCCAGCCCAGGAGACAGAGTAAGACCCTATCTCAAAAAAAGAAAAAAAAAAAAAAAAAAAAAAAATCAAATGATCTGGATATTTCTCAAAAGAAGACACACAAATGGCCAACAAATACATTAAAAAATGATCAACCTCACTAATCATCAGGGAAATTCACAACAAAATGGCAATGAGGTATCATCTCACGCCAGTTGGGATGGCTATTATCTAAAAGATAAAAAAAAAAAAAATGCTGGCAAGAATACAGAGAAAGGGGAATTCTTATACACTGTTAGTGGGAATGTAACCTAGTACAATCACTGTAGAAAACAGGATGGAAGCTCCTCAAAAAACCACAAATAGAACTACTATACGATCCAGCAAGCCCACTACTGGAAATTTATTCAAAGGAAAGGAAATTACATTGAAGAGACATCTGCACATCCATGTTTACTGTAGCACTACTCACAATAGCCAAGATACGGAATCAACCTAGGTGTCCAACAACAGATAAATGGATAAAAAAAATGTGGCATGTGTACACCATGGAATACTATCCAGTCATATAAAAGAGTGGAAACCTGTCATTTGTGGCAACATAAATGGAACCGGAGGATATTATGTTAAGTGAAGTAAGCCAGGAACAGAAATTAAACACTGCATCTTCTCATTCATATATGGAAGCTAAAAATAAGTTGATCTCATAGAAATAAAAAGTAGAACAGAGGATACTAGAGGCTGGGAAGGGTAGAAAGAAGGGAGAGAGAAGGAGCTTTGTTAAAGAATACAAAATTATAGCCAGACAGGAGGAATAAATTCTAGTGTTCTATACCACTATAGGATGACTATCGTTAACAATAATATATAGCTTCAAATGACTGGAAGGAAGATGTTGAGCATTCCAAACAGAAGTGGCGAAAAATGTTTGAGATGACAGATATGCTAACTACCCTGATCTGATCCCTATACAGTATATGTACTGAAACATCACTATGTACCCCAAGAATATGTACAATTATTATTTGTCAATTTAAAAAAGAGGAAATAATCAGGAGCTTTGTCATGGGCTTCCCATAAAGTCCTCTGAAAGCCTTTATTCATTCTTTATTTATTTATTTTTTGAGACGGAGTCTCACTCTGTCGCCCCAGGCTGGAGTGCAATGGCATGATCTTGGCTCACTGCAACCTCTACCTCCCGGGTTCAAGCGATTCTCCTGCTTCAGCCTCCTGAGTAGCTGGGATTACAGGCACATGACACCACGTGCAGCTAATTTTTGTATTTTTAGTAGAAACGAGGTTTCACCATGTTAACCAGGCTGGTGTCGAACTCCTGACCTCAGGTGCTCCACCTGCCTTGGCCTCCCAAATTGCTGGAATTACATGTGGGGGCCATCGCGTCCAGCCAACTTTATTCTTTTTCTTAAATCACTTATCTAATTACTTGTTGCATGTCTGTTTCCCTAAGAAACCACATAAATTGGAAAACCAAAAAAAAAAAAAAAAAAAAGTATGAGGATACTGAGGTTGAAATGAAAATATATATATTTACTTCAAAAAATCTTTGACCACCATCTTAACAAGTGCACAGTAAAACACTACTTTTAAATTAAAAAAATACATTTTCTTAAATTTCAGATTTAAATATTCTTATGGTAATTATCTCAAATTTTTTGTCACTAATTGGGTATTTTAAATAAAAACTGACAAGTTGAATAAAGTTATTTCCCTGAATATTAAAGGTGTTTAGAGATTTTAATAACCTCATTATTAGTTTCATTTAAAAGACAATGTCATTAAGTTGGTATACAAATTATTTTATAGTGAAGTACAATGAAGTGGCCTAATCTCTCTACAGGGACTTTTAACATATTGAACACTACATTATGTAAGTACATGGGGCTTAGAAACTGGTCTCTAATAGAGGGTTCTTGTTTTTAATTTGACCAGTAATAAAATAATTTAGATATTAGCTGACTATTCAAAATTAATGCATAACTACGTCTTCAATCTAATACAATCTATAATGACCACTTACCAAGTTTCTAGTTCTGTCAACATTACTGAGTTTTCCAGATACTGTACTGAAAGTGTTTCCAATAGGTTTTTCAGCAGGGAGAGGAGGTGGGCTTTGTGGATCCTCATGTAAACCTGGAAAAAGTAGCAGTAATTCATCAATAATTTCTAGTTTTTAGGATTCCAAAGAATGAAATGATTGCTGTTTAGTTTATTAGAAAAATGGCTATCATAAAAGATACACACAAATAGTTAAGCAAATGAGAAAGAGCTCCCAGCAAACTTCAGAAAATTGATGTGCTAGTCAACATCAGTTAATTTTACTATATGTTTTATAGAGAGTGAAAATAATACTAAATAATTACAACAGCAGCCAGCATTGTTGAGAACCTTTTATGTGACAGGCATTAAGTTAGGCTCTATATTTACATACATTTCACCAACCAAGATCTATGTGCTAGATTTGTCCAGTCCACTAGCTAGTAGCTACATCTAATGATTGTCTTAAATCTTAATTAAAATTTCAGTTCCTCAGTTGCACTAGCCACATTTCAAATACTAGCCACTGTGACTAGTGACTACCAGCACAGTTAAAGAACATTTCTATCTTTGCAGAAAAGTTCTATTGCACAGTGCTACACTAGATAATATCTTACCTGTTTTACAGATGAAGAAACTGAAGCTAAGAAAATAAATGCGCTAACCAAGGTCTTACTGCTAGTAATTGTCAGATCCATTGTTTTGAACCTAAAAGTCCATGTTCATTTTGATAAGACATGCTGCTTCTTAATAGGTGGTGTATTCAACACTCTCTCATCCAAAAATAATTCAATGTGTTTTCTTTCTTTCTTTTGTTTTTTTTGAGATGGAGTCTCGCTCTGTCACCCAGGCTATAGTGCAGTGGCGCAATCTCAGTTCACTGCAAGCTCTACCTCCCGGGTTCACACCATTCTCCTGCCTCAGCCTCCGGAGAAGCTGTGACTACAGGTGCCTGCCACTAAGCCCAGCTAATTTTTTTTGTATTTTTAGTAGAGACGGGGTTTCACCATGTTAGCCAGGATGGTCTCGATCTCCTGACCTCGTGATCTGCCCGCCTCGGCCTCCCAAAGTGCTAGGATTACAGGCGTGAGCCACTGTGCCCGGCCAATGTGTTTTCTAATTCATTAGCTTCTGATTAATGAACATAACTGCCCTCAATTAAACAAACAATACCTTTACATCCAAACCACAGCCATATCAGTGATAATTTATCCCCAACTTATTTTAAAAAGAAGGAAACAAAGATGACCAGATTTAATTAGTGACAGTTAATTAAAATGCGTGTGCAAAAACAACTGGAGAGTGGATAACTGTAACATACTGAAGGACGCTAAAGCCACCTTTTACACTGTTTGGTTTAGGCATTAAAAGGAGATGAGCAGATAAGCATTCTCTCTCTTTTCTTTTTTTTTTTTTTTTTTCAAATGTACACTCTCTACTTCCATTTCATGTGAAAAACCTATAACAAGAAGATGATTGGTCAGGTTCCTGTTTTATCCGCAGACAGGAAAACATTCTCCAAGGGAGGAAAATACCCAGGCCAGCAACTAGGAAAACAATGATTTAGAGCGAGGCAAACATTCTTAGTGAGAGGCAAGGCTGCTCTGGGAATTAAGACATATATAATAAAAACATCCAACTCAGTCACCATCTTGAAGATATTTTCTGTGCTGTGGTTTCCGTATTCTTACAAGGAAATAGTTGATCATTTAGAATATAATACTGTTGTGACAAATATTTAAGAGTATACGCCAGTAATATGAAAGTAGAAAGGAGATAGCTTACTGGAAGGAGGAACACAGGGAGTATCTGGTGTGAGTATGTGTGGGATGTGGAGGAAGGAGATTTCCAATTTTAAATAATGTAGTCAGGGAAGGTCTCTGAGAAAAAGTGGCATTGAGTGAAGACCTGAAGGACTGGTGAGGGAGGGAGCCTTGCAGACATCTGGGAAAAGGACAACCTGGTCAGAAGAAACAGGCTCCAGGGGAAAGGAGCTGACAGGTTCAAGTAAGATCAAGGACATTTGCACCATGAAGCTATCCCCTTTTTCCCAAATTCTTCAGACACCAAAGTTTAATTCTTTTTCCTCCACAGAATATATGCATTGCTTATTAACAAAATTCTGAGGAACTGATTTTTGACATAAATACAAATAACTCTCTAGAAATCATTCTGTCATTTCAGTTCTCCTACATTTAGCAGTATAGAATTCAACTTTCTTTTTGTTTTTTTAAGACAAGGTCTCGCTTTGTTGCCCAGGCTGGAATGTGGTGGCATGATCTTGGCTCACTGCAACCCCTGCCTCCTGGGTTCAAGTGATTTTCCTGCCTCAGCCTCCCAAGTAGCTGGGATTACAGGCGTGTGCCACCATGCCTGGCTAATTTTTTTTTTTTTAATTGAGCCTTTATTTTTATTTATTCATTTTTTAAAATAATTTTTTAAAAAATTTTACTTTAAGTTCTGGGATACACGTGCTAAACATACAGTTTTGTTATATAGGTATACATGTGCCACGGTGGTTTGCTTCTCCTATCAACCTGTCATCCAGGTTTTAGGCCCCACATGCATTAGGTATTTGTCCTAATGCTCTCCCTCCCCTACCCCCCAACTCCCCAACGGGCCCGGTGTATATTGTTCCCCTCCCTGTGTCCATGTGTTCTCATTGTTCAACTCCCACTTGAGAGTGAGAACATGGGGTGTTTAGTTTTGTTTCTGTGTTAGTTTGCTGAGAATGATGGCTTCCAGCGTCATCCATGTCCCTGCAAAGGACATGAAATCATTCTTTTTTTATGGCTGCAGCCGGGCTAATTTTTATATTTTTAGAACAGATGGGGTTTCACCATGTTGGCCAGGCAGGTCTCGAACTCCTAGAATTCAATTTTCTACCAGTTCTTGGAGGTTTGTCAGGATAATAATTAAAGTTGCTTCCTCAGCATATCCTTTTCAGGATTTCAGAGCTTATTAATGCAGTTTCTGAGTGTGCAGAAAAAGTAAACATAGCAGGCCTGAGACTTCATCCCTAGGAAGTCCTACTTACAAGATTGGTCCCTTTTTCTGAGTTTCGCTCTTGTTGCCCAAGCTGGAGGGCAATGGCATCATCTCAGCTCACTACAACCTCCACCTCCCGGGTTTAGGCGATTCTCCTGCATCAGCCAGGCACACGCTACCATGCCAGGCTTATTTTTGTAGTTTTAGTAGAGATGGGTTTTCACCATGTTGGCCAGGCTGGTCTTCAACTCCTGACCTCAGGTGATCCACTTGCCTCTGCCTCCCAAAGTGCTGGGATTATAGGCATGAGCCACCATACCCAGCCACAGGATTGGTCCTTGACTGGCATATAGGAACTTGGACTTTGGGACAGTTCTTGCCATCCTCAAAACTGATAAAACAGAATACGTGGTTTATGCTGAACATTTGCTTTCCTCCTGGAAATCTGGAATTTTGCTATGTGCCAACATTTCTAGGAGTGCCTACATAACCAGTCCCCAATAAAAACCCTGGGCACTGAATCAGTAGTGAGCTTCTCTGGTTGACATTTCACATGTGTCGTCACAACTCATTGCTGGAGGAGTTACGTATGTCCTCTGACTCCACCAGGAGAAGACTCTTGGAAGCTTGCATCTGGTTTCCTCCGGACTTCACCACATTTGCCTTTTCTCTTTGCTGATTGTACCACTTACACTTTTGCTATAATAAATAATAGCCATAAATACAACTATATGTTGAGTCCTGTGAGTCCTCCTAGTGAATCATCAACCCTGTGGGTGGTCTTGGGGACAATGACACAACAGATGAATAAATTTAAAAATTTGTATTTATTACTAATGTCTGTAAAAGTCGTATTACTTAAAATCCAGGCAATATTTCTCATCATTATATGTTAGTATACCTGTTAAAATCCAGAATATATTTAACAAAGTAATAGCAAACAGGCAGATAACCCAATGAGCTATCATTTTACTGATTTGTGGGCTATATAATACTGTCAAAAGAAATATACTGCCCATTTTTTCTTTTCTATTTTTTTTTTTTGGAGATGGAGTTCTTGCTCTATTGCCCAGGTTGGAGTGCAGTGGCATGATCTCGGCTCACTGCAACCTCCGCCTCCCGGGTTCAAGCAATTCTCATGCCTCAGCCTCCCAAGTAGCTGGGATTACAGGTGTGTGCCACCATGCTTGGCTTTTTCGTATTTTTGATATAGACGGGGTTTCATCAAGTGATCCGCCCACCTCAGCTTCCCAAAGTGCAGGGATTACAGGTGTGAGCCACCATGCCTGGCTACCACTGGTTTTTAAATCTAACATTAAAATATTACCTCTAAAAAAATAAAATATAACTTCCTAAGAAACTAGAACCAGAATTTGATACCTCTGATTTTTTTCTCCTCCACATTCTTCATAGCAACTCAGTTCAGTTTTCTTGCTACTTGGCTGAGATCCATCAGTTAGTAACAGAATCATCAAGAAGACACTGAAACCAAGAGACTGATCCTTCTGGGTAGTGCTTTATGGAAAAACCAAACTCCTAAAATAAAGGGAATATGCCTGCAGTACAATCCTGGGTGCTACAGGTGAAAGAGTGGGATGCTTGTTCTGCTTTAGGAGGAATGAAGTGGGCAGAATCTCTTGTTAGACAAAGGCAAGAATGCATGTGGGCTATAATATAAAGGCATTGCAGGCATAAATGAAATTAGAGGCCCACAGAGAAAGCTGTGTGATCACTCCAAGCAGTGCCATGAACTGCTCTGGAACCCACTGTGTGTGTGTGTACACATAAAAAAACACACTTTTAATCACACTTTTTAATAATCTGGTGCCTAAAATAAAGAGTACTGGCCCTTGTGGCTTTCCCATTATAATAAATATCAGATTTCTTTTTGAAGTACTTATTAAAGCTCCTACTGAATTTCATTTGTTATACTATTAAAAAATCAAGTAAGGAAAAAATCAAGTAAGGAAGTAAACCAAAATGTAACGTTATACTAATATAAGAAGTTTTCTTTTTTGAGAAGGATTCTTACTCTGTCACCAGGCTGGAGTGCAGTGGCCCAATCTCGGCTCACTGCAACCTCCGCCTCCCAGGTTCGAGTGATTCTCCTGCCTCAGCCTCCCAAGTAGTTGGGACTACAGGTGCGCAGCACGACGCCCAGCTAAGTTTTGTATTTTTAGTAGAGACAGGGTTTCACCATGTTGGTCAGGATAGTCTTGATCTCTTGACCTCGTGATCCACCTGCCTTGGCCTCCCAAAGTGCTGGGATTACAGGCGTCAACCACTGTGCCTGGCCAATTTAAGAAGTATTTTTATAAACTATTATTTCAAGCTTTTGGTTACTGCTCTTCACAGAATTCACACATAGCCATATTTGAGATTATGCTGATTGGAATAATATACTCCTGACTGATAGACATATACACCTTTATTTGCTTTTAGTTTAGATTACTTTCCAACCAAATTTGTACCAGAGGTGTTAACATGGGATATACTAATTGTTCTAAATTTCAGTCTCCCTCTATTCTCTGTCTAAAGACAACATTAAAGAAAAATGAAATCCCCAGCCTGACCAGTGAGGTGAAACCCCATCTCTACTAAAAATACAAAAATTAGCGAGGTGTGGTGGCATGTGCCTGTAGTCCCAGCTACTCGGGAGGCTGAGACAGAGTTGCTTGAAACCGGGAGGCAGAGGGTGTAGTTAGCTGAGATCACGCCACTGCACTCCAGCCTGGGTGACAGAGTGAGACTCCCCCCAAAAAAAGGGAAAGGGAAGGGAAGGGAAAGGGAAAGGGAAAGGGAAAGGGTAAGGTAATCCAAATTTACTGAACTAATTCTTCAAAGAATTGTGAAAAAACAACTTGCTTTTAAATAGCTTTGACTATGAATGAGAGATTATACATAATTTCAAAACCAGACATTGATAAATTGGCATATATTTCTCCCAGGCTCTTGAAGAAGCAAATAAAGAAAGCAGAGAAGTGCTTACATTTTCCTGGTTTGGCTGGAATTCGAATTACAGTGGGCTTCCTGGTGGGTGCTAGTTGAACTGCTCGTTCTTTTATTGGTTCTGTTTTTGCAGGGAGCTGAAAGGGATCTAATGAAAAACATAGTTTTATTTTGCATGTTTTAGTTAACATGGACTGAAACAAAAAACCTCATTCATAATTTAAGAGTCATACTTTTCATGCCCCTGGGGAAACTATTCATGGATAAACAAAATCTCAGTTTGCAGAGACAAAAACAAAGTTGGAACTCATAAAAGGAAATAAGTTAGTGTTCTGTAAATAATTCATGTGGCTTTTCTTCCTCTCTGATGAGAGAAATCGAGGATGATCTTGAATTATGTAGAAGCTGATCTTTCAGGGGAGTGTAATCATTTCATACATGTCTGCCTGAAAATGAGGGGCAATTGAGATGAGGAGACCATCTTTCCCACATCCTAAAGCCTCCCAGACGCCACAGAGAGGAAAGACTCTTTCCCCGTACACCCCCTGTGCCTGTCCCAGAATATTTACTCCCAGGGCCCTCATCCTACCCAGTGCTGTGCCTGGCACAGGGAAGGTGCTTAGCAGTCTCAGACTTAGTAGTTTAGTAAAACTACACTTCAGTAACATGAAAACGAAAAACATTCTATCCCAGAAATAAAATAAGACATATCGCTTCAAATATTTAATTTTGCGGCAAGGATATATGACTCGGCATTCCTCTATCTTAACCGATTTATTAAGTAATTGCAGTTTTTGCCATTAAAAGTAATGCACCAACCCAATATTTTAAATGGACAGTATATACTTAGGAGAAATACTTTAAACAAAAGCATAGTTCTAAACCTTTTACTGAAACAGTCTTTAACATAAATGTCCTTTTAGTGGTTTGGAAAATGACTATAACTTTTTTTTTAAAATGGGAAATCTACAAGTAAAAGATTAGCAAAACAAAAGAAAATGCTCTATAATGGATATTCTACTCAGCACACAGGATCGCATGAGACTGTCTTTGCTTTTATTTAACAAGAGGCGAAATGAGTGTATGCTGTAATTCTGCACCTGTTCTATGGATCTTGCCTGTGGGGAGATACTCTCTATAAAACTATGCACTCCATAGCTCCTGGGATGAACAGCATTCAAATTCTGCCTGTTATGAGGTGTAATTCAATAAGCACCTTTTGCTGACCAGCTCTTTGCAGGATACATGAATGGCTGAGCTAAGAATAAAAGCCCTTTTGGTAATCTGATACTTCGCCTTCTCTTCCACTCAGTTTTCAGTCAACCTCACCATCAGATACCCTGCTAGAGGCATCACTCTCTCACTAGCTACTTGCTCATATATTTATGCCAGTAACAGTGCTGGGTGGGGAAATATGACGGTAAAGTACAATCCTAGTTTAAGTTTCTTATCTACCACTTAGGAAGGGTCCCCAGATGGCAAGCTAGCTAAAATTATTATTATGCCACTGAGGAAAAAATAAATCGATGACTCCTCTGTGGAATCTTACCAGCTCACAATGAGCGAGGCGAGTCTTACGTTAAAAACGCCAACTCAAGATTATCAAAAGAATGGTATCAAACTTTAAAAAAAAGACTACTAAATTAATAATATAACTTTCTTCCACTGTGACCTATGTCACCCATAAAACAACAAAGCTCCTGTTTTCAGATTTAACCAAATTCCTTAATTATTTAATTTTATTATAACAAATATATATTAAGTATAATAGTACATTTTCACTTCACAGCAGTATTTGTTGTAAAAGTAAGAAACAGTAAGAATTATATAAAATAGAAAAGAAAACCTCTTGTAATCTTATCTCTCTAAAATTAATATTGTCTAAAATTTGGTATATCTGTCCATGTATTTTCTATAAATATTACATGTATCATTATTATATAAATATTTTGAAAAACAAACCCAGGATCATTTTATATCAATTTCTTTGTAGTTTAATATCAATTTCTTAGTACTTTTATATCAATTTCTTTGTAGCACTTTTGTTCATTCAATATTGACTGGGTGCCTGCTATGCATTAAATACTGGGAATATAGCAGTGAACAAAGCACAGAACTCTGCCTTCATGGAGTTTGCATTCCAGCAGGGAGATGGAGACAAGAAACAATACATGTAATAGACAAGGAATTTACGTGGTATATTAGAAGGTGAGAAGTATATTGAAAAATGAAAAAGCAGAAATGAAAAAGGTGAGGAACTTCAGGTGTGGGCAGAAGGGAAGCAGGCTGCAGAAGGAAACAGGAGTGCAGTAGGTGAGGCAGGTGATATTGTCTTTCCAAAAACTGGATTTTACATATTTCAATAGTTCTTCCAATAATCATTCACGGTGTCCTACCTTTCAAGTAGTATTTCTTTCTTTCCTTTTTTTTTTTTGAGACACGGTCTCACTCTGTCACCCAGGCTGGAACGCAGTGGTGCAATCATGGCTCATTTGTAGACTCGACCTCCTGGGCTCAAGCAATCCTCCTACCTCAGCCTCCTGAGTATCTGGGACTACAGAAATGTGCCAGCATGCCTGGCTAATTTTCATTTTTTGTAGAGATGAGGTTTCACTGTGTTTTCCAGGCTGGTCTGGACCTCTTGGGCTCAAGAGATCCTCCCATCTTGGCCTCTCAAAGCGCTGGGATTATAGGTGTGAGCCACCGTGCCTGGCCTGAAGTGCTATTTCTTAAATAGCTGCTTTTGGTACCAATAACCTGTTGGTTATTAGTTTAAAATTTCAGTTAATGATGCTTTTGGGGTGGGTGTGAAGGGGGAAGAAAATCTTGAGCATGTAATGACTTAAATTGTTTCCCAAATCAAATTAAATTCTGGGCCAGTATAAGACCTACACCTCACATTTCACAGGTAAGGGCATGGATGGGGGTGGGGTGGGCAGGGAAAGGAGAAAAGAGGACAATCAGCACCTCTGAGGGGCTGAACACAGGGGGCATCCAAAATGTGCTTGCTGTGGGAAGAATGGCCTTAGGAAATCCTGACCCAAATCCTGCACACAGTGTGGGCAGATCTCACCTATCGTGTTAAAGGGTCCAATCATTTTTTGTTTTAACCTGAAGGATTTAAATTGAAGTAGCATAGGTATAACTTATGAAGTATTCAAAGTGTCCTAGCTTACTCTCTCTCGTTTTTTCATTTTTAATACTGTTAGCTGTTTTTTAATAATTGGCACTTAGATCGTGTATAATCATTCTACTATACATGTCTTCGGAAAAAAAAAAATTTCTTTCTCCATGTAGCGAGGCAAGGAAGTCTTCGTGTTCCATCACCGCAGGCTGTTTGGCAGGAGTGGTCTGTTTAATGATCTCCCCCAGCTGTGCTCACTGAGTCAGTGAGCTCTGCATCTGCCTCTCTGTCTGCATGTTGTCTGGGCTGTGATCCATGCGAGGAGTGCAGATTAGTGGGGAGGATAAACAGCATCACTTCAATGAGAAGGTGGAGCCAGAGGCCTGTTTTTTATCTTATGATGGTGTGCAAGCTTCTCTCTAGCAACATAAGTTCACTTTTTATGTCTTCTCATAAGAGGGCTATTTTTTTTCCAACAGAAGTTATAAGTGGGCAACATACAAAGCAAAGCTGGCACTTCATATTGGGGTACTCCAGACACCACCAGGTAAGAAACTGGATCATTAGTACTAGTTAAAATGTTTAACGTTCATAACCTTTGACTAGTAGTCCCACTTTCAGAAATTTATTCTTCAGAAATAAAAGCCTCAGCAGAAGTGAACATGCTTATGAGGGTATTTACTACAGCATTTTTTGTAGTGGCAAAAACCAACAAGGAACAAAACAAAATAACCTCCCCCTCCACCAAATAAAAAACAAACGAAACAACCTGAATGTCCATCAACAGGGGAAATACTGAAGCAGCTATGATACACTATGAGGTATGAGGCAGGTATAAGGAGACAATGAATTAGAATTAGATCTATTATCCTGAAGAGAAGTGATAAATGGCATTGTTTAATAAAGCACTCTGCTGAGTAACAGGTATAGGATGGTAAAAATTTCTGGGAAAAGTCCATTATGTGTATATGTGTAAGCTTTGGTTTGGCATGCCCAAAGGCACAGAAGGCTGCATACTTTGTTCACACTGGTTACTGTGGGGAGATTACATTTTTTTTTTAAATCCAAAATCTCTGAATTGTTTGACTTGTTACAATGAATATATTTTACTTTTCTAACAGAAACAAATCCAATAAAATAAATTCAATCATAAGGAAAAAGTTACAAGATTAAGCTGAGTTAACACCTCTGCCAAACAAACCAGAACAAAACCACTTAAAAATAAGAGAACAAAAGAGGAAACTTCTGGTTTCTTTCGTTGCTTTTTCAAGGCAATAATGGCCATAAAATTTTCCATAAAGCAACTAGAAAAATAAAAACTCTTTTTTTTTTGGATTTAATTTAAAAGGAAATAATGCAGATATAAAATTTTGAATTTATCTAATTTAGACGTATTTAGTTCATAACAATTCGCTTCTATTTGTAACCTTGAATAATATAACCGTTTAGATAAATCACTGTTTTGTTATTTTAAAAATTTCTACTTATCAGAATCTGAGGGTCAGTGGGGGAAGCAGTTCTTCAGAAGTGGCAAAGACGACAAGAGATAATTCTCCCAGTTTCTTTCAGCCTAATTATGCTTATGTTCAGCTATTTTGAAAAGATTATTGATTAAATACCTTGTTAAAGGTAATGCCTCCACATGGTCTGAAATTCAAAAGGGATCAAAATGCTTACAGTGAAACCAAGTTCCCTGTTCTCTCCTATCCAGTTCCTTCATAAAAGACAACCTTTGTACCACCTTTTCATACATCTCTGTACATTGCATTTGAAATTTAACACAAACAATAGCTAAAATAACACAAAAAGTATCCTGTATCTTGCATTTTTCATCTAATAATATCTTGGAGGTTGGTCCAAAGTAGGGGATAACAGGTTTCTCTCCCTTTTAATTATCACACAATACTCCATTGTTATGGATGTACCATAATTTATTTAAGCAGTCCATTGACATTTATTTCCAATATTCTATAGTAGAAGTCCTTAATTCTAGAGCCCAAATGGGCCCTCGAAGCTCTGGATATTGTACCTTGAATTGTGTGCACATGACTAATGGCTATTTTCTTTTTTTTTTTTTCCTCACGCTCCAGTCATTGAATTAATGGCTATTTTCAAGGCAGAGAAAAGACTCTCAGGCTACCTCAGATTCTCAGAGTTTGGTAGTCTGGAAAGGGTTAAGAACTTGCTGCCATAATTCTATTATAGACTGCTCTTGCTTCTACAGAAAAACAGAAAACAAAAAACACGGAGCATCTCAAGAAGAATCTCCTATCTGAATCTAAGACAAGAAAATGGCATTTTGTCTACTTTTGTTTGCAGTGATGGCATTTTTGTCCACTTATATTTGCAGTGTTTATTCTGTCTTCCCTCTACCCCCTCACACCAGCACCAGTTATTCTACACCTGCTGGTGAACAAGCAGAGGCCTCTTCATAACTATACCCGCACGGTCTTCATTACCGGATTGAGAAAAACACTGATGATAAAGTAGTTTTCCACCCATTAACTGTCTCTAATAATATGCTTGTCGTCACAATTAGTTTCACCATCCCTGGCTTGCTTTTCTGTCATTTCTTTCCCTTGAGTTCTGTTAACAGCAGACATTGGCTGCTAAACTATTATTCTGGTCTGTGTAATGGGGCTGCCGGCAGAAACATTCTCCTTTTTCTGACAGCTGGGTATGATTTGTAAAGGTGTGAATAAGAATTGCTAATACTTCTGGGCTCCATTACATTAACCTGGAAGGCATTCTACCCAAGAAATGAATCCAATATTAAATTGCCTGTTTTATGAGTTTTCCTTTAGTAATTTTTCTAATCTTTACAATGTTTTCATAGCTTCAGTATTTTCGGATCTCTATTTCCTGAGATTAATATGGCAACTTCATTTTACGAATGCTATTTTATTAGATTTTCTTTAATTTTGAGGTAAGAGAAAGGGAAGAGAAGACTTATTTGTAAGTTTCTCTTCTTTCTCCTGTGTTCCTCTCCCAGTTTCTGCCTGGTGTCTGGATGATTAGGCAAGGTTTCCCAGGACCATAAACCTTTACTTACAACGATAATGCTACCAAAATACCGCCAAAAAGTCACAAACTCCAAATCAAAAAGCAAACAAAAACCCCTCCACAGGTCAAGGCATTCAGAGGTGATCCTGAAGGCCTTTGGAGGGCGTAAGCAGGGAGGCAACAAGGGCCAGTGTGCAGTATAGAAACTCCCCCTGGGTAGCCACAGTATGGAGTGTGATAGGCTTGTCTGAGTGGGCTCAATTTAGGAGGCCACTGCAGCCATCAGAGTGTAAAGGCCGAAAGTGGGGCAGAACAGGGAAGGATGAAAAGGAGAGGCAGAGTCAAGAACTATTTGGAAGGTAAAACCAGCAGGAGTTGGTAACTAATGAGATGTGAAGGCAGAGAAGTAGCAATCATAAAACTACTACTTAATGATCATCGTATTTCACACAATGTGATAGAGCTTTCCTATATGATCACATTAAACCCTTGCAATACCCTAGGTGAGGAGTAGTATTATGTCTTCCAAATGAGGAAACAGAGGCACTGTGAGGTTAAGAAAATTGCCCAAGGTCACATAACAAATGTGGTAGACCCTGGCGGACTCCAAATCTGAACAGCTAGTCACTGCGTGACACAGTGAGAAGACTCAACGATGATCTCTGGGTTTCTCCAGGGAAGGCTGGTGTGTGTGATGGTGTCACTAGTGAGTTGCAAAATATAAGAAGAAAGACAGGTTTAGAAAGAAGATAGTATTCAGCTCAGTATAACTCCATAGTCAAGAGCAATGGTTAAAGTCAGATAGCACAAGCAAATTACACACTTTGCTAAAAGACGCCCCAATAATTAAATGTTGTGCAATGAAGTGGTAGAAATCAAGAAACAGAAAACGCTGAGTATGAAGCATGAGACTGTATTTATGTTGAAAGTATATTGTTGACCTTCCTTTTTGAAGATGACTATAATTATCTGCTAGATGATACAAAATAAATTCTCAGCAATTATTAGTCAAGTTGCCATCCCCATAGAAACTAGCAAGTTCTACAAAAGGTAATATTTCTCCAGCTTGCTGTTGGGTTTATCTATCCCTGTCCTTCTCTGAATCTTATTAATACCAAAAAGGTTTATACAAGAAAATGGTATTATCAAAGACTTGAAAAGTTTTTAAAGTGTTGCCTGGTTAAGGATTCATGAAAATATTGGGTAGCAACATTATACAGTGAAAAATAAACTAGACTTAGAATAAAAACACTAAGTTTGAATCCTGACTTGGACAATTGTTCTATGACACTGGGCAAATGATCCATAGATCTCTCTCAGTCTCACTGTCTTCATTTGCAAACTTAGGCAGTGATATCTCACAGAAGGTTGTTGCAATTATTAAATAAAATAATGTATGTCTCAGTATTTAGCAGAGCATTAGGTACACTGCAGAAGCTTAATATATTCAAATGTTTTTCCTTCTACCCTTTATGGACAAAAGCCATGTATGTCTTTTAGTTTATATGCTAAAATGTTGTGTGTCAGTTACAATGTTCTGTGCATGATTAATGTTTAATAATGTGTATGTTTGCTTTCATTTTAAATACACCTGTGCTATGCAGAATTTGGTTTTGAAATCACAGAGCCTTTCGATTTTGATGCATGTTATTTTGATGCATGTTATATTTTGATGCATGTTAAACATTTATACAGTGACAGCTAACCTTTTGAAAATTCTATTAAGTTTATATGTTCACAAATTCCACCCAAATAAGTAAACAGCAGTAAAATAAATCTTATCAATGACAAGTAGAGCAGCTTAGCTTGACAAATCAAAGATAAGCTTTACCATCACACTCTCCAACGGAACAGTGAGAAGAAAGAAAACACACTCTCTACCTTCTGGGATATTTAATTGTACTGATCTTGGCAGCTAATTTACAACTGTTGTATTTTATTTACAAAATTTTTCACTCTCAAGGGAAGATGTTCTGTGAAGATTAAAGGAACAATTTTGCAACATGTGGCTGGGTCTTCATTCCGTACATTTTCGAGTCCTCCCCTGGAGCTGGCCCCTCGCCCAGCACTCCCAGCTGAGGCCCATTTCATCTGAGGAGCCCATCTGGGGCCAGGGCATGACTTCCCATCTATGAGAAGCCTCCTCTGCATCCTTCTACACATTCCCTAACCTCCCTGGATCCTTTCAATGTGAAGCCTGAACTTCCAACTGTCAAGAGTAAGGGAAGCCAGCCCCACAACCTATTATAGTTTAGCCCCTAGCCCCAGTCTGCTTACTTCTGGCTCATATCATAGTAATCGATGCATGTGTCTCCCCCTTTCTGACTCCATCACCCCCATCCCGTATTTCCCCTTCCTTCTCTGTCTCCATTCCCCACTTAGCTCCATGTTTTGTGATCTCTCTGTTCATTCCTGTCTGTTTCTATACACACACATGCATGTGCACATACTTGCACACACACACATCTCAGTAACTTACGTACTAGAAACTAAAACAGCAAGTGCCATTTAAAATACCCTATCATGAATTTAGATTACCCTCCACTGCTGACTTTTCACTCACCTAGAACCATCTCTGAACCAACAGATTCTTCAGCCAGGTTCCCCGATGGGGTGGGCAAAACATCATCATCAAAGCTGATGAGATCGATGTCCCCCAACGGCTTGCTCTGCAGAACTGGAACTGGGGGGTTGGCTGGGGGCCCTTCTCCCAGTGACTTGTATGCTTTGGCTTGTGATGCCCCTGCGAGTCGGGGAGGAACAGTGACAGGTTTCAGTGGAGCTGAAGGGTCGGTGGGATTTTCTGAGGAAAGAGATTTCTTCAGCAGCAAAGGCCGCGGGGCAGGAGTTGGCACTTTCTTCCCACCATCAGAGCTCTCAGCCAGGGGCCCTCTTCCTGGAATCTCAGGATTAACACTTCGTATAAGGCCAGGGTTTGGTTTCTTTGGCAATTCAGGTTTGGTTACCGGGATGCTTCCTGCTTCTTGCAGGGGAGGGCATGGGGTGAGTCCTTCCTTGGAGGTCACCTTGAGTCTGTTCTCAGTCCCAGAGTCCCACTCTCCAGAAGCTCTGTTAGCAGCTGGTTTGGGAGCTACAGAAGGTTTCCCTGAGGAAACAGTAGGCTTTGGAGGAAGTGAACGTGGAGTAATTTCCGGTTTCTTGGGCAGTCCTGAGGTTTCTATATTTGCCTGACCCTCAAACACTTTAATTCTGGAAACAATACTATTTTGGCTTTGTTCCGTGTTCATAATGTTCATCACTGTCTGACTGTCTGAGGTGCTAGCGTTGTCCAGCAGAGACTGGGGCCGGCCTGGGGATGACTCCTCTCCTATGGCTGCTGGGCTGATTTTCTGGTGACTTTGCTCTTTAATGTGAGAATCTCTGAGTATTGGTCTGAGGTTGCTTTTTGATCTTGGTTTTGGCACTGGACATCTTGTACCACTGGGGTTTTCTGGACAATTCTGTTCTTCAGAAATATCAAAGACTATTAAAGGTGCCACATTTGTTGGAAGATTGCCAGATGAGACTGTTGGGAAAGGCTGAAGAGGCTTGAGAGGTGCCTGTAGTGCTGATGAGACCAAAACAAAACCAAAACAAATAAAAACAAGCTGTAATGTTAACAATTTATAAGAAAAAAACATAGAAGATACACAGATTTAAAATTACATACATGGAATATCAAGAGATTTTGGTTTCTTTAATTAGTTAAAAGTGATTCAAAAATGGAAATGTTTATTCTGTTTCCTGTAGGAGTGCTCTTCATATAACACATTTTTTTTTTTTTTTGAGACAGGGTCTTGCTCTGTTGCCCTGGCTGGTGTAGAGTGGCTCTAACGCAGCTCACTGCAGCCTCACCCTCCAGTGCTCAAATGATCCACTCACTTCAGCTTCCCTAGTAGCTGGGACTACAGGCACACACCACCACACTCAGCGAATTTTTCCATTTTTTTTGTTTTGTAGAGATGGGGTTTCACTGTGTTGCCCAGGCTGGTCTCTTTTTTTTTTTTTGAGACTGCGTTTCGCTCTTGTTGCCAAGGCTAGAGCGCAGTGGTGCGATCTCGGCTCACCTAAACCTCCACCTCCTGGGTTCAAGTGATTCTCCTGCCTCAGCCTTCCTGAGTAGCAGGGATTACAGGCGTGCGCCACCATGTCCGGATAATTTTGTATTTTTAGTAGAGATGGGGTTTCTCCATGTTGATCAGGCTGGTCTCGAACTCCCGACCTCAGATTATCCGCCCGCCTTGGCCTCCCAAAGTGCTGGGATTACAGGCGTGAGCCACTGCGCCCGGCCATCAGGCTAGTCTCAAACTCCAGTGCTCAAGGAATCCACCCACCTTAGTCTCCCAAAGTGCTGGGATTGAGCCACATGAGCCACTGTGCAACACTTTAAAAAAGCCTAACAGGACAACCACCCTTAGCATCCTATCAAGTATAAGTTGCTAAATATAAGACACTTCTCAGTGGAAATGAATGGAATCAGTGGTAATACCCACCATGAATTATACAGATAATGTTTTTGTGATATAAACTAGGGTAAGCACAAGAGATTGGGGCTGCAGTTTGTACGAATGATCTATTATAATAATCACCACGTACCCAAAAAAAGCAAGTGCACAGTGATCACACTGACTGGGCAGCACAGCTCAATGAATTATGCACAAATTGCAAATTATTTTAAAGGCTGGAAGCCTACAGATCACTTCCCTAGAGCTAGGTCAGAGTTAGGGAAGACAAATTACTTGCATTACTTTGAGGCAGATCGTTGTCTACTTCTGAAAAGTCAGTCTGAGTTGCAGAAGTAATAGTGTGCCTTGGAGTAGTAGCAGCATTATTATTATTTGTAGTATTAACTTGAACTTGGTTGATTTCTTTTATAACTTGTTCATAAGATGGTGGGAGCTGAAAAGTAAAGAATGAAGATTTTAGACATCTAAGGGCAATAGCCAAGGTGTTGACAGTCTCACTGTTCTTAGCTTCGAATTTCATTTAAAAAATAAAATGCAAAGAGATAATGTAATGTTCATTCACCTCAGCAGGAACCAGCTCATTAGGCCTCCAAGAGCCTGCTGCAGATGATGTAGGAAATCCCAATCCTGGGGGTGGGGTTCCTGGAAACCACGAGGCTGGCCTCAGCGGCTCAGCTGCCACAATGGTGATCTCTGGGCGCCTAGTGGACAGAAGCCTCAGTGAGGTTTTGCAGGATGGTAACAAGCTACTGTCTATCTGTAAATGTCCAAAGATTCATGAAAACCACCACCACCCAAAAAGTTATGAGAACTAACACAGTCACAGAAATGACCCGTCTGGCCTAGGCTGTCTCTGACAGTACACCCAGACAGGCTTCAAGGGAGCAAGTGACAATCATCCTCTATGACTTTGGCCTCAAAAAGTTAGAGCTGGACCCTGGGCACACTTGGCTCTGCCTTGGTTGATAAAAACTAAGTAAGGGCCTATACAATCTCTTCAATCCAGAGCTATCTAGCCTTAGGGCAGACATATAGCATAAGGTATGAAAGCCCACCAGTCAAATGGAATTGTTTTTCTGTTGTTATTATTATTATTATTTGAGACAGAGTCTCACTCTGTTGCCCAGGCTGGAGTGCAGTGATGTGATCTCGATCTTGTTTCCCTGCAACATTCCACCTCTCAGGTTCAAGCAATTCTTGTACCTCAGCCTCCCGAGCAGCTGGGATTACAGAAGTGCGCCACCATACATGGCTAATTTTTGTATTTTTAGTAGAGATGGAGTTCCACCATATTGGCCAGGCTGGTCTCGAACTCCTGACCTCAAGCAATCTGCCCACCTCAGCCTCCCAAAGTGCTGAGATTAGAGGCGTGAGCCACCATGCCCAGCTTGGTTTTCTGTTATTACAAAGCGCATACTCTGAAATGAAAATTACTATTTAAAAAGAATATCTTCTTCTGCCTTACTTCATCTCTGTTACAATTCACAGTTATGTTTAAGTGTTTTGGGTTTACATGTTCACTTCTAGACTTTGATATGTGTCTCTGGGTTCATGGTCAGTTTTGTATATGATTTGATGATTAATCTTTAATAGTGGGGAGCTGTAGTGATTTAGCATGGCTCCTTTTATCTTTTTCTTCATCTGATTCTACCTTCTCATGTTTAAAGTAATTAATTAATTTTGCAGAGACAGGGCCTCGCTCTGTTGCCCAGGTTGGAGTGCAGTGGCGCAATCACAGCTCACTGCAGCCTCAAGCTCCCCTCTCCTCAGCTTCCTGAGTAGCTGGGACTACAGGCACATGCCACCATGCCTGGTTAATTTTTAAAATTTTTTTGTAGAAATGAGGGCTCGCTATCTTGCCCAGGCTAGTTTCGAACTCCTGGCCTCAAACAATCCTTCCAAAGTGTTGGGATTAAAGGTGTAAGGCACTGTGCCTGGAGCATGTTTACATTTTCTCTTCAACCTGATTTCCTAACAAACACCAACTGTGTGACCCTGAACAAATCAATGAACAGTTTTGATTGGAAAACTCAAGTTTTCTCACGGGACATATATGGATAATACCTGCTCTGCCTTTCTCTAGCACTCTATGGAAAATAAAAACAAAAAAGCACTGTCATTATCAAAATTATATATTATATACACACTCATGCTACATTGTGAAACAGTAGAAGCTGATCATTGATTAAATTTGAACTGCACTCCCTAAGAACCTCTGCTTATAGCTTTTGTCTAAACAGTAAGAGTTATTAGTTAATAAATGTTAAGCATCGTATGTACATTAATTCTTATGACAACCTTGTGATGTAGGTATGATTAGCACCATTTTAAAGATGGGATAAAGGAGCTAGCGAGATTAAGCAGCTTGTCATCCAAAGTCATATGGTAGAAAGTGGTGGTCAGGATTTGAACTTGGTTCTGATTCTAAAGTCCTTGTCCTTCATTACTCTATACCATACTGTAAGAAATTTGACAGCAGGGACCATGACTTATAAAAACCTCTCTATCTGATTGAATGTCATGATGTAATGTACATAAAAAAGAATCTATCCATCCATTTAGCCATTTGTCCACTTCTCCCATTCTTTTATTTGTCCATCCATCCTTCCATCCATTCTATTGTCCATCTGTCCACTGGTCCTTCCATCTACCCAAATATTATCTCTTCTTCCTTCTCTTTTCCCTTCCTTTTTCCAAAAAGCCGTCCAGCCTTTATTCATCATGCCTATCTCCTCTTTTCCTTTCTTTATGCTTTCATTCAATTTTCTATCCTGTCATCCATCCATTTGGTTAGGCAATAAGTACTGCTATGTAGCATGAGGTACAAAGCATTTCTCTGAAGCAGTTACAATGCTTTACATGTAGCAGTTGTTTAAAAAACATTTAAAAAATCAACTTCAGTAAATAATTACACTCAACATTTTCAAGTCTGTATCACTCATTCTCTCAAGCAAAATCATCTTTCAAACTTATAAGTTAATTCAGGAGATATACCGATGAAACAGAATGTAAGAATACATTGCTTATGAAAGCAAAACATTTAACTTGCTACCTAATAACACACTTTTATTTCAGTGATTAGCCTAATATATGTCCTCCATTATAAATATAACCATACCTTCTATCTCGATGAAGTTCACTCTGAATAGAAGTCCGAGAAGCTGTTGAAGAAGGAATAAACTGGTATAGTACAAAATTAGTACATTCGGTAAGGGTTTAAATTTTTACAGATTACACAATTGGAAAAAGCTTATACTTGACATCATATAGAATGTATGAATTTTAATATCCTTAAATAAAAAAGTAAATCAAAATGATTATTTTACTGGCATAAAGTTAATTATGGTTATATATTGGAGATTGCATAATATATAGATTTCAAAAACTCCCCAAAGAACATTCTGTAGTTGTGAAAATAATTTGAAGAATGAACAGAGAAAAGAAGACACCTATTAAACATAAATTGCATGTTTGGAGCATTAAGATGATGACATGAAGTAACAATGGGCAGAAAAAATTTTAAATGTCTATTCCAATCTATATGACTATGCTTTTGTGATGTTTGTTTATAAATCTATTGTAGAATGAAACTGGTCAAATTTTCATTTTTAGTCTAACTTATCTGAAATTTTATAACCTTTAAGTTGTTTTATTATTTATTTTGAGACAGGGTCTCACTCTGTTGCTCAGGCTGGAGTGCAGTGGCATGATGTTCAGGGCTCAATGCAGCCTCAAGTTCCCAGGCTCCAGTGATCCTCCTGCCTCAGTCTCCTAAGTAGCTGGGACTACAGACACATGACACCATGCCCAGGTATTATTTTGTATGTTTTGTAGAGATGAGGTGCCGCCATGTTGCTGGTCTCAAACTCCTGGGTTCAAGCGATCCTCCTGCCTGGGCTTCCCAAAGTGCTGGGATTACAGGCATGAGCCACTATGCCCAGCCTTTTATTATTTAAATTAAGATATAATAATAAATGTAAAAGGTGTTCAAATCACTTTTATAAATGTGTTTATAGCATATATTATATATGCAGCACTGACTTTTTCCTTAAGTCTCAAACTCAAGTCCTTAAGCTTGATAGTTAAAATTTTTCCCCAAATTTTACTTCATAAAGTAAATCAAGTCTTAATCAGATAATCTGGAACATATCACATATGGGGTCGTTTTCTTTTCTTTTCTTTTTTTTTTTTTTTTTTTTTTTTTGGACGGGGCTCCGCCCTTTCACCCAGGGTGGGGGGAAGTTGCATGATCTCGGCTCACTGCAAGCTCTGCCTCCCAGGTTCATGTCATTCTCCTGCCTCAGCCTCCCGAGTAGCTGGGACTACAGGCAACTGCCACCATGCCTGGTTAATTTTTTTGTATTTTTAGTAGATATGGGGTTTCACCATGTTAGCCAGGATGGTCTTGATCTCCTGACCTTGTGATCCACCCGCCTCGGCCTCCCAAAGTGCTGGGATTACAGGTGTGAGCCACTGTGCCCGGCCCATATGGGGTCATTTTTTATGTAATAGAGACTATTACCTCTATTTTTCAAGGTACATATTCTAAAGATCTCTTTGGGGAAAAAAAATCTTCAAATACTATACTATAAAGATTTGTGCACAAAGGAAATTTGTTTCAGATATAAAATATTTTAACCATTTGCTTTCATATCTCTATAATACTCAACTTGTTCAATTCTTCCTATTTGAAAAGATTGGAAGTATAGATCTTCCTCCTCTCCTACCAACTTCTGCTTCTCTCTGAACAAGGAGGCTGTCAAAACTGGGGGAGGCAGGGGTGGAAGTTGAAGGTGGGAATGAAATTTAGGCCGGATTGGAGCCGTGACAGGTAAACCTCTGCTGGGTTGGCAAAGCAAACCTCTAACATCTGAAACCAAAACCCTGGGTCTCTACTTGGAGGATGTCCTCATATTCATACCATCAACTGGTTTGACTGACCATTCACTTTTTTTTTTTCTTTGAGACAGAGTCTTGCTCTGTCGCCCAGGCTGGAGTGCGGTGGCGCGATCTCGGCTCACTGCAAGCTCCGCCTCCCGGGTTCACACCATTCTCCTGCCTCAGCCTCCTGAGTAGCTGGGACTACAGGCGCCCGCCACTATGCCCAGCTAATTTTTCTTTGTATTTTTAGTAGAGATGGGCTTTCACCGTGTTAACGAGGATGGTCTTGATCTGCTAACCTCGTGATCTGCCCGTCTCAGCCTCCCAAAGTGCTGGGATTACAGGCGTGAGCCACAGTGCCTGGCCCATTAACATTTTTATTAGGAGCTAAAACCAAGCTGACAGGGAGGCTGGAGCTCTGCATGGTGTGTCTAATTGGTAAGAATGGTTTTATTAAGTCAGAGGCCCACTCAAGTTTGCTACAGTCACATCACCACCATCACTAACGCTGAAATCAGCAGGGATAACACTTTTGAAGACTACCTGTTATCGTCACTAACATACCTCTTCCACGGGGCATTTTTGCTGTGTACTATTCATGAGTGCTAAGGGAAAAAAAGAAGGGGTTATAGAAGAGGAAAGGAAGAGCAAAGAGTGAACCTAGTTGTCTAATCTTTAAAAGGAATTCAGGAGCATGACTGTCTTGCCATACCACTGATTACCCCTGCTATGCACACTTAAATGGAAAAGGAAAGTTGATGATCCACAGTTTCAGAGAGTAAAGAAATATTGCTGCAAAGATTTGTCTGTGCAGACCAGGATATCCACATACATAACCAATTGAAAAACCAGCTGGTAGGTTTTTTTCTTTTTTGAGACAAGGTCTCACTCTGTCACCCAGGCTGGAGTGCAGTGGCGCAATATTGGCTCATTGCAGCCTCGACTTCCCTGGCTCAAGCAATCTTCCTTCCTCAGCCCCCCTGAGTAGCTGGGACTACAGGCATGCACCACTACACCTGGCTACTTTTTGTATTTTTTGTAGAAACGGGGTTTTGCTATGTTGTCCAGGCTGGTCTTGACTTCCTGACCTCAAGTGATCCGCCCACCCCAATTGGCCTCCTAAAGTGCTAGGATTACAGGCATGAGCCACTGTGCCTGGCCTGTCTGCAGTTTTTAACAACAGTTTTAAAAAATCTAAAAACTATTCTGCAAAATCAGTTTGCTACTTCAATAAGTATTGATTTTAAAGTATGGATAGTACTTAAAAGGTAATTCAGTAGTCGATTTACATTGTTTCAAATCAGCAATTTTAACTTGATTCTGCTGGTTCACACCAGAGGTCATTCGTAGCAGGCCCCCTGGCAGCAGAGTGGCACTGCTGCTGCAGAACACAGAGGGGTCTTGCAGTCATACTTACAGATCTCCTTCTGCACATCCTTTGAGAATCACTGCTTTCCTCTCTCCCTCTCTGATTTTTTTCACATGCACTCATCTATGAAATCTTTCTTTTCTCTCTTGATCCTTCTGGAAAAACTGACACCTTCTGTCAGTGCTGAACAAGATTAATAGCTACAAACACTTTCAGTTTTTACCGCAGATTTTCATGTGTTGTCTTATGCTCTTTCTGCTAATTTCTCAACTACCCGGTTATATATCTCATTTTCACTTCCCCAGATTAAACAAATTTGCTGTAGTTGCCCAGGAAAATTGAATTTGCCAGAGTGCCCATATAGACAAGCATGTCCCATTTTACCTTTCTGCCACAAGCTGCTAGTCTTGTACGTTTTGGGTTAATGCCACAGAATAAAGGCAGTATTTTCAGTAAAAGTTATCCTATCATTTCACAGAATTATTTTCAAACTTTTCTTTTTTTTTTTGAAATGGGGTCTCACTCTGTCGCCCACACTGGAGTGCAGTGGTGCAACCTCGGCTCACTGGAACCTTCACCTTCCAGATTCAAGCGATTCTCCTGCCTCATCCTCCCTAGTAGCTGGGATTACAGGTGTCCACTACCGCGCTGGGTTCATTTTGCATTTTNTCTCAACTACCCGGTTATATATCTCATTTTCACTTCCCCAGATTAAACAAATTTGCTGTAGTTGCCCAGGAAAATTGAATTTGCCAGAGTGCCCATATAGACAAGCATGTCCCATTTTACCTTTCTGCCACAAGCTGCTAGTCTTGTACGTTTTGGGTTAATGCCACAGAATAAAGGCAGTATTTTCAGTAAAAGTTATCCTATCATTTCACAGAATTATTTTCAAACTTTTCTTTTTTTTTTTGAAATGGGGTCTCACTCTGTCGCCCACACTGGAGTGCAGTGGTGCAACCTCGGCTCACTGGAACCTTCACCTTCCAGATTCAAGCGATTCTCCTGCCTCATCCTCCCTAGTAGCTGGGATTACAGGTGTCCACTACCGCGCTGGGTTCATTTTTGCATTTTTAGTAGAGATGGAGTTTCACCATGTTGGCCAGACTGGTCTCAAATTCCTGACCTCAGGTGATCCGGCCGCCTCAGCCTCCCAAAGTGCTAGGATTATAGGTATGAGCCACTGTGCTCGGCATATTGTCAAACTTTTCTAGTTCAAGTGGTTAAATTCTAAACACAAAATATATTCATGTTAGAGTTGAGATGTAGATGTGCGGTATCACCACCAATAAAGAATCTTCTCGAATTCCAGCAGGATCTCAAGCCTGGAAAGGCCCTCAGCGATCAACCTACTCAAATTTCACAGAGGAGGAGACTGAGATACAGAGGGGTTAAATGAATTATCCCAGGTCCAACAGCCCTTTAGGAGCAAGGCTAGGAGCGGTTTGTTTCTTGAAGCAGTTTAACTCTATGTGGAGCCAGGAGAGGGGGATGCTAGCTAGTCTTGATCTAAATAATTCAAAATTATCAATTAAATGATATCAGAAGAAATAAACACATAGAAAGATTATTAATTATACATACCCTTGCCATAGAACTATGAATGAATGATCAATGAACTATGAATGAAAGATCAATGAAAATCACAATAATATAAGAAACTTACTGACTACATTTGTTTGGGACAGGGTATGAGAGTTAGATGCATTTGACATGATAACAAGAACGTCTGTAGAGTGGAAAGCTGAATGGCCTTGAAGTCAGGAAGCCAGGTTCATATCTCAGCTCTACCTTGTGAAGCCATTTAACCTTTCTGAGACTCAGTTTCACTACCACATGTAAAATGGGTCAACACCTACCATGCAGAGTGCTATTCTATAATGTATGGAAACAGTGCCTGACTTATGGTAGGTAAGCAATATTAACCAAGTCTGAATTTCAGAAAATAATTTTCTCTTAAAAAGTTAATGAAAGGAAGAACGTAAAATTCTAGATGTATCCAATTAGGATACATCAAAACACTTTACCAAAAATATTCAGGACTCATAAGAATACATGCAAAGAAAAGGACCCCAGTGCTTGACTGGAACCAGAATGATTATGAAATAAGTTGAACTACAACCAATTAAGGAATATCACTTTAAAATGGGATAAAGTCTTTCTGCTTGCCAGGGTTAGATGACTGAGTACGGGATAGTAACATATACATTTTAATGGGCTGGCTGAGATAAAAATTATTTACAGCTTTTTCTTATAGAATAGGCAAAAAGAAGAAAACAAAAGGAAAAGGCACAATTGTTCCTCATTCTGTATTTATATGTTATCATGACGCAAGGATCTGTTTGGCCTTCCTGCCTAAACATCAGGAATACAAGTTTACTTTAGTGTTTACAAAGTGACTGACAGAAGAATTAAAAGACAACTGAGTTAAAAACCAAAAAACACCAGCTACTTCAAAGCAAGGGTTTTCCCTTTGTTTCACATCCTCCTTCCTCTCTCTGCTAGGGCCCTGTTTCATCGTTTTCTCTTCTTTCATGGCTCCAGTCTGATCCCTCCACTGACTGTTTCCCCGCTGCCTACAAATGTCTTCATGCTTCCTCATCCTAAACATGGTCAGATCTCCTCTTTCCTTAATTCTGCCTCCTTCTCAAACTACAGCCCATATCTTTCCTGTTCACCACCAAATTTCATAAAAGAGTAGGCTACCCTAGCCGTCCCAACTTCCACATATTCTGTTCATGGTTGAAACTGAAGTGTGGCTTCCAACTTCAATATTTACTGAAAATGCTCTCTCATGGGTCTGCACTGACCTCCTAAGCGCCAGACACAAGAACCTGTTCTCAGCACCTTTTGCTTGGCCTGGCTGTAGTATTAAGAGCTACTGGTGATTAGCCTGTTCCTTTTAAAATCACCTTTGACCTCTAAAACACAGCTGTCTCTTGTTATTTATGTATGTATGTATTTATTTATTTATTTACTCTGACCATCTCTTTTCAGCTTTTATTGCCCATGTCTTAGCTGCGCCTTGCACAGCATAGGGGTCTCTAGGTGAGCAAGATCCATCTTGGGGATCCATGGGAAGTCAGGCACAGGTTGTGATTCCCTAACAAAAAAGTCCTGAAATCCAAGGGAGTTAAGCTAAGAAGCCAGGGAACAAAGGCAGGAGCCCACAGATATGACTCAGTGAAAGGAGGCCTTTCACAGCAGCGCTGGGGTCATTGGGTCATGCATTTTTGCCTTACGCCCCTTGAAGGCATAGCTTGTCCTCAGATGTCAGTGTCTCCAAGATTCTATCCCTTCTCATCTTTCTTATCCTGTGTACTTTCTCCCTACATGTTTGGCTACTTCCAGGATTTTGCTTATATCCGTGATTACTCTAAGTTATATCTCCAGCCAATAAATTCTTACCTAAGTTCTAGACCCTAATTTTGTATTTAAATTATCTCTCTGCCTGTCATCGCCTACCACCCCCAACCCAAGGGTTACAAGGCATGAAAGGCTATCAGTAATTTTTCATTTTTATATCTGAATTCTTTTCATCCTATACCATAGCATTCCACATATTTATAGTTCACCAATAAAGCAAAAAAACAGAGTGGGGAAACATGGCATATTTTTCTGTATTGTCACCTTGTAAAATTTTCACTGGAATTGTTCAAATGCATATTCTTCATGACCTGTGAATATCCTAAATTAATAGTAAATATTACAAATTATGGACCGGGCATGGTGGCTCACGCCTGTAATCCTAGCACTTTGGGGGGCCAAGGTGGACAAATCACTTGAGGTCAGGAGACCAGCCTGACCAATGTGGTGAAACCCCATCTCTACTAAAAATACAAAAATTAGCCGGGCATGGTGGTGGATGCCTGTAATCCCAGCTACTCAAGAGGCTGAGGCAGGAGAATTGCTTGAGCCTAGGAGGTAGAGGTTGCAGTGAGCCGAGATCATGCCACTGCAGGCCAGCCTGGGTGACAGTGAGAGACTCTGTCTCGGGGGAAGAAAAAAAAAAAAACCAAGTTATGCTTCTAAAAATAGGGCACATTCTCCTCAGGGCAGTAACCTCAGCCCAAATAATGTGAAGAACATCTAAAATCCTATCTTTATCCTTTTCTAACACAGGCAATCCATGTTCTATTTTTAAAGAGACCTTTCCAGAGACTTTTATTTAAAAAAGTGTTAAAATACCACACTAATAGCAAGTTTTGAAGTTTTAACCAAGAGATAAGGACAGAAAATAGAAATGTTCCTTTCTGATGGGAATTCTACTCTTAGCACTTCTATCTTGATGTGGTAGTATAAGCCCGTCTTTATAGGCACTTACACAGTTAAAAAATAAATTTTGAAGAGTACCTGTAGAAACAAATGAACCACAAGGATTAATATTTCTTTTTTCTTTTCTTCTCTTTTTTTTTTTTTTTTTTGTTTTTTTTGAGACAGTTTCGCTCTTGTTGCCCAGGCTGTGAGTGCAGTGGCGCGATCTTGGCTCACTGCAACCTCCGCCTCCTGGATGCAAGTGATTCTCCTGCCTCAGCCTCCCGAGTAGCTGGGATTACAGGCATGTGCCACCACGTCCAGCTAATTTTTGTATTTTCAGTAGACAGGGTTTCACCATGTTGGTTGGGATGGTCTTGAACTCCTGACCTCAGGTGATCCACCTGCCTTGGCCCCCAAAATGGTGCTGGGATTACAGGCGTGAGCCACCGCACCCAGCCAGGGTTTAATATTTCTTAAACCTGTAAGATATCTCTAACTCTAGAAGATAGTTACATAAAATTTATATTAGATCACAGAAACTAGATAGGCAAATTAAAAAAATTAAAAAACAGATTTATACTATCACATTTGGGATTAAGAAAAAAAAAACCCAGCTTTGTTCTGTAAGAGAAAAACACAGTTCTGAGAAACTGGCTTATCAATAAATGTAAGCTGAAAAGTAGCTGTTTGTCTGAAATGCTTTAATACTTCTTAGGAGAAGCTACTCTTGGGTACTTTGTAGATTTGTCAAATACAATCACCTGCTGGAAATCTAAATCATCACTTAAAATTATTACAGAGGAAAATACAGAGAAGGAAAAAACAAACTTACATCTCTTGATTACCGCTCTAATGGATGACAAGGGTCCTTGGCTAGAAAAAGAAAGAAAACTTATTATACATTCATTAATCCTTTTGAGAAGAGTCATTCATAAGGCCGAGTCATTTCTGGGATTCAATATGGTGCCAAGCCACAAGCTTGATACATTCTTTACTGGCCTATCCTCTTTACAAATCAAAAATTAAGGAAATTTTAAAAATTACCTTTAATTTGTTTTATGGGAAATATATTTGCGGTGTAAGTAAAATTTTGCCTTAAAATTGCTTTCGTAGCTGCTTACGTATCTTCCAGTGAAAACCTGGATACCACTCGTAATTCGACAGCATTACATCGTGCTCAAAATGACGTTATTCCCTATAGCTCTTTTGTGTTTGACACTGAAATTCCTGTCTTCACATACCACATCAAAGTACATTATCTACATAGTCAATTTGACCTAAGGACCAACAGCATTTCTTCTTAAGATCAGAATTTAAAACATCACCACCTAAAAATAAAATAATCTTGTGAGACGTTCCCCTCTCCCTCCCAGACTCCCTGTCTCTCTCTCCCGCTTCTTTCTCTCGCTTTCTCCCCTCCTATGCAACACCCTGCTTCCTCTCTTGCTCTTCTGCCTTTCACCATGGGATGACATGGTAACAAGAAGACCCTCTCCAGATACCAGCCTCTCAATCTTGGAATTCCCAGCCTCCATACCCATGAGCCAATACATTTCTGTTCATTATAAATTACCCATTTTGTGGTATTATAGAAACACAAAATTGACTAAAACAACACTATTGTGCTATACAAGGGGAAAGATTAAGCTCTAGGAGGTCTCTGACGCCATAAAGAGAGGACTGTAATATAAAGATACAACTGTTTACAGTAATACTGATTTTTAAAAGAGTGCTTGAAGGCTTTCTATAAAACAGCTACTTGAAAAAAAGGATTGGTATAAGGTACAGGTGGAATGTCCCTCATCCAAAATGCTTGGAACCAGAATTATTCAGGATTTATTTTTATTTTGGAATATTTGCATTATATACTTACCAGTTAAGTATCCCTAATCCAAAAATCTGAAATCTGAAATGATCTAATGAGCATTTCCTTTGAACATTATGTTACTGCTCAAAAAATTTCAAATTTTGAAGCATTCTGGATTTTGGATTAGGGATACTCAATCTGTAATACAGAAGGGGTAACAGCCCTCTTAGTGAATACATCACAATCTCCTTGCTCACTACCACTGATTTGGCAGGGATAATATTATGAATTTAAAACATCCTTTGTTTCTTTTGTTGAGAAGGAAGATGTACTGATATGGATGGAACATGGAAGGTGTTATAGGTTGAACATATCCTCCCTCAAAAAGAAATGTTGGTGTCCTTACCGGTAGGACTTCAGAATGTGATCTTATTTGAAAACAGAGTCATTACAGATGTAAATAGTTAAGATAAGGTCATACTGGAGTTGGATGGGCCCCAATCCAACTTAACTGGTTCCTCAGAAGATGGTCATCTGAAGAGCCAAACCAAGGTACATCAAAGACTGTACCTTATGCTGGTCAACCTCCATAAGCTAATATGCAAGGAAGAATTCACCTATGAGTTTCAGAGGGGGGCATAGCCCTGCTGACACCTGATTTCAGACTTCAAGCTTCCAAGACTGTGAGATGGAGTCTCGCTCTGTCGTCCAGGCTGGAGTGCGGTGGCACAATCTCGGCTCACTGTAAGCTCCACCTCCTGGGTTCACATCATTCTCCTGCCTCAGCCTCCCGAGTAGCTGGGACTACAGGTGCCCGCCACCACGCCTGGCTAATTTTTTGTATTTTTAGTAGAGACAGGGTTTCACCGGGTTAGCCAGAATGGTCTCGATCTCCTGACCTCGTGATCTGCCTGCCTTGGCCTCCTGAAGTGCTGGGATTACAGGCATGAGCCACTGCGCCCGGCCTAAAGGCATTCAGTTTTATAAGGGAAGCAGAGCATAAAAGTTTGGCAAATTTGCAGCCTGACAATGTGATAAAAGAGAAAATCCCATTTTCTGAGGAGAAATTCGAACCGGCTGCAGAAATTTGCATAAGTAACAAAGAGTCAAATGTTAATCCCCAAGACACTATGGAGAGAATGTCTCCAGGGCATGTCACAGGTCTTCATGGAGCTCCTGTCATCATAGGCCCTGAGACCTAGGAGAAAAAAATGGTTTCATGGGCTGGGCCCAGGGTCCCTCTGCTGTGTGCAGTCTAGGGACTTGGTGCCCTGCCTCTCAGCTACTCCAGCTGTGGCTGAAAGGGGCCAACATAGAGCTTGGACTGTGGCTTCAGAGGGTGCAAGCCCCAAGCCTTGGCAGCTTCCATGTGGTGTTGAGCGTGCAAGTGCACAGAAGTCAAGAATTGAGTTTGGGAACCTCCACTTAGATTTCAGGGGATTTATGGAAACACCTGGATGTCCAGGCAGAAGTTTGCTGCAGGGGTGGGGCTCTCAAGGAGAACCTATGGTAGGGCAGCGCAGAAGGGAAATGTGGGGTCAGAGTCCAACACAGAGTCCCTACTAGGGCACTGCCTAGTGGAGTTGGGAGAAGAGGGCCACCATCCTCCAGATCCCAGAACAGTAGATCCACTGACAGCTTGCACTGTGCTCCTGGAAAAGCTGCAGACACTCAATGCCAGCCATGAAAACAGCTGGGAGGGAGGCGATACCCTGCAAAGCCACAGGGGTGGAGCTGCCCAAAACCATGGGAACACACTTCTTGCATCAGCATGACTTAGATGTGAGTCAAAGGAGATAATTTTGGAGCTTCAAGATCATTTTGGAGCTTTAACATTTGACCTGCCCCACTGGATTTCAGACTTGCATGGGGCTTGTAGCCCCTTTGCTTTGGCCAATTTCTCCCATTTGGAATGACTGTATTTACCCAATGCCTGTACCCACATTGTATCTAGGAAGTAACTAACTTGCTTTTGATTTTACAGGCTCATAGGTGGAAGGGACATGCCGTGTCTCAGATGAGACACTGGACTGTGGACTTCTGAGTTAATACTGAAATGAATTAAGACTTTGGGGGACTCTTATGAAGGCATGATTGGTTTTAAAATGTGAGGACATGACATTTGGGAGGGGCCAGGGGTGACATGATATGGTTTGGCTGTGTCCCCACCCAAATCTCATCTTGAATTTTAACTGTCACAATTCCCATGTGTCATGGGAGGAACTTGGTGGGAGGTGATTGAATTATGGGGGTGGGTCTTTCCTGTACTGTTCTCGTGATAGTGAACAAGCCTGGAAGATCTGCTGGTTTTAAAAAGAGGTGTTCTCCTGCACAAGGCACATAAGTAGAAAGCATGATATATCCACTGGGGCAGTACAACTGTTGGAAGAGTAGGGAATCTGTTCTTATTTATTTATTTATTTTTTGAGACACAGTCTCGCTCTGTCACCCAAGCTGGAGTGCAGTGGTGCGATCTCGGCTCACTGCAAGCTCTGCCTCCTGGGTTCATGCCATTCTCCTGCCTCAGTCTCCCCAGCAGCTAGGACTACAGGCACCCGCCACCACGCCCGGCTTATTTTTTTGTATTTTTAGTAGAGACGGGTTTTCACCATTTTAGCCAGGATGGTCTTGATCTCCTGACCTCACGATCCGCACACCTCGGCCTCCCAAAGTGCTGGGATTACAGGCGTGAGCCATCACGCCTGGCAAGTGTACAGAATATGTAGTCAGTTAGAGGTGTTTTCTTATTTGTGTGAGCTGGCCAATTTACTTACTTGCTGGAATTGTTTCCTTATCTGTAATATGAGGATACTAATGCCTATCTTTTGGCTTGTTGCTAAGACTGAATAAGAAAACTCTGTGAAATATATATCACAGTACTGGGCACATATTAGAGTCTCAAGATATGTTAAATTTCCTACCCTATTTTCCAATATAAACATTTCTGTGGTTCACAATATATATGGCTGAAATTTTTGGGACTATCCTGCCATCACCAGTGAGTTAACCTATAGTTATTATAACCCTACCTTATACATTTAAATGATTTGCATTTCTGCAGAATTATTATTTACCATTTACAATCATTCTGAGTTTCACAACACATACTTCTCATATACCCAATCTCCTATGAAGCCAAAGCAGCAACAAAACCAAGAGAACAAAACAAACCTACAAGCTTTTGTGAACACTATATTTTCCCCATTGAAAACACAGACCTCTGTTCCTTTAGGTCATCCTTCTCAGGATGTTTCCCAGAAAATGGGCATGCTGATCAAGTAGCTATGTATATTTAGTTTCATATTTAACTCTATTAAAAAAGAAATTCCGGCCGGGCGCGGTGGCTCAAGCCTGTAATCCCAGCACTTTGGGAGGCCGAGACGGGCGGATCACGAGGTCAGGAGATCAAGACCATCCTGGCTAACACTGTGAAACCCCGTCTCTACTAAAAAATACAAAAAACTAGCCGGGCGAGGTGGCGGGCGCCTGTAGTCCCAGCTACTCGGGAGGCTGAGGCAGGAGAATGGCATAAACCGAGGAGCCGGAGCTTGCAGTGAGCTGAGGTCCGGCCACTGCACTCCAGCCCGAGCGACAGAGCGAGACTCCGTCTCAAAAAAAACAAAAACAAAAAAAAAAGAAATTCCACAAAAAAGTTCAAAGATCTTGGAAAAGACTTTCAATTATGTTATTTATAACTACAGCCAGTTTAAAAATCAGAATACGTTGCCCCGTCCTTCTCAATTCTTCTTCTTTTTGTTTTTAATCACACATTCCTGTCTTGACTCTCTAATTAGGCTGCAAGCTTCTCAAGGAGAAAGAATGTATCACGTAACATGTGCCCACTACTGGACTAATGTGAACTCAACTCTGCTCACAGAGAGAAAGAAATATTATAATTTAAATAGTACTAGTTATTCCACCTATAATCAACTTAATAAGCAAATCCCCAGGGATAATTTTGCTGCTGGTTTTGTTTTGTTGGACTCAATTGCCAGTTACATCTCACTATATGCATGTCTTATCAAAAGTGTTTGGTTTAATGTTTAAAGTAGTTTTTTTTTTTGTTGTTTTTTGTTTTTTAAATACAAAATGTCATCTTGATGAGCATTTGGTGTTAACTAAAGAATAGCATTCCTAATGGAAAACTGGCCAGGTTGAACTTATTTAGAAATGGTGCAGTAGACTTCACCAAGGCACTTAAATTGGCAATAAATCTTGTACTTTTAGTATCAATTAACAGAATTTTGGAAGTAATTCTGCAATTTGGTTTTCTCATTGTACACTTTCTTTAGAACCTGTCTCTTCATAAGTTAAGACTCTGGCAGTTCCCAAGCAACAAGCAGCACAAACTCTTCACTGGTATACTGCTAAATTTCAAACCATGTGTAATATACAGTAACATACAGTGATGTTAATCAGATGGAACTTGTCTGAGTGGGTTATGTTACATGACGTGGAACAGATACAACTTGGTTTGGGAAGAGGTATGGTGCATGTCAACCCAGCACCTAAGAAATGTGGCATTTACGGCAACATATGAGCACAGAATCTAACCCTTTCAAATGTGAACACAGAAAGGTTAAGAACTGTGGGTCTGATGTATAACTGTGTTCAATGAACACCTGTTGAATGAACCAAGGAATTAATAACCAGAATAAACCTTTTCTGGGGTTATATCTTTCCTCCACAGTCAACCTAAGTGATCTATAGAAAGAGTTTATACAGAAAACCTAAAAAGACAAAAAGGGCTAAAATCTAATCCTCTCTTTTCTAGATGTGTAGCAGTATAGTAGGATTAACTTTTTTTTTTTTTTTTTTTTTGTCGCTCAGCTCTGTCACCCAGGCTGGAGTGCAGTGGCATGATCTCGGCTTACTGCAACCTCTGCCTCCTGGGTTTCAGTGATTCTCCTGCCTCAGCCTCCCAAGTAGCTTGGATTACAAGCGCCCACCACCACGCCTGGCTAATTTTTTTGTATTTTTAGTAGACACAGGGTTTCACCATGTTGGCCAGGCTGGTCTTACACTCCTAACCTCAAGTGATCCACCCACCATGGCCTCCCAAAGTGCTGGGATTACAGGCATGAGCCACCACCCCCAGCCAGTAGGATTAATTTTTATGATTAGGAGTTATTTGTTGGTAAAAGGCATAAAAAGGATAGCACAGGTCTAAAGAGGTGTCTATTAAATGCCAGGAGAAAAATAAGAGATAAAATATAGACACATATATGGTAGTTTCAGTTTGAAGCATCCACAACATCTACAGATTGATTTTTCAAACTTTTGTCTTTTTCAATTCTCTCGCCTCTGTCTCCCGAGTAGCTGGGATTACAGGCACCTGCCACAACACCCAGCTAATTTTTTGTCAATTTAGTAGAGATGGGGTTTCACTATGTTGGCCAGGCTGGTCTCGAACTCCTGACCTCAGGTGATCCGCCTACCTCAGCCTCCCAAAATGCTGGGATCACAGGCATGAGCCACTGTGCCCGGCTAAACTTCTGTCTTATTAGCTGATGATTTCTTTATTTTTCATCAAACGATTAATGTGCATTTAACTGTTAAGAGTTAACTTTAATTTTCAGCTGGGCATGGAGGCTCACACCTTTAATCCCAGCACTTTGGGAGGGTGAAGCGGGTGGATCACCTCACGGCAGGAGTTTGAGACCAGCCTAGCCAATGCGGTGAAACTAAAAATACAAAAATTAGCCAGGCGTGGTGGCACATGCCTCTAATCCCAGCTACCTGGGAGGCTGAGGCATGAGAATCACTTGAACCTGGGAGGTGGAGGTTGCAGTGAGCCAAGATTGTGCACTGCACTCCAGCCTGGGCGACAGAGGAAGATTGTCTTAAAAAAAAAAAAAAAAAAACAGGCCAGGCACGGCGGTGGCTCACGCCTATAATCCCTATAATCCCAGCACTTTGGGAGGCCGAGGTGGGCGGATCATGAGGTCAGGAGATCAAGACCATCCTGGCTAACACGGTGAAATTCCATCTCTATTAAAAAAAAAAAATTAGCCAGGCATGGTGGCGGGTGCCTGTAGTCCCAGCTACTAGCGAGGCTGAGGCAGAAGAATGGCATGAACCCTGCGGGCGGAGCTTGCAGTGAGCCCAGATCACCCCACTGCACTCCAGCCTGGGCGACAGAGTGAGACTCTGTCTCAAAAAAACAGAAAAGAAAAGAAAAAAAGAGTTAATCTTAATTTTCAACCAAGAAACCTAATGCCTATGCTATTCCGGGCATTGTGCTGGGCACCAAAGAAAGAAGATTAACTAGGACATGGAGCCTGTCCATTGGTGCTCGTGGTCTAGTGAGAAGCCTGTAGATAAGAAAAGAGCTTATGATTTGAATTTCTGTTTTTCTTAAAATTAGAACATTTATATATTTTTTTAATCTTTTATCAGAGAGGTATTTTTACATATTAGTTCCTCTACTAATTATAGAATATAATCTCCTTCTCAGGCCATATACATGTTGGAATGATGTTGCACATAAATCCTAAATTAAAAAAATAATTACAGCAAATTTTAAAAAATTGAGGCAATTTAAGAAGTCCTCTTGACATGCCCAGATTCAGTGCCATAAAATACTTGAGATCATATGTAAAGAAAAGTTTCTGAAAACAACTGACTCATCCAGTTACACCCTACTCCCTGCTTAACAATGACTTTAAAATATGTGAAGAGAAGTTCTTAAGAAAAAAGAATTTTCTCAAACCTGTCATCCTGGTTTCAAAAACTATATATATGCAAAGGGGTGACACATCCCTTCGGACGCTTCCTTAGAACGTTCGGGGAAAACCTAGTATAAGCTGCTGCCACAGACAGACTGGCAGGGGAACACTGTCTCGCAAGAGAAAGTAGGACACAGGAAGCTGGGTGGAAATTCAAACAGGAATCATTTGGTCATATCAAAAAAGGAACGTCAAAGGCAGATGTTTTCTACATCACAGTCCATATTTAGAGTCTTAACATCTATACGTACAATAAGAAACAAATCTGGGCAACATAGTGAGACCCCTATCTCTACAAAAAAAAAAAAAATTAACTGGATGTGGTGGTGCGTGCCTACCCGTAGTCCCAGTTACTTGGGAGGCTGAGGCAGGGGGAAGGCTTGAGCCTGGGAATTCGAGGCTGCAGTGGGCCAGGATGGCACCACCACAGCCCAGCCTGGGCAACAGAGAAAGATCCTGTCTCAAAAACAAACAAACAAAACATAAAACACAAAGTAAAAGCCCTCTGTCCAGGGACGAAAAAATTCTCAGGGAGAAAAGGGAAGGAGAAAAGATACTAGCTTATCACTACCTAGAAAAATCTGCTATTTATAGTATTAGTTTTTTTAAAATTAAACATATACTGAATACTCCAATATGTTGGTTCTCATCAGAACATAAAATCTATTTTTCTTGATGGGACTTAATTAAATTAAAAAGCTTCTGCACAGCAAAAGAAATAATCAGCAGAGTAGATAACCCACAGAGTGGGAGAAACTCTTCACCATCTATACATCCAGCAAAGGACTAATATCCAGAATTTACAAGGAACTCAAACAAGTCAGTAAGTAAAAAACAAACAATCCCATCAAAAAGTTGGCTAAGGGCATGAATAGACAATTCTCAAAGGAAGATATACAAATGGCCAACAAACATATGAAAAATGGCCAACGACATTAATTATCAGGGAAATACAAATCAAAACCACAATGTGATACTCCCTTACTCTGCAAGAATGGCCATAATCAAAAAATCAAAAAACAATAATAGATGTTGGCATGGATGCAATGAAAAGGGAACACTTTGACACTGCTAGTGGGAGTGTAAACTAGTACAGCCACTATGGAAAACAGTGTGGAGATTCCTTAAAGAACTAGAAGTAGAACTACCATTTGATCCAGCAATCCCACTCCTGGGTATCTACCTAGGTATCGCGCACTGCACTCCAGCCTGGGTGACAGAGTGAGACGATCTCAAAAAAAAAAGAAAAAAAAGAGAAAGAGTTAACCCTAATTTTCAACCAAGAAATCTAATGCCTATGCTATTCTGGGCATTGTGCTGGGCACCTTAGGGTAAAATAAGTCATTATACCAAAAAGATACTTGCACATGCATGTTTATAGCAGCACAATTCACCACGCCCAGCCTTCTAATTTACTTTGAATTCGTCAGAAGGGATAGTTGCATGGCCTGGGTGTCTAATATCTACTGATGATGTGGCAATCAAAATCAGCACGAAAATTCAAATGTTCCAAAAGCAGTTAATATTTGGAACTAGGTTAGCAACAAATGTCACAAACAAAGGGGTGTGTGCATGCATGTGACCATTTGGGAAGATGCCTTAACCTTAACATGTGATATTTTCAAATGAGAGCATATTCATCTCAATTAACCAGTGCAATATTCTGTAAAAAATAAAACCCTACTATTAATTCTAAAACATATGAAAAATCAGTGTGTTTAGAAGGCAGAAGGGAAAGAAAAAAGGTGAGAACCATGATTTTGTTTCTCTCCATTCTTTACGAGATTATAGAGAAGCACTGTAAGGAGAATAGTGTCATTGTAAAATGTAAAAACAGCCATATTTTAAGCCATATGAAAATGATCAAAACATTAATTGAAAGACATTTCTAAAAACTTAAAATTAGGTCAGTTTGAAGCAAGCTAGTGAAATAGTGACGCAGAACTTTTTTAAAAAGCAAAATTTAAATGTTATTAATTAAAAATGTATTAATATTTAAATGTTGTTGACACTGTAAGATTTTTCACATGTATTAACTTAAAAAAAAACAAAATGTATCTCAGGCCAAAGGTGCAGGTGGCTCACCCGGTAATCTCAGCACTTTGGGAGCCGAGGGCGTGGATCACAAGTTAGCAGATTGAGACCATCCTGGGCTAACAAGGTGAAACCTCATCCTACTAAAAATACAAAAAATGAGCCAGGCCTGGCCACAGCCTTAGTCCCAGCTACTCGGGACTGAGGCAGAAGAATCACTTGAACCCAAGAGGTGGAGTACAGGGACTGAGATCATCCAACACTTATCCGCCTGCGTGACAGACCAAGACTCTGTCTCAAAAAATAGTTATATTAAACATATTATATTAAATATATTATATATTATATAATAAATATATATTTCTTATATATGTATTATATATTATCTGTATATATTATATATATTATCTGTATTATATGATTAGTATATAGTATAGTTATCTTTTCAAAGTGTGAATGCCCTAGTCACCCATTTCTTAGTTTGTATCACTTGATCAAAGGTTTTAGGTTAGCTAAGCCTTCCTTTGACCTTTTAGAGGCTCCTACATCATTACATTTCTAGCTTTTCACCAAATATCTAGTGATGTCTAAGCCAAAATAAAATACGCTCAATCAATGGTTGAGAAAATAATGAAGCAACAAATATATACATAACAGCAAAACTTAATGTAAATTCATAAAATGCATAAATTATTTAATTACCAATAAAACAAACACATTTTAAACACTTATTTAATTGAGTCTTTCAAAAATAGGCAGCTCTTAAGGAGTTACTGTTATAAAGCTGAAGGCTTTAACCAAGAATATAAACGCAACGTGGAAACAGCTGAACTCATTCTTAACAATCAAAGATTTGTTCTCCTCTGGAAATTGCAACAGAAACTTCAGCAGTGGGTAGGCACAAAACCTTTACTCTAAATATTCAACAATTTCTCCATGACACAAGCAGGGCTAGCAGCCTTCCCACCAGCTAATATCTCTCTTTTTTTTTTGCAAAGTCACTGGAGAACTTTCCCATTAGATACCAAGAACATATTTGGTAGCCCAAGGACATTAAAGTGATTTAAAATTATAAATACCAATAGTTACATGAAATTACCCAAAAGATACAGTAAACTTCTAGATTTGGGAGCTCACAAATAAGTATGTTTTAGGATATTATTAATATATGATGTATCTGAGGATACCATCATTTAAGGGGAATGACTGACTATAGACACTGAGTCTGAGTACATCTGTCCCCAAACAAGCAGTTCTCTTTTCAGGATATTTAAAAAGATTCACAGAGAGGAAATGTGCCTTTTATCAGCCTCAGTTTAAAGAAGCAGACAGGAGAAACACAAGAAGGTACAGCAGAGAATGTAGTACAGAATGGCAAGTATCGAGTTCAGCAGAACAAAGGATGGGGCACAATATTGTGGGTGGACAGAGCAAGGTTCCAGATATTCTCAAAGTAAGGACTCTGCCTGAGAAATGATAAAGTTCATTTGGCAGCATACTTTGAAATAACTGGCCTGCTGCACAGGGGGGCAGATGCTGTCCCATCCCCATTCATTCCCTCTTCTTTCCTGCCACACTGGAAGCATTTCATTCAGCTATTCTCATCTAGCCTCCCCTTGTGACCAGCTCCATCCACTGTGAAATGGCCTGAAGTGCAGACTGTGCCAAAGCAAAAGAGTATGCATGACCAAATGACACCGGAATCCATGTCTACAAGGTAGATAAACAAGTCCCCAAACTACGAAATAGCATAATCCCAATATTATATGTAAAATCTTACTTTAAAAAATATATATCTCTTTTGCTGTGGTCTGAATGTTTGTGTACCCATCAAATTCATATATTGAAATCCTAACCCCCAAGGTTTTGGTACTAGGAGATGTGACCTTTGGAAGGTGATTAGGTCACAAGGGTAGAGCCCTCATGAATGGGATTAATGTTCTCATAAAAGAGGCCCCAGAGAGATCCCTTGCCCTTTCTGCCATAAGAGGAAACAGTAAGAAGATACTGTCTATGAACCAGACTGCAAGACCTCATTAGACAGGGTGGGAGTCTGCTGGTGTCTTATCTTGAACTTCCCAGCCTCCAGAAGTCTGGATTTTTTTGTCATTTATACTAACACATACATACATACACACACACACACACACACACACACACGTACACACACACCCCACACGCATACTTGTATAATTACATTTATACAAAAAAAGTGAGAATGCATCTACCCAGTGATGTGCTGGAGCCAGCTCATACTGGCTCATGTGAGCTGACAATTGAATTTTCAGAAATTTTGCAAGCCAGTTGTTAAATATAACCATTATGAAAAATTAAGTTATATAAACTTATAATTAAAACAAAGCTAATATTAAAGGTTCATCATTTCCTAACTATTTTCTTAAACTTTACTACTGTTAATGATGTGCTACTGTGCATCTCGTCCCAATCCATCACCAGCGGTATCATATTGGTAGCTTTAAATTGGCCATGGTGGTAATATTTATACCACAAAACTGGCAAATTAGGGCCTAATTTATCATTTTATTGACTGTCTAAACTTAAGAAAGTGACAAAGAAAATGTTAGTAATAATGCATGTTCAACCTAAAAGCATGTTATATGTGGCGCTGTTACATTATGACAAGAACAAAAAAACTGAGGAAACATTCTTCCAGTATTTGAAAATTATCATCTGAAACAGAAAAGAGGTTGCTCATGCAATTGACAAATGAATAGAAACTCTGACTTATATTTTGGTTTTGGTTTTTGTTGACACATATTTTGTTTCACGTTTATCTTACTCATTAATATAAACAAACATATCAAGCAACATTCATACTGGAATTACACTCAGACAGCGAGTTGCTCACATTTATCACCATACCACTGCACCGGCCCCAGATGTTAACAATAGTTGATTCTAAGAGGTAGAGAATTAGGAATGATTTGTCATCTACCTGTGTCTCTGAATTTTTCAAGCTTTATAATTACTTTAATAATTTGTATGCTATTTTTAAAAATTGCTATAGCAAAAAGCAAAGCAAAATAAATTCACTGGTTCATGTCAAATTCATGACCTCTAAATAATGAAGATTATAGCCAAACCACCAGCCAATCAATCACTTTATGGAAATAGCAGGCTGAGTTCAAAGTCACATGTAGATGTCATTATAGGGCTGAAAATTCCCCAGAATCCTGATGTGAATAACAAAAGTGAATTAGAGCATGCACACAACTTCAAATCTCTGTATTTCCCATACCCCTACTGCTCTAACATACAATAAAAATACAGGGCATTAATAATCCAATTAAATCCATATAAACATTTAGAATTTTAAAAGCATTAATTTAGATATTATTTCCCAAGTGTTTTCTATGTTCCAGCAATTTTCCTAGGTGCTGAGAACAAAAGTAAAACAAGATGAGTCCCTCTATTCAAAGAGATTACACTTAAGTACAGAAGACAGAGAAGTAAACAATTTTTTTTAAACAGGTAATTTTAATACAGATTAGAAAATGTGGAACCACCTAGGAATATCTGGAGTCTTTAAAAAATAGTATCACAAATATAGAACTAACCATGAATGCCAATTTCAATGAAATACAATTAAAGGAGAGGGTAAAGTATAATCAAACTTTAAAAAATTATAAAATAGGCCGGGCATGGTGGCTCATGCCTATAATCTCAGCACTTTGGGAGGCCGAGGCAGGAGGATCACCTGAGGTCAGGAGTTCCTGACCAGCCTGGGCCAACATGGCAAAATCCCGTCTCTACCAAAAATACAAAAATCAGCTGGGTGTGGTGGCGGCCACCTGTAATCCCAGCTAATGGGGAGGCTGAGACGAGATTCGCTTGAACCCGGGAGGCAGAGGTTACAGCAAGCCGAGACTGCCCCATTGCACTCCAGCCTGGGCTATAAGAGCAAAACTCCAACTCAAACAAAACAAAACAAAACAAAAGATAATAAGGCTGGGCGTTGTGGTTCATGCCTGTAATCCCAGCACTTTGGGAGGCCGAGGTGGGTGGATAATGAGGTCAGGAGATCGAGACCATCCTGACTAACACAGTGAAACCCCATCTCTACTAAAAATACAAAAAATTAGTGGGGTGTGGTGGTGGGCGCCCGTAGTCCTAGCTACTCGGGAAGCTGAAGCAGGAGCATTGCTTGAACCCAGGAGGCGGAGGTTGCTGTGAGCCACCTCACAGTGACACTGCACTCTAGCCTAGGTGACAGAGCAAGACTCCATCTCAAAATAATAATAATAATAATAATAAAATAGATTCTTAGTGGCAAGACTATGCATACATGAATAGTAACATCTGCTTCTCTGTAGCAGCCAAAGCCAGAGTTGCTCCTCAAACTCCCAGCTAGTCCAGTGCTGGCATTTTTAGAATTGATGTGGCACTACAGTCCAGTACTAATTCCAACTTTTAGTTGTACTAAAGATGATCCTCCTCACACCTGTAACCAATGTCTATGTCACCATAAGAATGTCTATAAGATATGCCAACTGTCTCTTATGTCATGTCTCTTGTGTCATGTTGGAAAAATTCCTAATGATAGAAATCAACCGAAATGAAGGTGTGAATGGATAGATGGAGGGACAGGTAGGTAGGCAGACAGACAGACTTCTTTTTAACAACCTTACTTTCAAAACACAAGATACAGTCGTTAGTAATTTCCACTACCTTTAGGTTCCATCTATTTAGGTAGCAAGTATTTATGTTTTATTAATGGAGTAACAGAGCATGAGGGCCCTTCTAAACACCCAAAACTAGTGTGATAAAGTTGTACATTTTGATTCCAGACAAATACTCTGACCATTAAAACCGGGGCTTCAATTTTCCCAGAAGAGATTATACAACTGTTTCGGTCTAAGTTGAACTATGTCAGAGGCTATTTGGAATTCTGCCTAAAATTTCAAGAATGTTGGGGGGTTGAAGGGGGAGAGGAGATGGAGACAAATGAGTAAAGAGAAACGTGACTGTTGGTGGTGGGGTTAGGATCTAAGACTCACTTCCAAGCTTTACTCCTAATCCCACCTCATTCCCACAGGCCACAGCCCTAACACCAAAGGTCTGAAAAAGACAGGTAGAATTCCCATGACAGGACCTCGAGCGATCGCAGTGTCGGTGCCACTGGCCCTGTCATCACCACCAGCCCTTTTCCAGGAAGAGTCAGCTGATGCAGAACAATCCTTGGCAGTGGGGATCAGGGCTACTGGATGACTTCAGCAGCCTGAGAAGACAAACGGTGTGAAGATCACCAATGCACAGATCCTAACCAGAAAGATTTTCTTTAGCTTATTTATTTTTGCAAGTAGCTTCAAAAAGGAATAAACTTCTAGAGGTCCTCAGATTCTCTGTTGTTTTTATTTCATGTGAAAATGTTTCCTCTCCACTCAGTTCAGGAAACATTCACCGATCGCTGATAACCTCATGGTGTCGGACCACGGCTGGAGATACAAAGATGAACCACTGCCCTCAGGTGGGGATGCGAGCCCCATCAACTTATAATGGTCATTTGTGCTCTAGATAAAAGTATGCCAAGGAACTGTCTTTGCTTTGTTTTTGACCCTGAGGCATCAAAATGTTTCAAATAATAATTTTAATCCCAGTTTTAAAATTTTAACACCAAGACTTTGTACTTGTATTCCCTTCTAATTCTATCCTGCTGTTAGAGATGTCTGTTTTCAAACTAGGACTTTCTATAAGAATAATGACCTTTCTCTTACTGAAATAATTCAGCCTTGATCATTTTATTTTATATTATTTGGGGAAACAGAATAAAAGCTTGTCACCATGCTAATACTAAATTGCTGCAATTTATTTCATCGTAGTAATTTTGTGTGTATGTTTTGGGGAGGATATTTTAAAATAAACTTTTAATTGTAAATTAGTTTTAGATTTCCAGAATAGTTGTGAAGAAAGTTCTCATATATTCCACACTGCTTTCCCTACTATTCTCATCTTACATTAATATGTTACATTTGTCACAATATGTTTTTAACCTAATCTGGTATAAATTCTACTTTTCCATGTTTTATCTGTAAGAGGTTTATAGAAAGTAATAGAAAAAAGTCCTACATGAATTAGCATAACACTGAACTGTAAACACTGAGTGACAGTATTGTTAGCAAAAATGATGTCAAAACCTAAATATTTTCTTAAGGTAAAGTCATGTCCAAATTGAGAAGTGAGGTCAAGTAGGCCCATTCACAGGACTCACCACTTTGTCTAGCTAGCTCCGTACAAAGATAGAATATCTTGGTTGGTATTTTACAAAGAAGTACTAGCAAAAGGAAGAAAAAATCAGGAGGCAGGAAGACTGCTAACCCTTAATAGGGTTTATATAGTAAATCTGGGTGAAGCGAAAATTTCTGTAGATTTATTTTTTAGGGTTCCAAGTCTTTACATTTAGTATAAACTACCTCAGTGCCTAGCAAAATGCTTTTCACACACAATACCTTTTGAATATAAGTGAATCTCACTTTCAAAACATATCATAGTACAGAAACTCCAGTATATCTGCTGTTTGATGACAAATATGGATTCATCAATGTTTCATGGAGATGTTATTTTTAAAATCATGATCTTTCCCACGTCAGGCTTACATAAATTAAAGTTGCAGTTTTGCCTCAGGCTTAAGCAGAACAAATCTATGGGAAACTCAAAGGTGGTATTTTTAACAACCATTATCTAAAGAAATATAGCAGTACCTTATTTAAATACTGAGATCAAGTCTGTTCTTTTTTTATTTTTATTTTTTGAGACAGAGTTTCACTTTGTTGCCCAAGCTGGAGTGCAGTGGTGTGATCTCTGCTCACTGCAACCTGTACCTCCTGGGTTCAAGTGATTCTCCTACCTCAGTCTCTCAAGTAGCTGGGATTACAGGTGCGCACCACCACACCTGGCTAATTTTTACATTTTTAATAGAGATGGGGTTTCACCATGTTGGCCAGGCTGGTCTCGAACTCCTGACTTCAGGTGATCTGCCCACCTCAGCCTCCCTAAGTACTGGGATTACAGGCATGAGTTACTGAGGCCGCCCGGCTAAGTCTGTTCTTTATGCAAACCGAAGGCCAAAGAGAAGAGGGAAGAGGTGAGCACACAAAGGTATCCTGGGAATTTGTACAAACAGGAAGTCCAGCTTAACTTTGTGCAGTGCTGGGAAACACGGCGGCTTTTCATGCAAGCTCTCATTCTTTCTCACTTTCTCTCTGAAAACACATAATTTCTGCTTCAGTCTTCCCATCTTCTGCTACACTTGAACTCTTCTTGATTGTTTGCTGGCATTCCTGTCTTTGTACATAAACCATCTGTTTGTTTTAGGCTATCGATGAATTCTTGGAGACACAGAGAATGTAGGACCATCCCCCTGATGGTTGTCAGACACAGCATGAACTGTGTGAGGAGTCTAGGGGTCTGACAAGCCCAATTTCAGCTCTGCCTTTACTCACTCCATGAGTATAATCACATGTCAGTTTCCTTATCTGTAACATGACATTATTGGATTGGATGATCTCTATTCTACCCACTAGGTCTAAAATTTTTAAAATATGACACTTAAAACATTCCAAGATTCCAATTTAAATTCATTTAATAAGAACCAATTACTTAATCCAACCGCAGTAAAGGGAGCCGGACTTGATATTTAATCCATTCCAATAGTAATAAAGAAATAACTAATCTAATTGACCTATGCTAATGGTTTTACATCTCTTAACTCACTTAATCCACACATCCACCCTTATAAGAAGGTACTGTTATTATCCCAGTTTTAGAGATGAGAAAAGAGTTTACATAATTTAAATGTCAAAGGACTCACAGCTGGTAAATGGTGAAGTCAGGATTGGAACTTGGACAGTCTGGTTCCAGGCAGGGCCAGAGTTCTTTGCCACTGTGCTTCACTATCTCACAAAAAGTTCACATACAGTTGAATGTTGAGAGGAAAACACACACACACACAGAACATATTAAGTGAGAATTGTGATTTAATTACCAAAGAACCTTAAGTACTGTCTTCTTTCACTGAACATCCCATGGCTGGAAGATTTAAATCAGAGGCAATGGTGGAGGAAAGGGGACAGAATCTTAAATAGTATCAGAAAATGATTTAAAACTTTTATCACTCCTGGGATTTATTCATAAAATGTAACATGTCAGGGAGTATATACAAATAAATGATTGGATATTTATAGGTCTGGCTGTATTTTGTGTTGTTTTAGAAAATCCTAAAGAAGGGTTTTGTGTGTGTGTGTGTGTCTGTGTGTGTGTTTTGCCTTTTGTTGATGAAAAAAGACAAAACAATAAAGTCTTCTATTACTCACTGGCATAGATCTGATGTCAGTGTTCATAAGACAAGCAATACACTTCCCTCTTCACACAACATATTATATGGCACGGCTTTTGTTTCTCCATAAATACTGTAAAGTACTACCCTACTCTATTTTCTCAATATATTCATGGCACCCTAATCTATATGGAAATAAATTCTAGAATCAAGGCTATAGTTTTGGTAGTCCTAAAACCAATGTGAGTATGTTACGTATGTGACTTTCATTTCTAAATTACAGTAATTTTATCATTGTTTCTTCTAATGGTATTGCATTGTCTTGTGAGGTTAAAACAACCGAAACCCCTTTAAACTTGAATGAAATTAAAGGGGTTTTTATTATGAGCACACAAAGGTATCCCGAGAATGGGTATGAACAGGAAGTGCAGCTAAACTTTGGGCAGTGCTGGGAAACAAGGCAGCTTCTCGTGCACGCTCTCATTCTTCCTCACTTCTCTCTAGGACCACATCATCTCTGCTTCAGTTTTCGCAGTCTTCTTCACTTGGACTCTCCGTTCATTCACTGGCATATCTGGCTAGTGTTCATCAGCATGCATATCCTACCAAGCCCAAATCTAAATAATTTTAAAGCTCCAGAAACCATGGCTCTCAGCTCTGTGTCTTTTAGTTTAAACTTTCAAGAGAAAAAAACTTGATTAGCACACCCTACAGGATAGAGTTCTATCAACTATGGCCAAATGGGGTAGGACCATGTGGAAACCTGGCCACAGGTGCCTTTCCTTCAGCTGAGATTGGAGGCTTGGGAGGCACTTCTCAGGGATGCAGTGCAACCACCACTACTGCATGAGATACGATTTAGTAGTAGTGCATCACCACCTCGTCGTTCAAAACTATGGAAAAAAAACTAAACACTGAAATGCAGGCCTAGAGAATCTACAAGAGGAGCAATTACAGGGGTTGTTTCCTGAGTGACTGGTAAAAGCTTTGAAACCCAAGGCCACCGGGAAGTATCCTAACAGTTTATCATGCTTTTTCCATTAGCTATTTTACTTCTGAGTGGTCTATCTTTTCCTACTTTGAGTGAGACGGCAAAGAAGACATCCTACATTCAGAATGAGAGGTTAGGTTATGCTCAAAGAAATGCAATGAGCTTCCCAAAAGGAAGTTGATCACTGTGTGGAAAAATTAGCACTAGTGAAAAGAGAGGACCAAATCTGTATCTTTTCTTCACGTAGCCAAAGGTAATATTCTGCCACTATGTCAGAGGCCTGTGGGACTCTCAACAGTTCCTATCAACTCCAGACTTTACCAGTGCATACAAAGCAGGCATGTGTGACAGTGTGCTTATCTAAGCACGAAGGGATAGCACAAATGTGTAAGAGCAAATAGCGCCTGGATCAAGGTGTCTATGCAGATGATGGCTTATGTTCCTTCACAGAATCCCATCATGACCACACACCCCGGCTTGAGTTGAGAATCCTTGAGGACAATAATAATGCAATTGTAGTTTCTTATGACAAAACTAACAAATATCAAACTGATATGTCAGAAAGAACTTCTGGGTTACAGAGACTTGAAGAGCCCCGACCTTGAAAAGCAGAGATAACACTGAAAATCATTTCTGAGTGGGTTTAGTCTGCTTAACTGAGGTCCAAAGCGACTATGATAATCAATGTTATGTGTCAACTTGGCTAAGCTACAGTCTCTAGTTCTTTAATCAAACATTAATTTACATGTCGCTACAAAGGCATGTCAGTGTGATGAAAGTCCATCGGTTGATGGGGCTTTATCAGAGATTATCCTACCAAATCTGTGTGGGCCTGATTTAATCAGTTGAAAAGCCTGAAGAGCAGAGCTGAGGCTTCCCAATGAAAAGAAATTTCACCTGTGGATGGCGGCGTCCATCCATGGATGAGAGTTCCAGCCTGGCCTTCCTGGTGGCCTGCCTTACAAAATTCTGACTTGCTTAAATCAGCTCCAACAATCACATAAATATTTCCCTGCAATAAATCTTTCTCTCTCTCTTTTTCTTAAAAGATGGAGTTTTGCTCTTGTTGCCCAGGTTGGAGTGCAATGGTGCAATCCTGGCTCACTGCAACCTCTGCCTCCTGGGTTCAAGCGATTCTCCTGCCTCAGCCTCCTGAGTAGCTGGGATTACAGGTGCTCACCACCACACCCAGCTAATTTTTTTGTATTCTTAGTAGACATGGGGTTTCACCATGTTGGCCAGGCTGGTCCCAAACTCCTGACCTCAAGTGATCTGCCCACCTTGGCCTCCCAAAGTGCTGGGATTACAGGCATGGGCCACCGCACCCAGCCTGAAAAAGTATTTCTTAAAATCATTTCGGATTGCCCTAAAAAGCTTCCAAATTTGGGCATGACCTGAGAGTATTTTTAAAATTCATTTTGGGTCACCCTAAAAGTTCCCCAAATTTGAGCACAGACAGTCCAGATTACAAATACAGGCTTAAGGGTTATGCACTGGTGTCTATGCCTTGAATCCAGGTGATCTGACTCCTGAATGGCTTCAGAAAGGCCTCTGAAAAGCTCCGAGCATACAGATTTCCAGAGGCTGTGGATTAGCACAAGACCCCTTTTGGAAAGCACTCTTTTGGGATCTGAAATAAAAATAACAGAAATGGGTTAAAAAATCTGAGCATTCTAACATAAAAATATGAGTTACACTGGAAGAAACAATAGTCTTATTGGACACCTTCTAGAATAGAGTTCTATTAGCTATGGCCAAATGGCACAGGACCATTTTCTTCTGGTTCATACATAAACAACACAGGGAAAGGGAAGAACCTCAAAGAATGTTACAGAGGTAAGAATGCAACCCTTCATTAAGACAATTTGGTAGTATATATGAAAAGCCTTAAAATGTTTATATATTTTTTGTTCCATTAATTCTACTGTTAGGAATTTATCACAAGGAGACAATCAGTGATGGTCCATAAAAATGCAGGTATAAGAATCTGATTACAGGATTATTTATAATAGTAAAATCTTAAAATAACCTAAATGTCTGATAATAGAAAAATGGAGTTTGGTATACTACATGACGAAATGCCATGAAAATCATGTTATGGGAAAATGTTTATAAACTATTGTTTTATGAAAAGTTTATACATCCCATCCCGAGTTTTTTTGTTTTGTTTTTGTTTTTGTTTTTTTGAGACAGAGTCTCACTCTGTCACCCAGGCTGGAGTATAGATCATAGCTTACTGCAGCCTTGTGACCTCCCAGGCTTAACCCACCCTCTCATCTCAGTCGTCAGGAGTTCGAGAAAAGCCTGACTATCTCTAATTTTGTAAAAATACAAAATTAGCCAGGCATGGTGGCACATGCCTGTAATCCCAGGTACTCGGGAGGCTGAGGCAGGAGAATCACTTGAACCCAGGAGGCAGAAGTTGCAGTGAGCCGAGATTGCACCACTGCACTCCAGCCTGGGCAACAAGAGCAAAACTCTGTCTCAAAAAAAAAATAGTGAACGTAATGGATAAATGCTGTGTGTGTTCTGACTGTTCCCCTGGCAGTTCCCCCCTCTTTTCCCCTCTCCTTGGGTCTCCTTATTCCCTGAAACAATATTGAAATTAGGGCAATTCATAATCCTACAGTGGCCTCTAAGTGTTCAAGTGAAAGGAAGAATTGCACTTCCTTCATTTTAAGTTGAAAGGTAGAAATGATTAAGTTTAGTGTGGAAGGCAGGTCGAAAACTGAGATAGGCCAGAAGCTAGGCCTCTTGCACCACACATTTAGCAAAGCTGTAATTAAAAAAAAAAAAAAAAAAAAAAAAAAAAAAGATTCTTGAAGGAAATTAAATGTGCTATCCCATGGACCACATGAATGATAAGAAACTGAAACAGCCTTGTTGCTGATATGAAGAAAGTTTCAGTGGTCTGGATAGAAGATCAACCCAGCCACAACATTCCCTTAAGCCAAAACCTAATTTAAAGCAAGGTCCTAACTCTCTTCAATTCTATGAAGGCTGAGATAGGTGAGAAAACTGCACAAGAAAGTGGGAAGCTAGTAGAGGTTGGTTCACGCAATTTAAGGAAAGAAGCTGTCTTCATGACATAAAAGTGCAAGGTGAAGTTGCAAGTGCTGATGGAAAAGCTGCAGCAAGTTATCCAGGAGATCTAGCTAACATGATTGGTGAAGGTGGCTACACTGAACAACAGATTTTCAGTGTAGATGAAGTAGCCTTATATTGGAAGAAGATTCCATCTAGGACTTTCCTAGCTAGACAGAAGCTAATGCCTGGCTTAAAAACTTCAAAGGACAGGCTGACCCTTGTTAGAGGCTAATGCAGCTGATGACTTTAAGTTGAAGCCAATGCTCATTTACCATTAAATACTTTTTTGTTTTTTAGCGACAAGGTCTCACTCTGTCATCTAGGCCAGAGTACAGTGCTGTGATCAAGGTTCATGGCAATCCTCCTGCCTCAGCCTCCCTGGGACTACAGGCACATGCCAACACACCTGGCTAACTGTTATTTTTTGTAGAGACGGGGTCTTGCTATGTTGCTCAGGCTGGTCTCAAACTCCTGCCCTCAAGCAATCCTCCTGCCTTGGCTGCCTGAAGTGCTGGGATTATACGTGTGAGGGGCACCTGGCCTCATTCACCATGTTGAAAGTCCTAGGGCCCTTAAGAATTATGATAAATCTATTCTGCCAGTGCTCCATAAATGGAATAACAAAGCCTAGATGACAGCATATCTGTTTACAGCATGGTTTACTAAGTATTTTTAAGCCTACTCTTGAGACCTATTGCTTAGGAAAAAAGATTCCTTTCAAAATATTACTGCTCATTGACAATGCACCTGGTCACCCAACAGCTCTGATGCAGATGTATAGGGAGATCCATATTGTTTTCATGCCTGCTGATACAACATCCAATCTGCAATCCATGGATCAAGAGTTATTTTGACTCTGAAGTCTTATTATTAAAGAAATATATTTTGTAAGGCCATAGTTGCCATAGATAGTAATTCCTCTGATGAATTGGGGCAAAGTAAACGGAAAACCTGGAAAGGATTCACTATTGTAGATGCCATTAAGAATATCTGTGATTCACGGAAGGAGGCCAACATAACAACCTTAACAGGAGTTTGGAAGAAGTTGATTCCAACCCTCATGGATGACTTTGAGGGGTTCAAGACCCCCATGGAGAAAGTAACTGCAGATGTAGTGGAAATAGCAAGAGAACTAGAATTAGAAGTGGACCCTAAAGATGTGACCAAATTGATGTATCCGATGATAAAGCTTCAGTGGATGAGGAGTTCCTTCTTCTGGATGAGCAAATAAAGTGGAATTTATTCCTGGCGAAGATGCTGTAAACATTGTTGAAATGACAACAAAGGATTTAGAATAAATTTAGTTGATAAAGCAGTGGTAGGATTTAACAGGATTGGCTCCAGTTTTGAAAGAAGTTCTATTGTAGGTAAAATGGTACCAAACAGCATTGCATGCTACAGACAAATTGTTTGTGAAAGGAAGAGTCAATCGATGTGGCAAACTTCATGGCTGTCTTATTTTAAGATATTGGGACCAGGAGTGGTGGCTCACGCCAGTATTTTGGGAGGTAGAGGTGGGCAGATAACTTGAGCCCAGGAGTTCAAGACCAGACTGGGCAACATGGTAGAACTCTGTCTCTACAAAAAAAATACAAAAATTAGTCAGGCATGGAGGCATAAACCTGTAGTCCCAGGTACTTACGAGGCTGAGGTGGGAAAATTGCTTGAGCCCAGGAGGTCAAGGCTGCAGCGAGCCATGATTGCACCACAGCATTCCAGCCTGGGTGACAGATCAAGATCCTGTCTTGGGTGGGGGTGGAGGGGGGGAGATAGGAATTAATAATATGAATTTATTTATTTATTTGACAGAGTCTTGTTCTGTTGCCCAGGTGTGTGGTGGTACAATCCTAGCTCACTGTAGCCTCGAACTCCTGGGCTGAGGACTTAATCCTCCTGCCTCAGCCTCCTGAGTATCTGGGACTACAGGTGCACGCCACCGTGTCTGGCTAATTTTTAAATTTTCTGTTGCCCAAGCTGGTCTCAAACGCCTGGCCTCAAGCATTCCTCCTGCCTTGGCCTCCCAAAGTGTTGGGAATACAGGCGTGAGCCACCACACCCAGCCTCATGAAAATATTTTGAAGACCGTAGTTCAGTTTACAAGGCTTCTTCTACCAAGAGTTTCTCTTCAGAATCCGTAACCAAGAGAAACCACTGGGCAATAGATAGTGATAAACTTTAAGTCCTGCCTGTCATTCCTTGATAGCATCCCTGAACTGCCTGAACAAGGCAGTGTGCCAAGGAAAACATTATCTTGAGGAAACAGGTTTATAGCTGAGGGAATGTTTGTATTGTAGACACAATGTTACTCTGAAGCCTTCAAACAATGGATACTTTCCTTTCATTCTTTATTTTTTTAATTAACAAAGGATACTGATTCTCAATCCTCCTATCCAAAAGGAAGGAAGGTCACCAACGAGTCCTTTCAGATTCCTGCCTTAAATTTTGCTGCATTTAGAAGTGTTGCAAAAGAGCCGGCTTGCTCACTCTGCATTTCTGGAAACATGGCCTACAACTAAAATGAGATTAGAAGTGGCAAAAACTTATTACGAGGGCAGAAATGAATGCTCTGATTTATTATGCAGGGGAGCTGCTAATCAACAAAGATACTTCTAACCTTGAAATTGAATTCTTGGGACCAGGCCTGATTTCTGGTTTCAGGAAAGGGTTTTACCTTTTTTTTGACGGAGTCTTGCTCTGTTGCCCAGGCTGGAGTGCAGTGGCGCACTCTTGGTTCACTGCAACCTCTGCTTCCTGGGTTCAAGTGATTTTCCTGCCTCAAGCCTCCTGAGTAGCTGGGATTACAGGCGTATGCCACCATGCTCGGTTAATTTTTGTATTTTTAGTAGAGATGGAGTTTCACCATGCTGGTCAGGCTGGTCTCGAACTCCTGACCTCCTGATCCGCCCACCTCTGCCTCCCAAAGTGCTGGGACTACAAGTGTGAGCCACCACACCTGGCTAGGGTATTACCTTTAAGGACAAGACTGAATTCCGATCAACAGCAGTTTGCTTTCAATGAGACAGGAGGTGACTGAGCTAATTAACAACTGTTTAGCAATTCTGTCCTAAGATTTTTCGAGGAATTAGCTAGTACGCTTCTGTGGCATACAGTCATAATCAATACATTTGAAGAACGTGATGTATGCTGTGTTCAATAAGGGAAAATATTTGAATAAAAATTTAAAGTCCACTTGCACAAGAATATTTATTAGTTGGAGTAAAACCATAACCTAAGGACAGACTGAGGGCCACAAAGATGTATACAAATTTCACTTGACTACAGGCTGTTTAACCGAGATTTTGTAGAACTGTATAAACAACTACTTCTAAATTACACTGCAGAAAGGTAAATAACTAATATAAAATATAACCCAAGGGAAGAGAGGAAAGAATTAGGATGAAAAAAATTTAAGGGCCAGGAGTTCCATGCGCCCTGGACTGCTGAGAAATGGGTGGCCAACATGCCCATCTTGAGAAAAAGTAATAAACACAGGACCAGCTGCTGTTCCAAAGTTAACTGCCTGCTGATAGTTTAATTTGAAGCAACTTCAGAAAAGCCTCACACTAAGTACTATGGCAGTGGTAGACCAGCCAATAAAACTTTTCAATTACCCAACTGATACACCATATAAATGCTTCATTTTCATTCCCATCACACTAGGGGGAAATGCTAAAGTTACCTTTCTGAAAACCACAACAAAACAACACTGTGTGTGTGTGTGTGTGTGTGTGTGTGTGTGTATTCTCTGCAGGACGACAAAAAAATGTTAATGGTCCTTTCACATCTTCCTTTGCAAAAGAATTTCCTGCCCACAAAACCTGTATACATCGAAATGTTTCACATTGTTTATGGCATTACAGATGCTGCAGCAAAAGTAATGTTTCTCTTATAGCTTAGAAAACATAATGCCAGAAAGTAATTACACACAGCCATAGTTTATAGAGGTACAGGCATCAAAACATATGGTCAGGGAAATGCTACAGAATTACAGTATTAAACTAACCTCAGCAGAGCATGGTATTTTGATAGATATACTTAGAAAAGAGAACAGCTAAAACAAGTTAAATCTTTTGCTTTTAGCTAATCTATTTAAACCACAATGTGATGATAGTTAAGTGTCAAAATAAAATCTTCAACATCTTCATAAGATCAACAACAGGATACCAATGCAGAGAACCAACACCCTTTCAAATTCTTAACGATATAATGATTGCTGTAAGTTTTAACATCACCAACTACTAACTCGGAGTGTACTAAACTATGTGTTACAAACATTCTGCATGTTGTTTCAGTCTCTCCCTGTGCTGGGTGACACTTCAGGTCACACTATGGGGAGGGAAGTTGTAATGGGCTCTAGAGAACTTGGAACAGTACCAAACACCAGGAAGCGATCTGAGATTTGGGAAGAAAACAGACATGTACGGTATATAGTATTTAAAAACTTTAAGTAATTGTGAATGAAAACAAAAACTTAAAAAAATCTATCTTGGAAGAACAGTAAAGGTTTTCCTACATATCTATATACAAAGATATGAACATAAAGATGCTTATTGCAACATCATTTCTAACTGCAATGAATTGGAAACAACCTAAATGCTATCAATAAAGGACTGGTTAAATGAATTATAATAAGGTTGCACTGGAAATTTTTATGCAGTAGTTAAAAAAATAATGAAGTGGGAACTGACATGGTAATACTTTCTAAGTGAAAAAGGCAAATTGACAGAAATACATATATACGTATATAGGCCGGGCGCGGTCTCAAGCCTGTATCCCAGCACTTTGGTGAGGGCCGAGACGGGCGGATCACGAGAGTCAGGAAGATCGAGACCATCCTGAGCTAACAGGGTGAAACCCTGTCCTCTACTAAAAATACAAAAAAAAAACTAGCCAGGCGAGGTGGCGGCGCCTGTAGTCCCAGCTACTCGGGGGAGGCTGAGGCAGGAGAATGGCGTAAACCCGGTGAGCGGGAGCTATTGCAGTGAGCTGAGATCTGGCCACTTGCACTCCAGGCCCTGGGCGACAGAGCAAGACTCCCGTCTCCAAAAAAAAAAAAAAAAAAAAAAAAAAAAAATATATATATATATATATATTATATACTATATATACACATACACACATATAATATAGCCCCATTTTTCTAAATATTATTTAAATATATGCTATATATACACATAGAAAGCAGACTATGATAGACACTGAACCACCACTCTTATGTCACCTATGGGATAAAGGCAGACACCACATGTTTCTGTACTACTAAAAAATGTTTTCATGAGATACTCGTAGAACTATTAAGTGACAAAAAGGAGACAAAAATTTTCAGAGAAATACAAGATGCTTCTGGTAAAAGGAGACATGGGAGCAAGACTATAAGTAGAGGTAAAATCTGAACAGTGTTTAATCAATTTTTTTCTGAACATTCTTGACTATTTCCTCCATTTAATTTTCTCTTTAAAAGAATTCACTCAAGTTTATACTCATGCCCTATAAAACATCTTCTTCACTGTCATAGGATTCAAGGTCTCCTGATGGCCTTTTTTAAAAAAAATTATGAAAATATGCAGAGTTTTTTTTTTTCTTTGTTTAGAGACAGGGCCTCACTCTGTCACGCAGGCTGGGATACAGTGGTGTGATCACAGTTCACCACAGTCTCAAACTCCTGGGTTCATGCAATCCTCCCACCTTAGCCTCCCAAGCAGCTAGGACTGCAGGCATGAGCCACCATGCCCAGCTAATTTCTAGGAGTTTAAAAAAGTATAGATATTGCAAATCCTATCACTTAGCTTAAGAAATAAAGCAGTAAAGATACACTTGAAGCTCCCTGTGGATCCTTTCCTGGCCCATCCATTTGATAATCAATATTCTAATTTCACTACTTATTACTCCGCACATCTTTTTATACTTTTAGTACCTATATGTAGTCATAAAAATATACAACAAACAATGTATTGTTTGTGTTTTGCCATGTGGTCCTTGTTGTAATAACTGTCCTGTTGTAATGTGAAAGCAGTCCAAGATGATATGCAAATGGACATGGCTGAGTTCCTATAAAATTTTAATTACAAAATGGTGGCAGGCCAGATTTGACCCATTTGCTGACCTCTGCTTTATATAAATGGTATTATACTGTATCTATCCTTCTACAGCTTGCTTCTGTCATCCAAAATTATGTTTATGAGATTTATCCATGTTCTCACATACTACATATCCTTAATTCAAACAGGGCTACTCTGAACTGACAAAGATTCTGAATCTTTTCCCAGTCCCATCTGTGTACTTCCTTGTAAAATCCAGTTTTGGCAGTAAGTCAGTTTAGCAAGAATCCTCATCTTCAATATCAGATTACTCTTAACACCTGATCAGGTTCAATCCCCCACCATCCTCCTGGTGATGTCTGATCACCCTGGTCTGACTTCAGCAAGAATCCTATTATGTCAGCTTAGCCATAATCCCCTTGATCCCCAATGTTTCCTCTCAGTAATTTTCTATCCACTGACCCCCACCCCTGCTCCTTTACTATAAATTCCCACTTGCTCATGAGTTGAGCCCAACCTATCTCCCCCACTGCAAAATCCCATTGCAGTTGTCTCCATACCTATCATGATGGTCCTGAATAAAGTCTTCCTTACAGTTGTACCAAATTACATACTCTCATATGTACTTGGTATTTTCAGTCTTTGAGATTTCTTTGCCAATTCCATGGAAGTGAAATGGTATCTCATTACCACGTTAGTGCACATCTTAATCCTAGCAAGGTGAAGAATCTTTTCGTATATTAACTGGTTACTTAGGTTTCATCTTTTATGTGTCCCCTACCCATATTTACTTGTCTTTTTCTTCCGTATACGTAGTTTTTCTTTATCCTGGATACTAACCTTTGTCGCCTACGTGCACTGCACAGTCATTACTTCCCTTTTCACATGCTTCTGATGTATTCATGTACATAAATTTTAAATTTTCACATAGTCAGATTTATCAATCTTTTTCTTCATGGTTTGTATTTGTTGAACCTTAAGAACTCACTACCTCATAAAGATATTCTTATACATTTATTTGAAATGTTTCCATTTTACTTCTTTCATTTCTTTAGATTTTTATCTCATGTCATAAGATAAATCAAATTCTGTGTAGATTAAAAATATGGATAATCAGGCCGGGTGCGGTGGCTCAAGCCTGTAATCCCAGCACTTTGGGAGGCCGAGACGGGTGGATCACGAGGTCAGGAGATCGAGACCATCCTGGCTAACCCGGTGAAACCCCGTCTCTACTAAAACTACAAAAAACTAGCCGGGCAAGGTGGCGGGCGCCTGTAGTCCCAGCTACTCAGGAGGCTGAGGCAGGAGGATGGCGTGAACCCGGGAGGCGGAGCTCACAGTGAGCTGAGATCCGGCCACCGCACTCCCGCCTGGGCGAGCCAGCGAGACTCCGTCTCAAAAAAAAAAAAAAAAAAAAAAAAGGATAATCAGTTATTCAAGCACCATCTGGTGACATCTGCTTTCCCTCACTGATCTGCAATGTTGCCTCTATCATATCACATGACACAGAACTCTATGTATTCATCTATGTCTGTGGGCTCTTCAGTCTGCTTCAGCAACCTATTTCTATGTTTACTGACAAAAAAATTGTCTTAATTACTTACAAGAGTCCACCTCTCCTCTTTGATCTTCAAAATTGCCTTGGTTAGTCTTGCTCTTCCTTACACATTTTAGAATCACTTTGCTGAATTTCCATTTTCTTACTTCTATGATTTTTAATGAAATTTCATTTAATTTTATTAATGGATATCGAAGGGGATTATGACAGCTGACTGTAAGAAGGCTTTAGGGAGGCCAAGATTCAAATGACAATTTTTGAGAAATAGAGTTAAGGCCGGGCGCAGTGGCTCAAGCCTGTAATCCCAGTACTTTGGGAGGCCGAGACGGGCGGATCACAAGGTCAGGAGATCGAGACCATCCTGGCTAACACGGTGAAACCCCGTCTCTACTAAAAAATACAAAAAACTAGCCGGGCGAGGTGGTGGGCGCCTGTAGTCCCAGCTACTCGGGAGGCTGAGGCAGGAGAATGGCATAAACCCGGGAGGCGGAGCTTGCAGTGAGCTGAGATCCGGCCACTGCACTCCAGCCTGGGCGACAGAGCGAGACTCTGTCTCAAAAAAAAAAAAAAAGAGAGAGAGAAATAGAGTTAAGATTCTTTGTTTTGCCGCCTTCTTTTTTTGCTTCTGTAAAATATTTCCTTGTAGTAGGTAAAACATTTGAGATGAATTAGGTGGTAATTCAGACCCCTAAGTCATCAAGATCTATTATTTAGAGCTGGTGGGGTGGTAAAAAGAGCTCTTAATTTTCTGTTTGTGGCACTGACTGCCATAGGGCTTAACATTCTTATTATCTTTAGCTCCTACTTCCCTCTAATTAGTTTCCCAAACTGCCATTCCATGGTACTTTTTTCTAGATGTTATTAATAGCTATGTCTGGGAAAAGAAGTTATAAATTCAACTAAATTTTCAAATGGGTGTGTAGTGTAGCTCTCACTTGGAGTTTTATAATGTACTTGAGTGTATTAAAGACTCTGAGGAGCATCACAGTAAAGAAATATGTCTCATTTTGTTTAATTCGCTATTTCATAAACTTTTCTGCATATTAACACTTATTTCTTGACATACGGATTAATAATCTACAGAAGAGAGTTCTGTGGGACATCAATTTGGGAAATGGTGTGTTTAAACTAACAAGGTTGAGACAAGAACAACTTAGATATTTCTCACATGTATATCAATCAATCGGCAGCAAGCAAATCAACATCAAAACAAAGTAATCAAAAAACACCCAGGATGCCTTTTGCTTGGGGTCTTAGTGTTGGCCTACATGTGATAAAACTTTTCCTTTAACTTGACAAGAATTATGTTTTCCTTCTTAGTCTAGCACTGAAGTGAAAGAACAGGCAGACGTCCCAGATTTATTCACCTCTTACTATGAAAGCTATAGCAGTGCGTGGCCTCTAAAAACACAAACAAGAGAAATGCATTTCTGTTATCACTGCGGGGCTTTGAGCCCATCATTCTTGCTGCTGAGTGGCCTGAGAACCGAAAAACCAAAATTAAATGACTTTTTGTTTATATTTTCTTCTTTCTGCTCTGTTGATGCAGCAAGTATTAATCTGCTTGATGCACTGCTGGCCTGGCAGGATAGCCCTGCTTAGCGGAGGATGGCAGGAGAAGAACAGGTCACCGCCAATGTCAGCAGATACCCTGGACAGAAAATGATGGCCTTTCCTGAAAAAACATTTCCCCTTTCTTATAGGGCATCACTTCTTGCTGTTGTAACACACATATCCAATAATAGTTGTGGGCGAGCTTTTCAGAGTCAGGTTCTTCCCGATTTGCAAGAGAAAAATACTGCCATTTCCCTTTCTCTCCTCAAAATACCTTTGGCATTTATTTATTCAACAGTTATTTATCGTTTATTGTGGGCCAGGCAATCTACTAAGTGCCAGGGTTACCAAGACCAGTAACACAGTACTAAAGAACTTGTTTATACTAAAGTACAAGTAAGAGATTAAAAATACAGAGAATACTTTCGAATACCCTCAAAAGTACCACATCATTGCCTAAAATATAACTGTAAAGACTGGGAACTTCACTTTAGGGTCAATAGATTCTCAGAGATTGGGAGTGTAAGTCCACAATAATGGACCCTCCATCAACCTGGAGACTTTTTCTTATATTCTATTGTATCCTCAGCCAGAATAGAGACTCACAAGAGATATTTATTGGCTATTAGTGTGCAAGGAGCTGGAGCCATCTAGAATAATGACTTAGCCATGCGTGAATCTTCTCTATTTTTATTTCCAGCGCTAGCTTGTTTAGCTTTTCTTTGACAGTATTACTTCACAGAGTAGCCCATTCCATTTTTGACCAGCTCTGTCAGGAAATTCTTCCTCATTTTGTGTAGAAATATATCTCCCTCCAAGTTCCACCCACAGAGGTGCATTCTGTCCTCCGGGACTCCCAGGAACACACACAACAGTTCTCTCCACTGTTTCTTTCTATTTTGAAATTTTCATGTGTACAAAAAAGCTGAAGAAACAGTATAAGTAACACCGATATGCCTTTCGTCTATTCACCAATTATTAATAGTTTTCAATATCTGCTTCTTTATTGCTCATCCTGGGTTTTTTCCCCCAAATTGAGATTTAGTTGCTAACATAAAACTATATCACCCTTATATTAATACCTTGACATATATCTCCTAAGAATCACATTCTCCTGCATAATGACATTTCTATTCTACACCTTAAAAAGTAATGTTTAATAAAATATTATTTAAAATAACATCCATGTTTAAATTCTCCCCTCCCCAACCTTTTTTAAAGTTGGGATTTTTTAGTCCTAGATTTTTTTTTTTTTAATTCACATATTAGATTTGGTTGTCAATATATCTTTGGTCTCTCTCTCTCTCTCTCTCTCTCAATGGAGTCTCACTCTGTTGCCCAGCTTAGAGTGTAGTGGTGTGATCTTGGTTCATTGCAACCTCCACCTTGGCCTCACAAGTAGCTGGGATTACAGGTGTGGACCACCATGCCCAGCTAATTGTTAGTAGAGATGGAGTTGGCCAACGTTGAACTCCTGACCTCAAATGATTCACGTGCCTTGGCCTTTCAAAGTGTTGGGATTACAGGCGTGAGCCACCAGGCCCGGCCTCTTTGGTCTCTTGTTATCTGGAATATTCTCCCAGCTTTTTTTTTTTTTTCTTCCCTAGGACTACTACATAAGTGTACTACTTATCTCACTAGTGATAATATACATGCTGACCACTTGATTTAGATGGTGACCACTAGGTCTCTCCATTAAAATGGTAAATTTTCCCCTTTGCAATTAAAAACTGATCTATGGGGTGATATTTTAACAACTTTTCCCAATAACCTTTTCTTCTTCTTCTTCTTCTTTTTTTTTTAACAGCAGCTGGTATCTTTTGGTTTCCCAACAACTTTTTACAGAAGTTTTAGCTGCTACTGATGATCTTTGCCTGCATCAACTATTACTTTAAGAATTACAAAATGATGATTTTCTAAGTTCTGTCATTTCTTCTACATGGGATCCATTATCATCATTTTTTTGGATACTGAAATTACCCCAAAATTTGGCCAGTGAAAATCCCTTGATGCTACCATCTCTCTTTTCAACATGACCCCATTAGTTAAGCACTTCCTAGCTTTCCATCACAACTAGATATCCAGGATCATCTTGATTTTCCCTTAGCCCAGACCCAGAATCTGCCATTCCTCCAGTGGCCAGGGATCCTCTTAGTAGAGAACAGTATTTATTAGGAAGAATTCTGCTAGTTTCCTCCACATATCAGCCTCTGGGTGTTTGAAGCCAGTTATCATTTCCATCCCATGCACTTCCCCAAACTTCCACATCTGGGTTAAGTTCTCCCAATTCCTCACACCAGTCTTCCTATGGTTTAGCTTTGACTTTTATCTTACTCTTCTTTTTCACCTTCCCTGTCCCAACTCCGCTGCTATATTCTAGACCAGTGGTCCCCAACCTGACTACACATCAGAATCACTGGGGGACTTGTTTAATATACAGATTTTGAGGATTCATTCGAGACTTATGAAATAGAATCTCTGGGGTGTCAAAGTCCTTTTTCTTACATTGCTTTATTTTTAACAGAGATGAGACAGTGTTTTGCTATGTTGCCCAGGCTAGTCGTGAACTCCTGGGCTCAAGTGATCCTCCTGCCTCAGCCTCCCAAGTAGCTGTGATTACAGGTGTGAACCACCATGCCTGGCTGCTATTTTTCTTTAGGTATCTAAAATAAAAGAATCTTACAAACTGTTTAATGATTATGGTGGTAGATACATAATTGTACATGCCTGTCAAAACTAATAAGATTATACACAAAAAAGAATGAATTTTAACATATGTAAATCGTACCTGGAAAACAAAAATCAGTCAATATTCTAAATACCCAGCTATATTCTTCTCTCAGATTAGGTCTCACTAACTTATTTTGATTGACAATTTCTGCAAAATGCATTGCTACTCTAAGTAATGAAATTTTATAGATTTTATATTTTATTGATTGAAGTCAATGAGGATTTGGTTTACCAAAGCAGTCAACCCAATAAGTACATTAACAATTCCCACAACATAAAATATTTTAAAAGGTGGTAGAATGTGGAATAAAAGAAATTAATATTAGAAAATTATAATCTTTCATAGTACTGGGTTAAAAATATTAAATATAGCCTGTCAGTCCTGCCTATGAGAAGTCAGACAACTTTTCATCTCTAACTTTGACAAGGATTTTTTAATGTACTCTTCAGTGTCGGAGAATTCTAGTGAAATACACTCAGTGTGGTTGAGAGCCTAAGTGATACAACCTTCCCCGCCACTTGAAATACCTGACAAAAACATAAAATAATCCATTTGAATATATACATACATATATAATCTAAAAGTCTAGAAAGAAACATACCAAAATTTTAGCAATAGCCAGCCATCGCTGGCTGATGGAAGGCAGTCTGGGTTTTGTTTTGTTCTGCTTTTTTCATGCTCTGTATTTTTAAAATATCTTTTAAATTTCTACAGTGAGCCTATATTCATTTTATGATTAGGAAAACAGCAATACACACTTATAAAAATACTGGTTACAGGGAGGGGAGGAAAATAAGTAACAAAATAAAGAAATGAGAGTAAAATAATTTTTATGAAAATATATCTGTCACTGATAGGAATTCTTAAAATAAAACATGTTTTCCGGGTAGTCAATAGTTTTGTATGAAATTTTTATTCAGAGAATGAACAAGATTTCCCTTATGAAGCTTCTCTGAATGCCACAGAAGATTCCAATAGACAGTAACTCTAAAGAGGACACTTACATTGCCTCCCAACAATACTTTTCAAATAAGAAACTTTATACAGGATTATCAGATACTGTAAACTCATACCTTGAAGAACGGTGTTCTGGTTTATTTCGTTCGTTGCGATCTGTAGAGAAAGAAGACGGTTACATGTGAAAATGTTCGTTTTCAAATACCAGCTGCCATACCATTAGATTTCACAAAGGACTGTTCAAAGGCAGTTGTGTCTTCCTAACTATAAGGCTCTTCATCACAGTTCGTCTGACAGAGGCAGAAAAGAGACAACGAAGGACAGGCGTAAAAGCTTATGGTTTGTTAAAATCATCATTGGAAAACGTATCGTTACATGTATTATTTCATTTTAAAAGATCTCTCCTGTGCTAAATACTTTGCTAACACCAGAAGAGATTTAGCTAAGGAAAGAAAGCAAGGAAACTGCAAAGCCACAGATTACTCAGCTCAAAAAAATCATTCCATGAATCATGGTTGGCAGAAGCTTCTAACAGAATGGGGAGGGGGAAAAAATGAACAGTCAGCTACAACATCTGCAAATACTAAGACCAATACAGCTTCACCCTTAACTATCTATCACCCAGAACGTTTCAGAAGTTGGATTTCAACGTTTCTCCAGTAATCAGATATAATGTGCCCTCCATATAAAATTTTTGATTGTCACAACTGGGAAGAAGGGAGCTCTTCATGGGTAGAAAGCAGGAATGTTGCTAAAGGTCCTACAATGCATAGGGCAGTCCCTTTCACCAAAAGAATTATCTCATCCAAAATGTCAGTAGTGCAGAGGTCGAGAAACCCTGCTATAGGGTAAGAAATAAGAGCACAGATGCTTGAACTTTTCAAAAGTGCCTCTCTAGACTGCTGTAAAATGCTATTAATCAACCTTGAGACTATCATATATAAGAGAAACAATCATAAAACCCACAGGTTGTCTTTTTTGAATCTGAATAACAATTTTCCTCCACTATATGCTTAAAATTAAAATAAATGAAGTAAAAGGCCGCAGTGTCATGCAAAATAAACAATAAAAGCAATATACAAACCACAACATACCCTAAGCAATGACTTTAAGAAAAAATCCTATGGAATATTATCAAAATACAGTTTTCTATAGTATCTTCTGAATTAATGCTAACAAGATAGAATTTAATGGCAATGTAAAGATTAGACAGGAATTCTTTTAGTTTTTCCTTAATTTTATTGCTGATGGAACAGAATAAGAGGATTATGAAACATACTCTAAAACTTCTAGAAAGAAATATGGAAGAAAAGGAATAGAATTTATACGGTTAAACATATGTAACAATTCTTTCTGAATGAGTTCATAATAAAAAACAAATGTTTTTCAAAGCCAAAGAGTTAGTACTCATGAAAACACTGTTCTCTGAAAGACTAGTAAGTAAAAAGATCCACAATAAAGCATGTCTGCTTAGATATAATGCTTTCCAAACACATAGTGTTAGCACGTTTCTGGTTCCAATTTCTCTACACTGTGACTTAGTATTACTGCAGCTTTTAAAACTTTTCTGTTTTAATTTAACTTGGTTTTACCCCTCCCTTAAATGAAAATATCACGTTTTTCATTTGATGAGTATTAAGATTTTAAAGTCATAGTAACGCAGGGCACATTTAAGTCATTTCTTTCAATCATTCTTCTCCAGTTTTTAGCCTGCTAGCTTCGCTACAAAAATGACGTATAATGTCTCAAAGTAAAGCCAAAAACTGAATACAGATTAGCTATCCCCATATAACAAAGCAACAACTCTTACCTGTGGCTAAAGTCGAGCTAAAACTCTGTCCAGAACATCATTTGCTGTGGCTGTGATCCTAGTTTCATAGTTTATTTAGGCATGTAATAGCAAATTTCCCCACTAATCTTCCTAGTGGTACAACACACAAGAGGAAGGGAGAAACAGAGTCACGATGCATGTAAACAAGACTCAGTATCCAAGGGCTTCCCTCCAGGGCCTGTTCTGATTGGCAGATGTGCTATGACCAGTCTGCACAGCTGGAATGTGGCCACTCAGGAAGCAAATGGCTCACAGCTCTCCTTCATTCTTGGTTAAAACAGGAAATTCTACAGTCATTTTTACACTTTCTGCTCTAAGAAAATATGAATGCCTTCTCATAGCACTTCTCTATTGAACCAGTAATTAAAATTCAAGAAAAGACTTGATTATCTGCTGAGGGAAATTTAAAAAATTTTCCCCCAAATTCACTATTAGTGTTATCTGTGTTACATTCCTGTGTAAATACAGATACACAGTACTTATAAAATGTTACTCCTAAGAACTCATATAGTTGATAATCTGAGGGTAAGGGTAAATTATCCATTACTCACAATATTTCCTATACCTCACCTCTTGACAATGAAAAACAAATTGAAACACATGTTCTTGGCTTGATCTTTTCCCTCAAAGTATACAAATATTTTGATTTCACATTTTGCCATAGAGCCATATTTTAGCTTAAATACATATAAATAATGGTGTGTGTGTGTTGCGTATCTGTGTGTCTTATATACTCATACTTTTTCATATACTTATATTTTAAACAAAGTAATTTTCATGACAGTCAGGATTATTGTGCAATTGTCAAGAAATATATTAGCAGAAATAAACTTTTTGGCAAAATAGTAAGTGGTTATTATTTTGTTCCAAAAGCCAAGACTGAACAAAACAAATCACGAGGGTGGATTCAGAATCTGCTTTCTTGCCAACAATAACAAAACATTTGGATAAAATCCCCTTAACAATGAGAACAGATCTACAGCAAACACGGAAATTTAATTTGGCTATATATAGTGCTTTAAGTGTATGGATTTTCTTTCAAATCAAATACTCTTCAGCACATTCTCCGAATTTTTTCTTTTTTCTTTTCCTTTTTTTTTTTTTTTGAGACAAGGTTTCGCTCTGTACTCCAGGCTGGAGAGCAGTGGTGCAATCACAGCTCACTGCAGCCTTGATCTCCTGAGCTCAAGTGATCCTCCCATCTCAGCCTCCCAAGTAGTTGAAGTAGTTAGGATTACAGGCACATGCCACCATGCCCAGCGAATTATTATTATTTTTTTTTTTTTTTTTTTTTTTTTT